>NC_133391.1:165682101-165985132 GCF_047511655.1 Castor canadensis
CCTGTCGTACTCCTAATGTGAGTGAAATTTTGCAATGAAACATTTCCAAAATACCTAATCATCACGCCTTAGCAACAGAATTGCTTGCAGAGTAGCCCCACCTTGTGGAGAAATCTAAAAAGATTTTGGTGGCCTTCTACTCAAAGTTAAGGAATTGAGAAAAAATACATTCGAATTTTACTATAGTAAAATTCTTTTCAGAAAACACCTTACTTGGAAGTTTTGTATACTTAGACCAGCACATTTTATGTAAAACTTACTTAAATGGTATTTTTGGAGGTGATGAAGTTAATTCATCAAATGATAGGGACTCTTTATAATTGCATCAGTATTTTGAAAGAAAAAGTCCATATGGCTTCCACTTAATTTCTTGCATAAAGAATTAATTTGTAATTCCAATGTATTCCAATGTGTCAGTTCTAAGAGAATCTAGGACAAAGTGGCCTTATGATTACTTGGACTTGAA
Organism: Castor canadensis; assembly: GCF_047511655.1. Classification (NCBI taxonomy): domain Eukaryota; kingdom Metazoa; phylum Chordata; class Mammalia; order Rodentia; family Castoridae; genus Castor; species Castor canadensis. Next base: position 165,682,568 of record NC_133391.1, read on the forward strand.
TAGGATTTTTGTAAGCTCAAAGAGGTTTGGTAAACCATCTAGGGATAGAGAACGGAAGAGAGATGGACTCAAAAGAAGGTTTTGTGTTATTTAGTCATAACTTCCTGTGTTTTTTTGAGCAGCATAATGCTATTGTGAAATGCAAGAGATTAATAAGTTTTCTTTCTCCAGGTAAAATAAATGGTAAGTGAGGTGCTGAAGTGGGATGTAGCATCACTTCTTTCCAGAGAATCGTAAACCATCTGTCTACACTGAAATATGCAAAAAGGCCATGAGCAAGGAGCCCTGAGTCCTTTCCTGGTCAGTCTCCACTTACCTACATTATATGGGGGAAGTGACCAGACCTTTCCAGGTATCCTTTGTCTAATCTATCTTGAAGGGAGCTGGAAAAGATGGTTTTGTAAGGTCTCACTTTTTAGGTTTGAGGAGCAGGGTAAACTGAAATCATTGTGTGATACAGAGGAGGAGAGGAAGATATTCTCTGTCTTCTAAGAAGCCCCAAGTGTAGGCTGAGACCTCCCCCTTTTTTCCCCAGTGCAGCATACTTTTGGTGTAGGTGTGCTGGGTATGTGAACTTCCTGCCTAGGGAGCTTCCTGCACCTCAGGACTTGATGGGGCAGAATGAGAAATATATACTGGTCCTGACACAATAGCATCTAAAGTCTTGGAAATCTTCAGAGTGACCTGAGAGTCGTTGGTATGCTAATGAGACGTCTGGTAGGTGGGGGCCCCTGGATATCTTCAAGATGGGGGCTGGGGTTTCAAGAGGAATCAAACTGTGATTGGAGTGTTGGCGCTTTTGACTCTACTCCCTGACCCCCAGGGAGGGGAGAGGGGCTAGAGATTGTGAGTCACTAATGGCCAGTGATTTAATTAACCGTATCTATGGAAGGAAACCTCCATAAAAACCTTGACGAATAGGGTTTAGAGTTTCTGGTTAGGTGAACACATCCATGTGCCTGAGGATCATGTAGCCCACTCTATAGCGACAACGGCTCCTATGCTTGGGATCCTTCCAGACCTTTCCCTATGAATCTCTTTATCTGAGTCTGTCTGTCTGTATCCTTTACCATGTCCTTTATAATAAACTGACAATAGTAAGTAAAGTGTTTCCCTGAGTTCTGTGAGCTGTGCCTACAAGTCACTGAATCTGAGGAGGAGATCATGGGAACCTCTGATTTTTAGTTAAGTTGAACACAAGTATGGCAACCCAGGGACCCATTGCTTGCAACTCAGGATCATCTGTGGGACTGAGCCCTTAACTCTGGGTACTTGGTATCAGCATTAAATTAATTAGTGGGACTCCTAGTTGGTGTCTGCAGAGAACTGGAGAATTGCTTGGTGAGGAAAACCCGCTCATTTGGTGTCAGAAGTGTTGTGAGTAGAGGAACAAGGGAACCAGTTTTCTTTTGCCAGTCACGAAAACCCAGATGACTTTATGACTTGAAGGATCAGGACGTACTGAGTTCATGGTGGGAATTTCAGGTATAATGATCAACTGGAGTCTGTACAAGGCTCTGTAGCAAGTCAGGAGCTGTTTCCAAAGTAAGCAAGGGGTCTTGGCTATGATTTCCCTCTTAAGTCTGTATGCACCATCCCACTTTAATCAGTCACCAGGCTCAGCTAGTTGTCTTATTGCCATTCCTCTGGCCACCATCATGGCAGAGCCTTCCGTTCAATGCCTTGATCTGGGACTTGGAATCTAAATGAAGTGATACAAGTTCAAGGATACTTACTGGTGTCACCTGGGGTAAGGCTGAGAGTTGGGGCAACTGCAGACCATGCCCTATAGTGTGACCTTGCTGATCTCTCTGACTCCAGACTTTCTTGGTTCTTATCTAATTTCTCAGCTGGATATTCCAGGGTATCTGTTATTGAGGTATGAGTTGATTCCAGTTGCTTTTAGTTAGAAACTTTAGCTCCTCCAAACAGTGGTAGCAATAGTTGAAACAAAGGGAAGGAGAAAGTTGCTGAGCCATCAAAATGGCCACACACTTGGACATGATGGAAGCTTCCAGTTTCTGGTGATGGTGCGTCCATCACTGCAGTGTGATGGACGTGGTACTTCTTCGTGAGGTTGCTGAGCATCTACCGAAATAGTTTATCACTTGCTGGTTTTTTCTTAAACTCTCGTTACCTCAAACTTCCTGGCCAAAGTTTAGTCAGGCTTTTTGGAGACCTTGTTTTGACTAGGTGGTCTTTGGCCTGCCAAGCCTGGTTTTGACAAGAATCTTGTTAAACTGAATTTATCAAGAGCCTTTTATATTTAACCAAGTTTCTCATTCCCTCCACAATTGACATCTAATCAAAATCTTCTTAGTCCTTTTACATCCACTCACATATAGCTGTTAGCTATAAATTTCCAGCTGCCCTTGTTGAATTTGGAGTTAAAATCTCTTCCAAATGGAAATTTCTCCTTTTCTACTGCAGTGGCTTGAATAAAAGCTGTCCTACTGTTTGTAACAAGTGTCTGGTTCAATTTATCTTTAATACTTGGGTTGAGAGGAATGTTTTTTTGGTTCCTTGTAATCCAAAAAGAACCTAAAAACATTTAAAAATGTGTACTATAATAGTAAATTTTCAACATATTGAATGTTCTATGAAGCACTGCTTTTTGAGTTATCAGACATGATATGTCAGTATTCCTTAGTCATATTTTTTTCCTGTAAAAGCTTAAATTATGACATATAAATGAGAAAATATATTTGAGTTTTTAAAACTCAATTTGCATAGAGTAATTCAGGTGCTTATCAATCATGTTAAGTGGTCTTACCATAGTAGAAACAAAGCCAAATAAAACATACAGAGGAAAAAGGAAACTTTTGGAGGTGATGGATATGTTTATTACTTTGATTGGGTGATGGTTTCATGAGTCCACATGTGTATATGTCCAAACTCATTAATTGTGTACACTAAATATGTGTAGTTTTTTGTATGTCTGTTATACCTCAGTGAAAGTATTAATAACAAAGAAAAAGCTTAAAAATATCTATATGGGCATATTCTTTAAATTAAAAGGAAAGCATAAACATATAAATAAAAATTATAAAAATAAATAATAAAAGCTCTAAGAATTGATTTCTATGTAGAGATGCATATAGGGTCAGGAGAGTATCAATCAAGGCAACCTTCCTGGAGGTGGTAAGTTTTGAGTTAGGTGATGAAGGAGTTGAGAGTCAGATGAGAAGAAAGGGAGCCTCTTACATGGAGGATCACAACCCTGCATAGTGAAGATGGATTATATTGTCCAACGGTTTTGGACAAGTTACTTAAAATTTCTGTTTCACCCTTCTTATCTGGAAAATAGGTGTAGTAACACCCGCTTTTGTTAAAAAACAAATGACCAAACGAACAAAAAAATGTTCTTTTGAAGTAAGTCTTTCTTATTCTCAGTTTCTTCTTCTGGAAAATGAGTTTAGGAATACCCTCTTATATTTTTTTTAAACAGCAATCCTGATTTTTATGTTACTAAGAATATACCAAGAAGAACTGAGCAGTGGTTGAGGGAGAGAAGTCTGGAGAAACCTGTTCAACACAGATGCTTCTCATCTCCCTGACTTTCTTGATTCAAGGAAACCTGTTTCAACAGAGCCAGTCCTGGGGAAAACCACTTTCCATCTTCTTTCTGGCCTTGGAGGCTGGGAAAGGACAGGGGATTCTCAGGCCTTCAGGATATGGAAGAAGGTGAGGGGTGTAGTGTAGGGAGAGGAGCAGTCTTTCTTTCTGTTCTCCATTCTGTGAACTAAGCCCAGCCCCACCCACAATTCTTCATACCAAAGACAGAACCCCATGCAAGTGTGCAAATGCGAGCTCTGATGTGCAGAGGTGAGGCTGTGCAGAACTGGAAGTGATCCTAGGTGTGGGAGTAACAGTGGAAGGATGGATGGAAGTAGGAGGGCCTCTTAGGTGCTCTTCCAGGAGGCCGCCAAGCTGTGCCCAGCAGAGGGAATCTGTACCGAGGTAGGTGGGTAGGAACAGAGGCACAACCAAGTTGCCAAAGGTCAGGAAACCTTTCCAGTATATGACCAGACAATAAATATCACATACTTTGTGGGTCTCTGTAGCAGCTTGTCAACTTGGTGTTGTAGCAGGAAATCAACCATGGTAGTGTGTGGATAAGTGTGGCTAAGTTACAGTCAAATTCTATTGATAAACATGGTGCTGGGTCACGTGCCGTAGTTTGCCATCCCAGAGTAGGAATTCAGGAAAGGGGATGGTGACTTCATCACACCTCAGCAAGATGACAGGGGCTGTCAATGTGCAGATCTCTAGGCCTGCAGTGTTGGGGTTGCTTATCTGGGCATCTCCTCATTCACAGAAGGGTCCATCTAATTGGGTCATCCCCCTCCCCCATGTTTCTTGTATTTGCTCCTTTGGAAGTGTCTGACCCAACAAATTCCTTGAGGTCCACTGGTATTGAAAGCACTTCTGTGGCCTTCTGAGTGAGAAATGGGGCATTGGGAAAAAGGGTTCTCCACACACGGTAGGGAAGCAAGCCCTTCCTTTCCTACTCTTGTCTTCACACTTCAGCTGTAGCATGGAGTGAGTTCAGATTTGGGAACCTTTTCCTGCATTGAGATATTTTGATAGAAGTAACTTCAAATTCCAGACAGGGGACTTGGGAGCCAGGTAAGGAAAGGAGACCTCAGCTGGTGAACCCTGCTCCGGTTACTTACCTTCCCTTCTGCCCTGGGTCCCATCTGAATGCCCCACCTCTTCTCTTAAGCACCCGGGGGAGCACAAACAACTTGTCCTGGGTGCCAGGCTGTCCAGGAATGAACCTGCACTGGCAGCATAAGAAACAGAACCCCATCCTGAATCAGGGCTGGTGTGGCCCACTGGGCCCAACCGGAGCAACCCTCCTGACTCTGGCTACCTGGCATTCCCCCACTCTGGGTGAATCTACATGTGTCCTCACTTCAACCTTTTGTCACTCTACTTGAGACTAATGGGATTTGGTACAGTATTCAAAACGGCTTGTATTTTTAGTTTCCAGTTCTACAAACACCCAGTAGTTCTTCGAAGGAAACCTTTTAAAATTTAAAAGCTGTTGGGAGACATAAAATTCCTTCATGATTAATTTCTAATGTATTGTAGGAGATTGTGATTTGTGTCACTTCTGTGCTTTAAAATGCATAAGGGTTTTCTGTGTTGTAACAAATGATTAATTTTGTTAACCATCTATGGCCCTATAAAGAAATGACATTTGGGGAGAATGTGAAGTTTAACGTATTTTTATTAATGCGTTCTATTAACACACCCATGTCTGGTAGTTCTGCTAATGTTGTGTGTATTTCTAAATGGTTTTGCTTATTTTATTTTAATATTGTCTTTCAGTACATAGCTACTACATACTCATAGTAGATTATATATTTTTTAAAAATAAATTGACTGCCTTGGTTCTTTTTTTTTTTTTATTGTAGGAGCAGAGAGAGTGATGCCTTTCCTTACCCGTTATAAGGGTCATGGAGACAGTCCTATAACAAAGACAGGTTAACAAGACAAAAGAGCACATTTATTTCTGAAGTTTTATTTGACACCCGAGTCTTCAGAAATAAAGATCCAAAGACCCAGGGAAAACTGTCTTGTTTTGTGCTTAGGTTTGATGAACAATAGACAGCCTGGTAGAACTGTGATTGGAGCTGATGTGATAGACGAGGGGAAAATTCGGCTGTTCAGATTCTTCTTGGCCAGTCTGTGCAGCATTCTTTCCTCATGGGTATGGGATGGGGCCACTCTGCAATGAGGGTCTTATGACTTACTATTGGACAAGAGAAAATCAGAGAATTTCTTTATGGTCAGCTCCTAGGCTGGAATGCAGGGAAAGGTTAGAGTAATAATTCTAGCTTTTATGGGCTGACTTTGGGGAAGAAAGGTTCTAGTTTTTATGATCTGTACTGGGGAAGAGGAATTCTGGTTTCTATGGCTTGCTTCATGGAAGACTGAGGGGCAAGAGATCAGCAGGCCGAGAAGGGCAAAGAGACCTTGGTTCTCAGGCTACTTCTGAGGGCTTCTAACATCCTTTAGTTTACAGTCCTCAGCCTGCCAAAGTGCCTCATTTTGGGAGCATTATTTCCTGAGCACCAGCCTTTAAGGCTTTTGCCTTTAACCCTACTTTGTATGATAGTAATATTGAAGTAGTCATTCATTTTGTGAATTCATGCTGTACCTTTACCCTAAAAACCTAGTCAATAGAAAGAAAATTATCAGAAGGAAAATTGGAAGAGGCATGAACAGGCAATTCACAAAAATTAAAAAGAAAACAAACCATGAAACACAAATGCCCAGTAAACATTTAAAAAATGTTGAGCTCCACTACTGTCAAAGGCTTGCAATCAAAGTTGTAAGGAGGTGACAGTGACTTACTGTTTCTCATCTGTCATCTGGCAAGGAGGGAATAAAATTACATTAAATTCTTTTGTGGGAAAAAGGCTATAATTTTCAAGGGATATTTTTTCTGGTAATTTATTGAAATAAATAAGTGGAGTTCTATAGAAAAATTTGTACACAGGGATATTTATTGTAGTGTTCTCTAAAACAATGAAATATTGGAAGTTAAAAAAAACTGGCTAAATAAAGACCTGTCTAATCAATGTTATGTACAGCCATTTAAACCACATTTAGTAACATGAAAAAGTTATAATAACATTCTACCTAAAATAAAAGCATATATATGCATATACATATTTGTGTATATGATTATATTTTAAGGTATTCTTTATTTCTTGGTGCTAGGTGTTGAACCCAGGGGTTTCATGTACTGTAACACTGAGCTACCCCTCAGACCTACTCTTTCTTTTAAAAAAATGGGAGCCAGGACATTTCTCACAGATGGGAAGAACATGTGTTAATAATGCTCAGATTATGTGATGTTTATTTTTCTAATGATTTCTATAACTTTGTGCTATTCTTTTTCTTGGTTTGTTTTTGGTGTTACTGGGAGTTGAACTCAGGACCTCGTGCTTGCTAGATAGGCACTCTACCACTTGGGCCACATCACCAGCCCAAGTTTGTTCTATTCTTAAAATAATAATAAAGTTATATTAAAAAATTAATATTAGAATTGTTTAAAATGACATAAAAGATCATAAAGAATAGAATGTTATGTTTTATATAAGGAATTGATCAAAGTCAACTCAAAGTGAACCAACTATGTAACTGTATGAATATTGGGATAGAGTTGCATACTTTTCTTCTTTAAAGATTGATATCAAAATTATTGCCCCTTCAATATATCACCTTTTATGCAAGCATTTGTATTTTACTGTTTATAATTATTTTATTACTTAGCTTGATTCATATGATGTAGGTAGGCATAATTTCTAAATTGAGAATTTTTGAAAGGGAAGCCATTAGAACACAGATTAGTTTCTTTATGCCTTAGAATTGTAAAAGAGGAGATTTTGGCTTTTCTTCCATTAAAGCATTCAATATTTTCCTCTCTCATTCTATCTTCTTTGTAATTATGAGACAGCAATTATAAATTATTGATAATTTTTTTTTATGAGATATGGGACTTGGTTTGCATTTCCTCAGCTCCTCAACATGGTTATGGTGAGTTCTCCTTTCAGCCACTGGATGGCAGCTAACCTCCATTGGTGGCCAGCTGTTCCAGAATCCCTGTCCTGGTGTAGAAAGTACGTGCTTCATTTAAGATACTGTGCTTGAAAGCAAAGAAAAAAGAACCCAACATGTAGTATCTCAAGATTAATCTCATTTTATCAACCTCTGAACATAAGATTTTATAGGGCATGAGATTGAAAAGCTGTAAATCTTGTAGCAGGAATTCTGAGGATTTCTTCTTAAAAAGAAAAGAAAAAGCCTGATAAATCTGTCAGCTAATGTACAGTGCTCTTTCCATGTGTCCATAGATCCGTTATTAATAACAGAACTTTACCAGTTTGACATTCCTGCACTACAAATACTATTGAAACAACAATTCCCTGTAAAGAAAACATTTGCAAACCTTGGCTGACAGCTCTAAGCAACGGCAAGTTGTTGCTTGGTATATTGAAATTCACTCATAAATAATTCAGTTCACAAAATTTCAGTTTGCAATTCTATCCAATTTGATAATGACTCAATACAATGATAATAAAAAAAAGAGTACCTGCTTCTATTTTTCAATGCAAGAGAAAATGTGAGTGATCATGGTGCAAATCCCATGCCTCAATGTGGGCTCATAGAGGAATGTAGAAATGCAGAACACATAGAAATACATCTCTATTTAACTAGAGTCACAGATGGGAAAGTGAACTGAGAGGAGTGTCTGGTACTTGCTTTGTACCTTGATGTGTGATTCCTTCTACTACATACCCTACACCACAGTCACTATATATAGGAAAAAATTTAAAAAGAAGAAAGGCAAGAAGAATGAGAATGACAGTGACATGAAAGACGGTATCTTCAGAGGAAGAAAATAAGGATATTATTTAATGAAAGGAAATATTACTTTGGTTCATTATTATACACAATGTAGATGATTTAAACTGGTCATTCATGGTGGGTGCTGGTGGCTCAGGCCTGTAATCCTAGCTACTTGGGAGGCTGAGATCAGAAGCCAGCCTGGGCAAATAGATTGGGAGACCCCCATCTCCAAATTAACCAGAGCAAAATGGACTGGGAGGTGTGGCTCAAGAGGTAGAGTGCCTGCTTTGCAAGCGTGAAGTCCTGAGTTCGCTAATCACAGAGCTAAAGCCTCTGTTTAAAAAACATCCCAGTCTGCATTATATTTCTAAAATGTAGTTACTGTTCACTAGGGAAATGACTAGAACCGAACAATGGATAATGGAATTTCAGGGAAGAGAGCCCTGAGTTGCAGGAGGAACTTCAGAGAGGAAGGGTCAGGGAACAGATTGCTGACACTTGAATGGGACAGTGACCAGCACAGAAGGAAGGCTGTTCTAGAAAGATCAGGAAAGTGTATTTAGGGGCTGGTGCAGACGACTCAGGGGTGGGAGTGGGGGACACTGAGTGGGCTGGAGTGGTTTGTGGGGAAGGGCAGGAGATTCTTGAAGTTCTTTCCTTTCTTTAATATTGTACAGGGACCTTGGTCTCTTCTGGTCTTACTTTCTCCAAATTTTAATATTTAAGTAAGAAATTTGAATTGATTTTAATAAGGTTTAATCTCTGCAAGAGTTGAATAGAACTAATTAGGAAAAAATCAGCTCTAAATACACTGCTTACCATTTCTAATACATTATACAGGGTAAGCTTTTGTGATTTAAAAATGTTTTCCATTTCATTAATTTTCTTTAAAAAACAGAGAAATGTAATTTCCAAATGGGGATAACAGTTTGGAGAAAAATTGCCATCAGCTCTAGTTCTTTTAGTTGTAATTGCCTCTCATTTTCTCCTGGGAGACTGCTGCTTTCGGGTTTGTGCATTTTCTGGATTAGGAAAGCAGTGGATTTCCTCCTACAGCTCTGCTGCTTTCGGCGGGTCAACCCCTTCGGTTTTTGTTTTCTTGTGCTGTCTTATTATCATTGCAATGAGATGGGCACGTCCGTTTTCTTTCTGTCGTGGCAGAGACGCACCTATGAATCCATGTGCTCTGGCTCTGCCTTCACTTTTGTGTTCGTTATCTGACCTTTCTTTGTTCCCAAATGGTGTTCCTTACGACAAGAAAAGTGTTGCGCATGAGGGACATTGGGTTGAGGTGATTTTCCTTTGGCTCTTCCTTTTGGTCCTTTCTAAAGCAGGACAGGCAAAGCAGGTGAAGAGAGAAGGAGGAAGAGCCACTTGTAGAGATGAAACTGTGGTGACACCGGGGTGATTTAATGGGGAACTCCCTTCTAGAATTTTCTGTTGAAACAGACTTCACTGGCAATCTTTGCTTTAGGGAAATTGGGAGGAAGAAAGTGGAGAAGCAGAGGGAAACTATTTTCTCTTGGGCTGCTCTAGCTGATATTCAGAGCTCTTCCTCAGGAGCATATTTTCCTTCATTTTCTTCTGTGATGAAAGGAAGTTCTTATAAGCTTCATTTCACTTTTTAATTTTTCCCTTTAATTTTTGGATATGTTACCGTATTTACATCATTTAAGTGATTTAGACTGATTTCAAAACTGAATTTTATGAAAAGTTTTTCATCTTTTATTTCTGCTTGCTTTCTTTGTGTGTGGGGTTTCAGACGTTTAGACAAGGTCTCGCTCTGTAGTCCAGGGTGGCCTCAGACTCACGACACTCCTGTCTCAGCCTCCCAAGTGCTGAGGTTACCGGCAGGCACCACCACACCTGTCAAGAGTTCGTACCTCTTAAGCCTTTAATCTTTTAACATTTTAAGGGTATATTTTACATATTTTAACTCATGAGTTTGATATACCATCTTGGATTTCCATATGTCTTGGCAGGGCCTTATAACTTACTACTTTACTGGTAGCTGGTTGTTCACTTACTTAGTTTTCCTTTCTTTTTTTTTGTGGTGCTGGAAGCAAACCCAGGGCCTTGCACGTGTTAGGCAGTTGCTACCACTGAGTCCTTCTGCCACTTACTTTTTCTTGCTTTGGCAGATTACAAGGTCTTTCAGGGAAGGAACTGTCCTACGTTGAGTAACACTGTACATGTGTCAGAGAAGTTCAATCTATGTTGGTTGCCGCTGGTGAGATTAATGAGCTATACTAAACAATTTTCTTGGGATACAGAACAGTTCTTTTTAAAATCATACCTAAAATATGGAAGCAGTTGCATTGCCAGCTAGGAAAGGAATTATACCACAAAGTTTGGTCTTTAGAATCTTTCTGTCTATTTTAGTTCTTATGAAGCATCCTAAAATTTGAAAGCTAAAATAATCCAAAGAAAGTAATTGTTCAGATTAATTTCATATCAAACACTGAATCACTGGTAAGGGCTACATTTTAAAAATCCTTGCTGTATCCTGGGTCTTCATGTTTTCACACCTATGTACATTCAGGTCCCAACTTGGAATTTACTACAATAAATAAAAGTTAATTTGTATCTGGATGTTTAATCTGCCTGGTGTTGTATCTGAATATTACGCTCAATGCTAACTGTCTCAGTGGAAGAGTTAATAATAGATGGAAAATCAGGATGTGAGCAATTCTTTAAGAAGCAGAAACTAGATATTGCATGATAAGGCAATTGCTAAATGCACTTGTGGTAAGAAATGTGTGTATCTATTCCTTTAATTGGGTGTCCTTATACCTATGCTGTGTCAGAAAGCTTTGATGCTTGTTTTGCTAAGAAGCAAGCATTGAAACTCATCTTTGAAGAAGCTCTAGGAACATTTGGTAGGTGTAGAGTTTCTCTAATTTAGTTTTGTAGCAATAAAATGAATTAATTCTCTATGTATGTGGCAATGGAATTTATGTTTGGTCCCTGGAATAATATTTCAGCATTTTTGCTGTTGAAAGAAACAGCAATATCTGAGATTTGTCTTGTGACATCTGTAGGTAGTAATGACATTTATTATAAATTATGCTATTGTGCTTATGAATGGCAAAATACAAAAAAACACCAATCAGTAAATAGAATTATTTTTGTCTTCTTTGGCATTATGAGTTGTTTTGTTGGTAGTGGAGTAACGCTAACATAATTTGTAAGTATAGGTAGTTTGAGGTATAAGACCTAACTAGCACCTCAATGAAGTTATAAATGGTGTGGTTCTCAGCTTGTTTAATGAGCAGCGTGAAGATCCAGAAAGACAGCTGTGACTAACGGAGATGGCTGCCTGTTTCAGTGGTATTGTAGGAAGTCAGGGTTACAAAAAGTACAACCCCTATGTCTCCTGTTGAAATCTGATCTGTCCCCAACTTCTCTGTTTCTGGAATGATCAAATCATTCTTTCTCTGGCTGGAGAGATCTTCCTTTGATGTCTATGTGTTTATTCTTAAGCTTTTCAAAGAGAGCCAAAACCTTCTTTGCAAAAGTTACTGCTTGGTTTTAGATCAGTGGATTTGCTATACCTGATCACATTCTTGTAGTCAAAGGTTTTCTGCTTCTCAAATCAATGTATGCCATTTTAGTGCCAGCACCCTGGCACGTGTGTGAGTGCTAACTGTGGGTGTTTATAAGAAGGTCTTGCTTATTTTCATGGCTTTTTAGTTATGGTAGAAATCACAGTACAAGGGGGTTTGAATAGTCATGCTACCCCAAGTTGTGTTTAATATGTTTCTGGTTAATCAAATGTGCTTCTGATGGGATGGTATTAGAAGCTGGGGTAGTTCTTTGCTGTTTTTAGAATATTTCTCTTTAGTGAATCAACTAATAATTCCTAATATTAGAATTTTCTTTTACACGGAATGACATTCGATTCCCTTTCTCATTAATTTTCTCTATAGGAAAGAAACATGATTTCAAGGTTATCATTTCCTGATATAAGGCCATAGAGAAAATTAGAGACCTAAATGCAATATGTTTGTTGGAGAATCCTACTCTACTTTTTTCTTTTTCTGCTTAACAAAAGTGAACAATTGTGATAACAGGTGATGGGACCTTTAGGAGGTGGGGCTTTGGGAGAGGCCCTTAGGTCATTGATAGCATGCCCTTTTTTTTTATTGTTATAGTGCTGGGTGGGGCACATTGGAGTATTTGCAAAAGTTCTTACAATGTATCAGATATATCATATTTGAATCCACCCCCTCTACTGCTCTCTTTCATCCCCTCTCCCCTGATTCCTGGAACAGTCTCAGCAGGTTTCATTTTTGCATTTACATACATGTGTATACAGCATTTGCACCACCTTCCTCCCTCTCGCTCCCTATTCTGCCCTGTTGTTCTCCAATTTTGTAGAAGAAAAAACACAAACGATAACAAGGAAAACATGGCATTTTGATAGTTTGAGATAAAGATAGCTATACAGGGAGTTTCCTTGTGTTGTTTCCATGCATATCTGTATTACAACCCAAATTGATTCATCTCTACTAGACCTCTCCTAGTCCCCCTCCTGTAGTAGCCTCTATCAGTTTAAGATTACTTTTTTTTCTCCTCTACAGTAAGCACATCAACTCTATTGAAGTTTTTGGTTTCCTTCCCTTTCCCTATTCCTCCCATGTGCAGTCTCCCCTTGGTGTGACCTGTGTCCAATAATATTACTGCATTTGTTTCAGGTCTATAATCCACATATGAGGGAGAACATGAGATTTTTGGCCTTCTGAGCCTGACTAACTTTACTTAAGATGATGTCCTCCGGTTGATAGCATGATCTTGAAAGAGATTGTGGGACCTCAGTTCTTTCCTTGTACCTTTGCTTCCTGGTCATGAGGTGAGCAAGTTTCCTTGTCATTCAGCACACTCACCTGAGGCCCAAAGCAATTGGTCCATCTGCTCTTAGACTGGAACCTCCAAAACTGTGAGCTAGAGTAATGCTTTTTCTATTTCTAAGTTAAATTTCTCAGGTATTTTGTTACAGTGCCAAAAGCTGACTCATACAGGCAGTGACTTATGTAATGAAATATATTTTCACTAACGAAAACCTGATAAAGTAAATTACAATCCCAAGAGAGGGAATATGAGTTGAAGTTTTTGTTTCCTCAATATTTGGGGGAAATAACTATGCTTTGGTACATTAGAATTTTTATGGCTAAAGTGAAATATCAATTAAAAGACAGTATCAAGGTAGAGATCACTAGCTCCTTCTATTTCATGAAGCAAGAAGTATCACATCAGGATCCCCTTTCTGTTTTTCTAATTAATACTGGTCATATATTTGTTTGAAATCTTGAATTTCTTTTTTTTTTATTATTCATATTTGCATACAATGCTTGGGTTATTTCTCCCCCCTGCCCCCACCCCCTCCCTTACCACCCACTCCGCCCCCTCCCTCTCCCCCCCTCAATACCCAGCAGAAACTATTTTGCCCTTACTTCTAATTTTGTTGTAGAGAGAGTATAAGCAATAATAGGAAGGAACAAGGGTTTTTGCTGGTTGAGATAAGGATAACTATACAGGGAGTTGACTCACATTAATTTCCTGTGCGTGTGTGTTACCTTCTAGGTTAATTCTTTTTGATCTAAACTTTTCTGTAGTTCCTGGTCCCCTTCTCCTGTTGGCCTCAGTTGCTTTTAAGGTATCGGCTTTAGTTTCTCTGCGTTGAGGGCAACAAATGCTATCTAGTTTTTTAGTTGTCTTAACTATCCTCTTATCTCTCTTGTGGGCTCTTGCTTTTATCTTGTGATCAAAGTTTAACCCCTTGTTGTGTTTGCCCTTGATCTAATGTCCGCATATGAGGGAGAACACACAATTTTTGGTCTTTTGGGCCAGGCTAACCTCACTCAGAATGATGTTCTCCAATTCCATCCATTTACCAGCGAATGATAACATTTCGTTCTTCTTCATGGCTGCATAAAATTCCATTGTGTATAGATACCACATTTTCTTAATCCATTCGCAGTGGTGGGGCATCTTGGCTGTTTCCATAACTTGGCTATTGTGAATAGAGCCACAATAAACATGGGTGTGCAGGTGCCTCTGGAGTAACCTGTGTCACAGTCTTTTGGGTATATCCCCAAGAGTGATATTGCTGGATCAAATGGTAGATCGATGTCCAGCTTTTTAAGTAGCCTCCAAATTTTTTTCCAGAGTGGTTGTACTAGTTTACATTCCCACCAGAAGTGTAAGAGGGTTCCTTTTTCCCTGCATCCTCGCCAACACCTGTTGTTGGTGGTGTTGCTAATGCTGGCTATTCTAACAGGGGTGAGGTGGGAATCTTAGCGTGGTTTTAATTTGCATTTCCTTTATTGCTAGAGATGGTGAGCATTTTTTCATGTGTTTTTTGGCCATTTGAATTTCTTCTTTTGAGAAAGTTCTGTTTAGTTCACTTGCCCATTTCTTTATTGGTTCATTAGTTTTGGGAGAATTTAGTTTTTTAAGTTCCCTATATATTCTGGTTATCAGTCCTTTGTCTGATGTGTAGCTGGCAAATATTTTCTCCCACACTGTGGGTGTTCTCTTCAGTTTAGAGACCATTTCTTTTGATGAACAGAAGCTTTTTAGCTTTATGAAGTCCCATTTATCTATGCTATCTCTTAGTTGCTGTGCTGGTGGGGTTTCGTTGAGAAAGTTCTTACCTATACCTACTAACTCCAGAGTATTTCCTGCTCTTTCCTGTATCAACTTTAGAGTCTGTGGTCTGATATTAAGATCCTGGAACCATTTTGAGTTAATCTTGGTATAGGGTGATATACATGGATCTAGTTTCAGTTTTTTGCAGACTGCTAAGCAGTTTTCCCGGCATTTTTTGTTGAAGAGGCTGCTATTTCTCCATTGTATATTTTCAGCTCCTTTGTCAAAGACAAGTTGGTTATAGTTGTGTGGCTTCATATCTGGGTCCTCTATTCTGTTCCACTGGTCTTCATGTCTGTTTTTGTGCCAGTACCATGCTGTTTTTATTGCTATTGCTTTGTAATATAGTTTGAAGTCAGGTATTGTGATACCTCCTGCATTGTTCTTTTGACTGAGTATTGCCTTGGCTATTCGTGACCTCTTGTGTTTCCATATAAATTTCACAGTAGATTTTTCAATCTCTTTAATGAATGTCATTGGAATTTTGATGGGAATTGCATTACACATGTAGATTACTTTTGGGAGTATTGACATTTTTACTATGTTGATTCTACCAATCCATGAGCATGGGAGATCTCTCCACTTTCTATAGTCTTCCTCAATCTCTTTCTTCAGAAGTTTATAGTTTTCCTTGTACAGGTCATTCACATCTTTTGTTAGGTTTACACCAAGGTATTTGATTTTTTTTGAGGCTATTGTAAATGGAATTGTTTTCATATATTCTTTCCCAGTTTGTTCATTATTCGTGTATAGAAATGCTAATGATTTTTCTATGTTGATTTTATATCCTGCTACCTTGCTGTAGCTATTGATGGTGTCTAAGAGCTTCTGAGTGAGTTTTTTGGGTCTTTAAGGTATAGGATCATGTCATTTGCAAACATGGTATTTTGACAACTTCTTTACCTATTTGTATTCCTTTTATTCCTTCTTCTTGCCTAATTGCTCTGGCTAGGAATTCCAGTACTATGTTGAATAGGAGTGGAGATAGTGGGCATCCTTGTCTAGTTCCTGATTTTAGAGGGAATGGTTTCAATTTTTTTGCATTAAGTATAATTCTGGCTTTAGATTTGTCATATATAGCTTTTATAATGTTGAGGTACTTTCCTTCTATTCCTAGTTTTGTTAGAGCTTTTATCATGAAATGGTGTTGGATCTTATCAAAGGCTTTTTCTGCATCTATTGAGATGATCAAGAGGTTTTTGTCTTTGCTTCTGTTAATGTGGTTTATTACATTTATTGATTTTCGTATGTTGAACCACCCCTGCATTCCTGGGATGAAGCCTACTTGGTCGTGGTGAATAATCTTTTTGATGTGTTGTTGAATTCGGTTTGCCATTATTTTGTTGAGGATTTTTGTGTCAATGTTCATTAAGGAGATTGGCCTGTAGTTCTCCTTTTTGGAGGTGTCTTTGCCTGATTTTGGGATTAGTGTAATACTGGCTTCATAAAATGTGTTTGGCAGTTTTCCTTCCCTTTCTATTTCATGGGACAGTTTAAGAAGGGTTTGTATCAGTTCTTCTTTAAAGGTCTGATAGAATTCAGCAGAGAATCCATCAGGTCCTGGACTTTTCTTTTTGTGGAGACTCTTTATTGCTGCTTCAATTTCATTTTGTGTTATAGATCTATTCAGGTGATTAATTTCCTCTTGGTTCAGTTTTGGATGATCATATGTATCTAGAAATCTGTCCATTTCTTTAAGATTTTCAAATTTTTTTGAATATAGGTCTCGAAGTAGTCTCTGATGATGAAATCTTGAATTTCTAAAAGTGCAAGTAATTAAGGTGTAAGGTCAAGCTCAAGCCATTGATTGCTCTTTTAGATTATAATTACTAACAAGATTTTAATCAAAAAAATGTTGTTTCTCTGAGTTACATGAGATGTAATGCTGTAATTTTTGTTCTAAACAAGGAAGCAAGCTACGCAATATGATCTGAGAAGGTTCAACATGAAAAATTACAGGTTAACCTATCCCTTCTCTGAGATATTTGGGACCAGAAGTGTTTTGGATTTTGAATTAAAAAATTGGATATCCATAATAAGATATCTTGCAGACAAAATCCAAGTCTAAATATGAAATTCATTTGTGCTTCATACATACTTTTTACAGATTGAAGGTAATTTTACACATTATTTTTAGTGCACGTGCATTTTGACTGTGACCTCCCACATGAAGTCAGGTGTGGAACTTTGGGTGGTGCCATTCATTCATAAAGTTAGGGATTTTGAATTTTGAATTTTTGAATTAGGGACTGTCAACCTATATAACCATGCCAAGCAGCTAAACTAAATATAGGATATCAGAGAGACTTACTATGATAAACTCTATGAAATGTTATGAATAACATTTGATTTTCATATTTCCACTAAGAGTCCCAGAGCTTTGTGTGGTCAAACTTTGGAGAAGAATTTTATAAAGCTCTATATCTTTGTACACAAAGATTAGGAATCATGGTCCAGGGAACATTATTTTGCTCAAGATGTAGCCAGCTGGAATGAAAAAATATTTCTATGGAGAAAGGTATATTACCATAGATGTAACAGGATTGCAATGTTAAAGTGATCAACTTCATTTCAGATGACTCATGTGAGACATTCTTCCCAATGTTTTTCATGCCATGTTATTAGATGGTACATATAACATTCAGGCTAAGATAACAAGGCAATTACTTTATGCACGTCGTATGCTTGGGATCTAAGACCACTTACTTAGGTTGTGTATATTTTCTGTAGCTGGAAAGGCCCTGACAGATCATTGCACCACCTACTTCATGTTATTCATGGGAAAAATGGAGCCTTTGTGACTGGTAGTTGATCGAAGGCCACACAATCAATCAGCATATGCAAGAGTCAGGATTAGATGCATAGCTTTCCAAGCCATCTTCTACAAAGATGCATGAAGTGTCAGCAGGGAAGACAAGAGATAGAGAAGAAAGGACGTTTCTGAGATTGTCTTTCCTTTGGTATATCTGTTTTTCAGTGCATTTTGGCATTCCTCATTCTCACACTTTGTACGTGAAAAGCACCATATGAAATAACACCTGAAATGTGCATTTAGCACCAGGTATCTCTCTTCCTTCAAACTATGCCTACAGAACTGGGATGTGCTGTTTAGTGTTAGCTTTAAGCTAAATGCATAAGCTTTCTGTGTTCTCTGGGATTTTCCCTCCCTTTCTCTCTTCTTTTCTGAATCTTAATAGATGAAGCTTCCAGAAAACCTGTGCATTTCTTTGGGTTGCTGTACATTTCCAAGTAATGAAAATAGTGGCAAAACCAACAAGCTATACCACTTCATTTGAAGATTTTAAAACAATTATTTTCTTTTGGGAGTGCAGCTTAAACAATTATGGCATCAATATGTGTTTGGTTCCATTGTTTCCTTTTTACTACAAGCTTTTTAATTACAGTAGGATAAAGAAAAAGATACTGGATGTTTCAGGTCCTGAATGTAATTATAGTGGCCTTCATGTTCTCAGTATGGAAAGGCCAAATGCAAAAGTAAAGAACAGAGCTTTATTGACATTTCTGTAGTCACCTGGTCTCCAAAATGTACTCTTTCTCTAAATACCTCATTTCTGTTAGAGTTGTCTTTTTTCTTCTTCTATAAGTTCCATTAATTTCTCTCTCTCTCTCTCTCTTTCAGTAAGGTTTGTTCATGGAACAGCTTAGGTGTAGCAAAATGTTGGGTGGGGGACAGAGGAGTGCCTCTTTTTTTTAGTTTGTTTGTTTGCTTGTTCAGTTGAGTGGCTTGGATGACCACAGTTTTTATCCCTCCATCTATATATCATCTATTCTTCATATCCTGGGCACTGAAGGTGCCCAGGATAGCACCTTCAGTTTCTCTCCACTCCACTCCTTCTTGCATATAGCTACCACTGTAATCTTCCTAAACCAGACTTTCATCAACTTATTCTTCACTGATTCTCTAATCCTGCAAGGGTCACTATCTTAGGTTGATGCTCTTAACATTTAACCTCAAGGTACCTTTCAGAGGTTAATCATGATTTACCTTCACAACTGCTGCATAATACACAGAGGTTGAATTCCAACCTCTGTTCCTGTGCTTGGTATTTTTCACACATGTTATTATGTCCTGCCTTTTTGAATCTTACCCTTCTTCAAGGCTTACCTTCGATTTTACCTTCTCTGGGAAGTTTTCTTGAATCATAGAGCTCACAAAACTATATTTCATCTACCTAAGCCTTCATCAGATGAAAGGGATACCACTGTGTTGTTCACCACTAAGAAATATAGCTGTTGATTAAACTAGGTGTGCTGCTTTCTTAGAATTTTATTTTATTTTAATTGAGAAAGTTCTTTTAAACTTAAACACAGAGCTCTAAAAAATCATATATCTCTCTTAAGCATCTATATAAAGATAAGTACAATGAATCAGGAAATTTCTAAAACTTCTTCTCATTTACTGTCTGACTCTTTGGAAATTTTCTCCCAAGCCATCGACACCATTGTACAAGTTGCAAAGCTGATGTCTTCTTGATCTTCCCAGAAGATGTCAGTGAAGACTTTCAGAAAACAACCAGGACACACATTCCTTCCTCAAGCAGATCTTCAGAGGCTTGCAGCTTGCAGGTCTAAAGTAGATCTGTCATGCTATTTAGGGTGACTGCTGGGTCTGCACAAGCCCTGGCAATAACACTTATGCCATAAATGTTGTCTGATCAACAGCAATTGCAAGAGGATGCTGAATATAAGATGTACCTAAGCTGGGCTGGCAGTGGTGAAGCCCTTGCCTAATCTGTGGGAGGCCCAGGGTTTGATCCCTAGGACTGGAAAAAAGAATGATACACCCAATTTTAGTATGGTAAAAAGTGAAAAAAATGTACAAGTCAGAATGGATGAAATACAGTATTTTCTCATCTCACTGAATTCATGTGCCATTTTTTGTATGCTGTCCCTTGCATCATTGTTTACAAGGCCCTTAAACTGACCAATGTGTTTGATTCTTTTGGGCCTTAGTAAGACATTCTTAGATCTGTTTATGCAAAATGTGTACATGAAACTTGGATCACTCTTCTCTTGAGACATAGTCAGAAATAAGAAGCTCTACAAAGCTCTAGACTGGAATTTGTGGGTTAGGTTAAGATCATTCCTTGGGAATTTGTCCCCTACATTGATATTGTCTCTAATTGTAGTCATAAATCTTTTGCAAATAAAAAAAAGTGTTTATAATGTGCCTTTGAGAATTCAGGGGTTTTAACTGTATTTACATCTTTAGATACATAGGTGGCTTTACTTGCAATGTATAACTTAGGAAACAAAGGCTCTGATGTCGCAGAGCTGGGAGAGGACAGGGCTGAGATTTAAGCTCCAAAGTTGCACTTTTCCATTTTGCAGCATGGGATAGGTTGTGCTATGTACACAAACAGGGCTCATGCCCCAACTGAAGGAATCTGTGACATAGAGATGAGGTCACTTTAGAACATACTCATAAAATAGCAATGTTCCAGAGTACAGGTCTAGGTAAAACTTATACTTGCGTTTTTAGTGACACTTTGCACAATATTTAATTTGATCTTATTTACAATTCTACATGTACTTATATGTTATTTATTTACTATCAGTTCCCACTGAAGGCAGAAATCACAATTTTCATTGATTCGGAGAGCCTTTTTTTCGTATTTTAACATCTATGAAATCAGAATGCATCTTACAATTGATTAAATTTAATTGTAGCATTTTATTTTTTCTTTGTGTTGCATGAAATAACTGTGCATCTTACAGTTAGCATTTTAAATGTGTGAACAAATGTCTGTTTTTATTAGCTATTGTATCTGTATATCACCCAGTTCTGGCCCCATAAGTGTGCTCACAAATATTTGCTGAATGAGTGAATGAATGAAAGTAGAAATTTGAACTTCTCCTGAAGGTGCTTGGATTTCTGGATGAAATCTCTTACCTATATAAGGCCCATTGTCTAACATATGATAATAAAATGAAAAAAACCGTATGATACTAGTTTAAATAAGGATGCAGATAATAGTTGATAGTTCTATGAATGGATGTGGATGTTTAGTGGGGTCAATTATTACATAAGATGATAAAGATTGGATTTTCTAATTATTTGGGTGCCTTTGAAGCATCTAAATAATATGGTAAGTAGGAATGTCTCTGTTTCTTCCTGGAATTCGCTTGGAGAGGTAACAGATTTGTGGTAGTACTGATAAATAGCTAGTTTAGCCCTTGGGTATGATGAGAATTTTGAAGAGTTACAAAGGGAATTAAAAATTTAGTTTAATAGTGTGATTTTGAAAACAAAATATGCAAACACCAATTGAAGTATGAGTTGTAAGAAAACAGAATGAGATGTTTATTGAATTAAATAAATAGAGTACTCTTCCATTAAAAAAAAGGCCCAGTGTCCACTCTTGTTCCCCGACTTAGGATTTCTGTTGGCCAACATTTTCAGCCTGAAAGGGTGCGTTTTCATAAAGGTGGAGCTGGACAGCTCCCCAGTGTAAGAGCTCCTGTTGGAATCCTGCTGGCTGAAGCTGTTGCCTTGCGGAAACTACTTGTAGAAAACTTTCCTGACTTTCTTAACTAAGTGATGTCTGCTAACTTTTCTCAACCTACCAGAATTTCACTTTCTTTGAGGCAGAAACTAAGAGTAGGCAGTCAGTTGTAGATTAGACTTGACAACAGCTGCCATTGAGCCTCCTTCAATGGTTGGGGACCTACAAGAAGGTCCCTTAAGACACCTACTGCCTCTACCTCAACCAAGGGGGTGGAATTCAACCACAGCATTTGGAAGACTTTGCCTTTTGCTGCAAAGCCTCAAGGGAGTTGTGAGTATACCAGCCAAACATAAAATGAATGCCATTAACCATGTGTGAAATTCTTTTCAGAAAATAACTCTCCCCAAGAGATATGTTGTAAATGGGTTGCTGCTGAGATGAGGGTGGTGTTTAACATACTATGGAGGAGACGCTGATTTAAATGCAACTAATGAAGGATGAGTGTTGACGTAATGAATCCTAACATCTGTTCTGAGGACCACATGTTGACAGAGGGATTCTGAGGTCTTATCCACGTTGCTGAGAAGGGGGATCAGAGAATCCTGCCATTCCTTGGTGTTCTTTCAGCACCATGAAGAGGGAAGGCCTCTGTGTCTCCTGTGAACTGTCATCACCATTTATAGTTAGAACATAAAGCAGCTGATTATCAACACACAGAGGTGGCTTAAAAATATCTTGAGGCTAGACGTGTAACTCAATATTAGAGCATGCATTGAGTATATGCAAGGCCTTGGTTGAAGTCCCTACCTTGTATACACTCACATGCACACACACACACACACATGCATACACACACACACATGCAAACACACACACATCATAATGTGGGGCTCAGAAGATGATATCCCAAAATATGAAGCTTTGAACTTCATACTGAGAGCACCTGGGAAGCAGTAAATGCAGGGAAGATCTTTTGCTGAAGTTCCATATCTACCTACAAGGCCAGATCCTTCAGAAAATATTCAATTGCTATAAATCTCTTCCCCAAATATCTCATCAATGGGTGTTGGGTGAGAGTGCAGGGATTGAAGAAAGACTAGAGCTCAACCCATTCCCAGAACTCGGATGAACTTTTGTCCCAAGGTACTGTCTGTTCTTTGGGTTTATTTATCTCTCCTAAATATAATTTACTCCTGCTCCAATATTATCTACAGTCTCCTTTCCTTCTCCCCAGGAAGAGGGTCTATTAGCTTCTAAATACACTGAGTTAGTGTGTACTTATCTTCCTGTGATATCTCCATACGTGTAAAAACCTGTATTCCTTTCCCCCTGTTAATCTGTCAGATTCAAATATCAAGCTTCCAGAGGAAAAAAGAGAAGGTTCTTTTGCCCTTACTCTGTAAACAAGCTCTAACTTCCCATGCTCTGGTAACTTGTTTATCAAATAATATTCAGGCCTAAATGTTGTCTTTATATTAGCACTCCATATGGAGACCATGGCTGAGTATTGACTGTTGACCAGACAAATCTCCCATATTCAAATATCAAACTGGGACCCTGGCTTTCAAGTCATTCTCTGGTGAGGTTGATTCGCAGGGTATTCCCAGGATAAGTTCCCAGTTTCCTAATTAGCCTTGGATGACCTGATCAGATTGTGTTGCTGGATATTCAATTCCAAGAATTAAATCCCAGATCCAACAATCTAAATGTTCACTATTCTGTCTTTTACACATCTTGATGGAAGGAGTCCTGAGAGAGGTCTGTCAATGTGCCTGGCTGTGGTTCCTTATCATATATTCACAGTGAGGGTGATCAAAATGTTTAGCCACATAGAATAAATTACCTTGGTTTATGTGTATGTGCAATCATGTGAGCACAAGTAATTTATGGACATCATTTGCTATTTGCATATGAAATAGTCTGCTTGTTCTTTTCGGGGGAGAAAATGGCTCCTTTGGGTCACAATTAGCCTGTCTGGCAATTAGTCACAATTAGTTATAATGCTGGCAGTTAATTGTGTGCACAAAGTTGTTTAGACAAAGTAAGACTGAATTTCTTGACTTGAGCAATAAATTCAAAGCTGTGGCTTGTCTACTTTCTATTTTGATATGGTTTAAAGTTTCTCAGTGTTCAAAGTAATTATTTAAATATCTCTGTTGACTTAATCCTTATTGTTGGGCAGTGTATAGAATTAAACGAACATCAGAAATTATGGTGCAACCGAGCAGTTAAAGTGCTTTGATTGGTTGCTAGACATGAATAGGAAGCAAGGTCAACCTGTATAGCATATAAACAATATTACCCTAACAACATGAGGCTTTGGAACCCAGGGAGGCCCAAGGACAGAGACAGAGACTCTAGAAGGAAAATTTGAGTAGTACATACAGGTGGATTTTATTCACTCTGTGTATGCAGTAAATAATACATGTGAATGAGAAATGTAAATGTGGAATTGTGGTCCACCCGGGGACTTTTTGAAAGCCTGTCAGGTGATGAGTAGGTCTCCTGGGAGTTAGGAGACCATTCTGGAAGAGCTGACTCTGGCTGGCCTATAACTGTACAGATTGCTGTGATGTTTAGGACCGGTAGGAGACAGCTCTGGAAACAGAGTGTTACTCGTGTTTTAACGGTAAGTCTGTGATTTGCATGTGTGCCTTGCATCAGCCTCTCTAGATCTGAATGGAGAAAGAGCTAAAACAATTTCTTTTTTGAAGTTTTGAAATTTCATTTTTGAATTTGGAACAAGCGTGTTTTTTTTTTTATTGTTTTATTATTCATATGTGCATACAAGGCTTGGGTCATTTCTCCCCCCTGTCCCCACCCCCTCCCTTACCACCCACTCCACCCCCTCCCGCTCCCCCCCTCAATACCCAGCAGAAACTATTTTGCCCTTATTTCTAATTTTGTTGTAGAGAGAGTATAAGCAATAATAGGAAGGAACAAGGGTTTTTGCTGGTTGAGATAAGGATAGCTATACAGGGAGTTGACTCACATTGATTTCCTGTGTGTGGGTGTTACCTTCTAGGTTAATTCTTTTAGATCTAACTTTTTCTCTAGTTCCTGGTCCCCTTTTCCTATTGGCCTCAGTTGCTTTTAAGGTATCTGCTTTAGTTTCTCTGCATTAAGGGCAACAAATGCTAGCTAGTTTTTTAGGTGTCTTACCTATCCTCACCCCTCCCTTGTGTGCTCTCGCTTTTATCATGTGCTCAAAGTCCAATCCCCTTGTTGTGTTTGCCCTTGATCTAATGTCCACATATGAGGGAGAACATACGATTTTTGGTCTTTTGGGCCAGGCTAACCTCACTCAGAATGATGTTCTCCAATTCCATCCATTTACCAGTGAATGATAACATTTCGTTCTTCTTCATGGCTGCATAAAATTCCATTGTGTATAGATACCACATTTTCTTAATCCATTCGCAGTGGTGGGGCATCTTGGCTGTTTCCATAACTTGGCTATTGTGAATAGTGCTGCAATAAACATGGGTGTGCAGGTGCCTCTGGAGTAACCTGTGTCACAGTCTTTTGGGTATATCCCCAAGAGTGATATTGCTGGATCAAATGGTAGATCAATGTCTAGCTTTTTAAGTAGCCTCCAAATTTTTTTCCAGAGTGGTTGTACTAGTTTACATTCCCACCAACAGTGTAAGAGGGTTCCTTTTTCCCCACATCCTCGCCAACACCTGTTGTTGGTGGTGTTGCTGATGATGGCTATTCTAACAGGGGTGAGGTGGAATCTTAGTGTGGTTTTAATTTGCATTTCCTTTATTGCTAGAGATGGTGAGTGTTTTTTCATGTGTTTTTTGGCCATTTGAATTTCTTCTTTTGAGAAAGTTCTGTTTAGTTCACTTGCCCATTTCTTTATTGGTTCATTAGTTTTGGGAGAATTTAGTTTTTTAAGTTCCCTATATATTCTGGTTATCAGTCCTTTGTCTGATGTGTAGCTGGCAAATATTTTCTCCCACTCTGTGGGTGTTCTCTTCAGTTTAGAGACCATTTCTTTTGATGAACAGAAGCTTTTTAGTTTTATGAAGTCCCATTTATCTATGCTATCTCTTAGTTGCTGTGCTGCTGGGGTTCCATTGAGAAAGTTCTTACCTATACCTACTAACTCCAGAGTATTTCCTACTCTTTCCTGTATCAATCAAGTAAAAAGATTTTTATCCTTTGTCTTTTTTGCACAGTGCTGCCTAAACTATAACTATGTGTAATAATTCATGTGACATCTTTTGGGAAGATACTTCCCTGGGGCCCAAAACACATTCAAGATGGTGTGGACACTTTATATTCTTTCATACCTATAACCTTTTGGTGGTGACTAGAGATTGTGAAGGCAGATTCTAGGCTGCAAGTTTTCTAAGGTCCTGAAACCTTCATCCCACACTCTATATGCTTGGAAATGAGATGCAAGGACTTGTCTTCGAAATCACACAGAAGAATGAGCTTCCTTAGCACAGGGCTCACTTCTGTAGCTTTTTGTTATGCAAATACACAGAGAGGGATTTGGAACCTCTTCCACTGCCACTTAATGTCAGAAGAAAATGGAATCCTCTCCAAGACTTCACTAGCCCATGCTGCCTACTGCCTACTGGGCTTGATCAAGGATCTTTTTATCCAATAGCCTGGATGATTCCAGCTCACCTGGGGTATAACACACACACACACACACACACACACACACACACACACACGCTAGAAATGCTGACTGCGTTTTCTGAGCACTCCACCACCTGCCTCCCTCACTTCCTCAAGCCTTGAGATTCTGATGTGTTTCCCTTAGGGGGACATCTTCCAGTCAAGCCTCTGATATGTTCCCTAGGGGAACATCTCCCTACCAACCCTAGTAACAGTCTGCTAGTAACAGTCATGCTTTAAGACCAAATGAAAGTGCCATCACCTCTGAGAAGCCTCCCCTGACACTTTCAGGAAGAGAGGAAAGCTTCTTTCCCTGTACCCTCTCAGCATTATGGTTTGTGTCTGATAGTCTTGTTACACCACTGTAGCAAAATGCCATTTGTCTTCATCTCTCTTTCCCTCACCATATTGAGAGTTTCTGGAGGCAAGAGAACATCCTCCCTTTTTAAAAAAAAATTAACTTTTAACTGACAAACAATTGTATCTATTTTGGGGGTATACATGAAGCTTCCATACATGTATACATTTGGGAATGAGCAAATCAGCCTCATTAACATATCCACAACTTTACATGCTTTTCATTTCTTTTTGGTGACCTCCTGTTTTATTTTTTTTGGAGGCACTGGGGCTTGAATTTAGGGCCTCAAAATTTCTAGGCAGGTGCTCTACCACTTGAGCCACTTTGCCAGCCTGTGATGTCCACTTTTAAGCAACTTCCTTTAACACAGAGCTTTCTATGTAACACATTAATATATGCTTGTGAGATAGTGAATGAATTAATCTTTTTATAAGCAACTGCAGTCAGACATAATTAGTGAACTAGATTTTTCTTTGATATGACCTACATTTTGATAGTAAATTTTTTGGAGGTCTCATTTATGTATTTTTTTTTTTTTAGAATTTTTTTTCTCAGCATATATTAGTTGTACAAAGAGATTTCATTGTGATTATTTCCAAACATGTGTATAATGTACTTTGATTCATTTGTGTATTCTGAATGCTATTTCTGTTCATTCCACCGAGGTATGATAGTAAAAGAAGTATCTTAATAATGTTTCAGTATTTAGGTAAATACACATTTTCCATTTTGTGCACAATTTATTAAGTAATAGCTATGACCCAAAAACCAATGGGAAAGATTCCAAAGCTACTTAAAATAAAACTATAAGTCTGAGCTTATTTAACCTTGGTTTGGAGCTATTACTGTAATGATGCTATATTATAATTAGGTTGCAGTAATATAATAATTGGCTTTATTCACAAGTACCCATGCTAGTAATAACCAAATGTGTCCATGAGTTCTGTGTGTTTATAAAGGCAAGCCATATCATTTTTTTCTTGTATAATAATCCCAAATGCTTTTCAATATAAAAATCTTGAAATAATTCTGTGTATATTCCTCACTTATTTGCGAAGATGAGTTCCAGGTCTGATGTCTGCCTGTTTTCTGTTTTTCTCACAGATAACAAATGCTTAATTGCAAGTTCCAAGTGTACAATGGACATGAATTTCAGACTTGTGAATTCTGGTTTTCTTTTCTTCCCTAAAATGAAATAAAAATACATAATTTTGTTGGTTGTTTTTGTTGACTTCAAGAAAAAAGAAAAACTTGAAAGACATATGATAGTCCTTTTGACTGTTAAATTTGCCTATTTGCCAAGCAGGTTTTATTTTTTATTTATTTATTTATTTTTTATTGTTTTATTATTCATATGTGCATACAAGGCTTGGATCATTTCTCCCCCCTGCCCCCACCCCCTCCCTTACCACTCACCCCACCCCCTTCCTCTTCCCCCCACCCTCTCAATACCCAGCAGAAACTATTTTGCCCTTATTTCTAATTTTGTTGTAGAGAGAGTATAAGCAATAATAGGAAGGAACAAGTGTTTTTGCTGGTTGAGATAAGGATAGCTATACAGGAAGTTGACTCACATTAATTTCCTGTGCATGTATGTTACCTTCTAGGTTAATTCTTTTTGATCTCACCTTTTCTCTAGTTCCTGGTCCACTTTTCCTATTGGCCTCAGTTGCTTTTAAGGTATCTGGCCAAGCAGGTTTTAAAAATGGAGAAGTTTTCTCCCTGCTGCAGGGCTGTGGATTGTTAATACTGCATGAATTTATGTTGGGGAAGGTTGTTGCTCACGGAATTTCAGACTGCTCCAAGGTTTCTCTAAACAGAGATTCTCTCCTGGGTAAAGGCTGTGGGAGGGCAGAGAGCACTCCCCGGGGAGGTACACCTCCTTCTCCTGCTGAGGTGTTCTGCAGGAGGCCAGCCCTTGCTTCCGGTGGAGTGTACAGTGGAAATCAAGACACAAAGAACACTTGCTCTCTGATATCTTTTGAAAGCTGAAAGGCTGTCGGTTTTGTTATTCTGGTTCAGGATCGTGTTACTCAGGACCAGACTTGTTTGGACTGGTGAACACATTTCCCACTGAGCTGGTCAAAACTATTCTTTTAGGGCTGTAGAAGACAAATGACTCTAGGATTTAGGTGGGAAGTGGGGAGGGGACAGGTACTTCCCATCGACAGGCAGGTAAGTGTATTTGAGCATGAACGAATTCAAAGATGCTCACGTTATAAGCACACAAGAGGTAGACCCTGGAGAATGCGCCTCTCAGTGCAAATTCCATCCCCCCACCAGCTTTCTCTTGAATGCCTGCTTTGGGCTGAATGCTTCATGGAGTTTAGATCTGAGCTTGTTCCATCATCATTTATGAATGACTCTAATGAGAGAAAAAAAGGGGATCTAGAGTTAAGAGGGGCCCACAATTTATGATATTGGGGCCTTCTCTCTTAAGCTCTTACTTCAAGCAAGAACCTGGTGGTGCTAACCCATCATGATCCCTTCACAAAATGATTTTCTTTAGAGCATGAACTCAGGTTGGGCAGCACATAAGAGTTGCTGAGGAGCTTTTGAGAAATACCAGTGCCTGGGTCCCACTTCTGGCCAGGTAAATCAGTCTTTCTTGGGAGTGGGACATCCAGGCCACGAAAGGTCTACTTAGTCTTGTCTCAAATTCAAGAAATTTGATTACAGAAATCGAACCCAAAGTTAGAATTTGGATGATTGAAAGTGTATGTGTGTGTGTGTGTGTAGGGGTGGGGGAGGTTGTTTTGATAGTGATACTCTGACAGCAGGTTTTGGATAGGTTTGGGTGATAAATGGACATGTTCTAAATAGTAAAGAATCTTTTATTTTCTGGGAAAGAATGATGGTGCAGTTAATAAGTAAGGAGACAAAGAGCTCCCCCAAACTCCACTGAAAACAGACAAGATTCTAACACTTATTCTTGGACACAGAATTGATGGCACCTTCTCTGTTTAAGTGCTGTCTCTTTGTGATGGAGAGGGAGTGAGGCTCTTGTTAAATAAAGGAGGGCTTCACCAGGAACCTGCTGTGAGTGGGATTAACCAGCAAGGAGTCTCTTTCTCCTCACCCACTTCACTGAAGTACTCTTAATTCAGGAAAGAGGAGCAGCACTAGCTCTGCAGCTGTGGCCCTTCACCTGGAGAAATGAAAGGAAAGCAGGGTAAGAAAAGGCAAAATGTGAAAAGCAGTTAGGAGAACAGTTTCTAAACTGTGATTCTCCAGGCCAATTAAAGAGCAGGTTAGGATGGGCCAGGAAACATCTTACAGAATTCAGAGAGGAAGTGGGTCCTGTGGGTTAGAAGGAAAACGCTAGAAGCAAAGAGGGAGGCAGAAATGAGTAAGAGGACTGCTTCCCTCAGTGTATGTAATTTAACACATTTAAACGGGATTTTGGCTCAGCAGGGTAGTTGTATGTGCTGTAAATGGGAGGAGAGTATAATCCACACTCATGGCAGACTTTCAGGAAGTAATTTATGCTTGGGTCCCATCAGCACAGCAGACCAGGGGACTGTTGACTGAATTCTGGTCAATCATGAACTCACACCAATCTGGAATAATCTATTTTAGCCCATACTTGGGAGTGCTTTGTAAAATGAATCACTGAGTTGACTTATCCTCTGACTGTGTATCTTAGGAGTGGGAAGGCGTGGTGTCACACTCTTTCCTCATCCCTCTAAGGGTCCCAGGCAACATGCCTATAACCCAAGAGAAAAGTAGAACAATTTTAATTAATTAAAGTTTTACATGAGTCAGGATCCTTCAGAAATAAAGACCTGAAGACCCATGGAAAACTGTTTAAGGCTGAGGTTTGATGGAAAAGGACAGTTATGTAGCAATGTGATTGGACAGAAGGGTGTGACTTATGTACTAGCTGGAAGTGGAGGGGGAGGCTCCTTCTTGGCCTCAGTGCAGTATTTCTTCCTCCTGGGTAAGGAGCCAGACCTTTCTGGAATAAGGGTCTTCAAGAAAGAAGGGGGGAGGGATAGAGTGAGCTTTCTAGGTTTTATGGCTTGCTTTGAGGGAGAGTTCTAGTTTGTATAACCCACCTTGGGGAAGAGGAATTCCTTCTCTTACTTGCTTGCTTTTGAAGCCTTCTATTGACCTTTAATTCAAAGTGTTCAGTTTATGGTGCTTTGATACTATATTTTAGGGTATCATTTTCTGAGCCCCAACAACACTACTTAAGGCTCTTCTTTGTGCAAGACAGTGTTCTGAGAACTGAGGATATCATGAAAATCAAAATAGGGAACATTCTTTTGCTGTAGGGCTGGTTCTGTTGTGGGAATGACCGTAGTCAGTTGAGATTTATTTTGTTTCACTGCTCAGAAGAATATAAGAGTTAAGAAGGAACAGGTTATATTTACAGTAGATAGGTGAGCTAAACCAGCATGGGCCATTTGAGTATCCCTAAAAAAAAGGAATACACATTTTATCAATAACTAGGCATTTCAGCTGGCTATGCACTTTGAATAGTGTTCCTGTTTTGCTCATGGAGTCACCACTACTCATCCATTTGGGGAAGATGGAATAGAGTGAAGCTAACTGGCCTGAGCTGGTTAGACTCATGTCCTTGTCCTCTTCAGCACTATGTTCCCTTCAAATGATTAACTATCCATGGATTTGAGATTAATATGGACAGCCAAATCAAAATCAATCACAGAGGTATTTACGTTGGTTATTTAAGGAACTTCAGCAGTAATTCATAGACTTTACATTACTTATAGTAATCCCAGGTGGAGGATTTAAATCTATATTGTACTTTACTAAGTTGCGTAGTAACTGCATTGTGTACACACACATACATATAAGAACAAAACATCCATATCAAACAAATGGAAATACATTCACTTAAAAATGTGAAACTGGACCTCACCAAACAGAACTCTTTCTCAGATTCACACATGCCACAAACTAACCATGTCATGTAGAAGAACTTATTTTTAACAAAGATTTTTCATTGTACTGTGGATTGAACTCAGGGCCTTGCACTTACTAGGCAAGAGCTCTATGTCCCCCAGTTCTTTTGCTTTTTATTTTGCTTTTCAGATAGGTTGTCATGCTTTTGTCTGGGCTAGCCTTGGATCATAATCATCCTTCTACATCCACCACCTGAATAGCTGGTGGTACAGGCATGTACCACCGTGCCAGATTACAGAATTCATTTTTTTGATCACTCACTTCCCCATGAAAAGGCATTATCTGAGAACCTAGTGTATACGATATAATGTAGATAAAAGTGAAGCTGCTTATGGGATGCAGCAGGGGAGAGGGTGAAGCATTTACCCCACTCTCCTGGCTGCCCAAGCAGGGAACCCATTTCCCAGACTTTTCAGAGTGGATGGTGAGGTTGATGAGTTCCCATTTACTGAGAGACATGGAATGCAGTGACAGAGCTGGTCACAGGGCATGCTGACTGGGAGCCAGCAGGGTACCAGTCCATCGTAGCAGTAACTCTCTGGAATAATTCAGGGGTGCTAGTTGACTTGGTCTCTACTCTACTCCTTGTATAGCTCATGTAAGGAACATCAGGCTTCTTCCTAAAGATCCCTAGATAACCTTTCAGTGAAAATTTAAACAAAAGGTCTACATGTGATATAAATTTGAATGGATTTAACATTCTTAGTTGCCCTGGGCACACTGCGTCTTGCCCTGTCCTGTTGACAGAGATAATAATGTCTGTTTTATAGGCCTTTTGTAGCAATTAGACCAAAGCATAGAAAGTAAATTATGAGAAGCAGAACCATAGCTACCAGTGCAGCCAGGGAAACCATCATAAAAGATGCCCTTTGTGAGGCTTTGGGGAAAAAGTGTTCCCACTCAGACACAAGGGGCTCTTTGACCCAATGACCTCATCCTTCATCTGCTTCTTCTGGCTGCCATTGGTGTCAGTGTGGTGAGTCTGGGTGAGGGACAAGGCTAACAAGAATATAAAGCTAATGGTAAAAGGAGCTCAAACATTTGTATAATTAAAAAACCATTAAAAAGTTTTGATTCACCTCAATTTTGATATTCCTTGTCAAATTGTTGGTCATGCCATTTTGATCCATGTGCTGGTTGATTTAGTACTATATCCTGTCCACATGCAATTTTGTCTTCACAAACACCTTTCAGGTTAAGATTTTTATCTCCATTTTCCTTTCTTTACCATACCTATGAGTGCTCCCAGATAGCTGGGAGAAAGCCAAAATGGAAGACTAAGCATGTGTATAGTTCATACGCAGTTTGTATATGGAAATATGAGGACTTGGGCTTTTTCCATGGAGTCAAAAGCAAAATTTAATATTTAAAAAAAAGCACTTGGATGGATGCTTGATTGGCTTTGAGAAAAAGCCCTAGAACTTTGTGAGAACGCAGTGTCTTAAAATCTCAAGCTTGTAGTTAGTATTAGCCTTTGAGTCAATGAGAAGTAGCCTACATGTTAGAAGAGGATTGGACCCTGGCTGTCATCTAGCCCCGCTCTTTGATCTTAGAGTTGAGGCAACTGCAGCCAGAGAGTTTAAATGACAGACATGAGGTCTTAGTTAGTAGTAGAGCAGGGACTAGAACCTACGACCCCATCTGGCATCGACTTTTTTCTGTGAGTGGGGAATGGCCCCACCTGAGAAGCAGTGCTCATTTCTTTTATGTTAGCTACTCTCTCATTCCAAGGCATTAGTAACACTCCTTGTCACTAATGTTTTAATACCATTATCGATGTCCTTGGACATAGAGTGTACTTATGGCCAACACTGCCCCTTAATGTGGAGCTTGTGCCTGTAATCCATGGTAATTTTGATACGATGCTTTAAAAATTACCACAGTAACCCAGTGGTAGAGTGCTTGCCTACCATACACCGTTTGGGGCCGTAACCCAAGCACCAAAATCAGTATGTAGTTTACTTCTTGCTTTTTTTTTTTTTTTTTTTTTTTGATACAGCGTCTTACTATGTAGCCTAGTCTGGCCTTGAACTCACAATCCTCTTGCCTCCACTTCTTGAATGTTGGGATTATAAGTATGTACCACCACACCTGGCACGTCTTGGTGTCTTAGTCCCATTCTGCTTTCACTCTTCAGATGTTCTAGATTTATCAAAGGCTTACAGGACAAGCCAACTTTAGACAGCTAGTCAGCTGACTTCTTGCTGCCATCCCCAAACAACCAGAAAGCTTCGGGGGTAAGCTTATAGATTGACAATGCACTGAACTGCATTTGAAACTAAAGACGTGTTTGGTATTATTGACTTTTTGTGGTAGTAAAAAGCAAAACATCTCATTGTGCCAAGATACCTTAGCGAAGGCAGTGAAAGTTGAGATTGATAAACATCCATCTCCATGGCGGTAGGGTACACTTCATGCTAATTGTCTTGAGGAGACAGAACAATCTGTGTAAGCAAACACATTCAACTTAACAAGCTCTTAAAAGCAGTTTTTAAAACTTATTTTTAAAAAATCATGCTCACCATTTTCTTTGTGTACATAAAACTGCTTTGGAAGATTTTTTTTCCTCTGATGCTTAAGTAAAAATAGAATAATCAGTGTTCTTTTTATAGAGACCAAGTTCTCTTTTTCTCTTTTGCAATATTTTTTTTCTTCCTCAGGAATCTTATAAAATCAGGTCATGGAGCCGTGTACTGCAATGGCAGTCTTATTTAAGCTTCTGTCTTCTTTGTTTCAGCTGCTTTACACCTTGAATCTTCTTGCTCGCTTCCTCTGCTTTTATTTCTTTTTTGGCTACTGAGCTTTTCCTGCCTGTTTTGTTGCTGGTTGACCCTGTGTGCTCAGGCTGTTAAAGACATTCATTACAAACTCAGAGAGATCACTTTGAGAGCAATGTTTTATTTCTTCCTGCCAGGAAGGTAGGAGACAGTTCAAAACAACAGGACATCTTTCCGGTTTCAATGTCATTTGAAAATACATTTCCATTTCCTTCTATTTGAAGTTTTTGGAATGTGTAATTTGTGTCAAGGCCTTTTTAGAAAAATGGCAAGGAAATTAGTAGGTTGTTTATTTATTTTTTAACCCTAATCTCTGCCCCCTTCCTCAACTGCCTTGTCTCAGGTAGTTCTTCAGGTTCAGGAAAATGAATGTTTGCATACGCATAGCAACCCTTCCTTCCTCCCTCCCTCCCTCCCTCCCTCCCTCCCTCCTTTCCTTCCTTCCTTCCTGTTTTGTTTTTGAAGCAAAATCTCACTATGTAGACCAGGCTGGCTCCAAACCTGTAAGCCTCCTGCCTCGGCCTCCCGAGTACTGGTATTACAGATGGGTACCACTGCGCTCAGCTCATGATCTTTCAATCACTCTTAAGTCTCCAATTTTTTCCTCTTTACTTTTTCATGAGTCTTTTGAATCTTAAAAAGTTTCTTCCTTATACTGAGGCAAACTACCTTGAACTATCACTAAACACTTAATTTAAAAAAAACGAAGAGCAAGAGGGAAAAAAAGATCTTTTCCATGGGTGGGTACCAGTGTTTGTGGGGGGAGGGCACAAGGAAAGGGAGAATGAGGGTTTATATGGTGGATGTGTTTTGTATTCATATATGAAAATAGAAGAATGAAACATTTTGAAATTGTTCTAAGAAGAGGGAGAATGATGGAGGGGGTAAATCTAACTAAGATATACAGTAAGCACATATGTAAATATCACATCGTATCCCCTGTACAACTATTATATGCCAATAAAATCATTTATCTACTAGAACAATGGCTTTTTCCTTTATAGTTGTGTTTCTGGAAAGAGTTGTCTATATTCAGTATCTTTTATGTTTCCTTTTCCCCCAATATTCTTTTTGTCAAGTATGCCTCCATTTGCTTTCATTGTCCAACCAATGAAATTTTTCTAACAAGATTACACTATTGTCTATTGTTGCACAACAAACTACATTGAAACTTAAGGGCATAAGGCAGCAATACTCATCTATCATCTCTGTTGATTCTGTGGGTGACTGGGCTCAGCTGTGTGTTTCTGTAGCTGGGCTGTAGTCTATAGGCTCAATCTGATTGGAATGTCCAAGATGGTTTATTCACATGGGTAAGAGTTGGCACTGGCAGGTTGGCTAAGAGATCAGTAGGGGCCAATGACTAGAATGCCATGGTTCTTCATGTGACTTGGAGTTTTCACAGTATAGTATTGGGTTCCAAAGGAGAATTCCAAGTGCAAAGGCAAACGCTGAAGATGTCTTAAGGACTAGCCAAGAAAGTTGCACCATCTTACTTTACCAAAAGAGCTGTGGAATGCTGAAGTCATTTCATAAACATTGTCCCTAAAGACATTCTAGTTAACACAACTACTCCTCAACAGCATTAGTACTAATAGCCACTCTCCATGGCTGATCGATGCCGCTGTCTCCGGGATCCTTTCTATCTCTGCACATTCATCCCAGGCTTCTCAATTTGCATTTTTTTCCCTCCTTGCTCCTA
The DNA here is from genome assembly GCF_047511655.1 of Castor canadensis. Taxonomy (NCBI): domain Eukaryota; kingdom Metazoa; phylum Chordata; class Mammalia; order Rodentia; family Castoridae; genus Castor; species Castor canadensis. The sequence goes on from NC_133391.1 coordinate 165,718,457, forward strand.
GCATACTGGTGTTCTCAAGGTTTTCACATCCTTATCTTTTCACCTCCATATTTTGTTAGAAAATTTTATCTGCACTCATGGTTTTAACTTGGACGTATTCATTCATTTGACAAGTACTTATTTATACTATATAACTAGTAGGCATGTGCTACCTCCTGGATGAAAGGGCTGCTGGCAAAGTTTTTCAGGTTGTGTTTTCCACATCCACAAAAGATAACATTCACATTGTAGCTTTTACATCAATAGTCATATTTATGTTTTACATGTATGTCTATGCCTGAATCATATTGGTGGTTTTTAGTAGGGGGTGTTTTTGTCCCACAAAGTATGCTTGGCAATGTCTGGAGACACTTTTTGTTCTCATATCTTGATGGTGGAGAGCTACTGGCGTCTGTAAGGAAGGGACCCAGAATGCTGCTGAACAATCAACAGAACACAGGACTGCCCCTCACAAGAATGATCTATCTTACAACATCGGTTATGCTGGATTGAGACCCTGCATCTATATTTGTATCTGATGAATTTCCTGTTCAACTACAGACCACATTTCCAATGGTTTGTCTGCCTTTTCCACCTGTGCATTGATGTAACTCTGAATCTGATACACCCAAAAGCGCAACTAGTGTTGTTATTCCCAGTCTCTGGGAATGTTACCATGATCTGCTAACTACCTCTAGGGTTTCATGGCTATAAATCCACTTTCCACACTACTGTCAGGATGAAGGATTTTTTTTGGTGGGACTGGGGTTTGAACTCAGGGCTTTGTGCTTGCAAAGCAGGCATTCTACTACTTCAGTCAAACTTCAGTCCATTTTTTGCTCTGGTTATGTTTTGGAGATGGGATCTTGCCAACTATTTGCCTGGGCTGACCTTGAACTTTGATCCTCCTGCCTTCAGCCTCCCAAGTAGCTGGGATTACAGGCATGAACTACCAGTGCTGGTCTACAGGATGAAGGATTTTGAGTGGTGCACAGAGAGTTGTGATTAATCTCCTGTCTCTCCTGATTTGAAACTCACCAGTGATTCTCCATGAGCTCCAGATAATGTTTAAAATATCTAAAGTGGCCCATGACATATTTTATAATCTGACTTCTATCTCATTTCCTGCTATGTTTTCCTAGTCCTTTATTCAGCTATTCTGGCTGCCTTGTGGTTTCCAGAATGTGCTATGCTTTCTTATGCTTCTCACTCTTGTGTGTGCAGAAATGCCTTTATTCTAGGGAGTGCGGCCAACTTTCCTTCAACTTTAGGCTTGAACACCTCTTCCTGAAAGCTTTCTTGTTTCCCTTTTCTGTTACTAGAATGGGAGATCCTCTTTTTTAGCTCCTTGTTTGAACACCATCAAGGTGTGAGAACAAAAAGTGTCTTCAGAGGTTGTCAAACATACCTTGTGGAATAAAATTCTCAACCCCCCATTGATAATTAGGTGCAAAACATAAATAGGACTGCTGATGTAAAGATCTATTAATCTAACTCTCCTACTGCTCCTTTCATGCCATCCTGTGGCATTTACATTTTCTGCTTATGCCCTGTCAGTCTTGCCCTGAGCTTTTTGGGGGTTTCTGGGTAGTGTTTACCTCTATGTGCTTGCATGTATTTGGGTCTTAATAACTATTTATTGATTAAAAGAAAGGATACAAAAGGGCCACCATTCCTCCTCCTACCAGGAGCTTGATGGGCATTAAAGATAATGTGCTTATTTAAAGAAATGATTGGAACCTGAAGGCGACTCCATGGTAAGAGAGTTGAACAAATTATGGTACATCCATATTGAATATTTTGAACCTATTACACAGGTTGAATAATCTGTATTAAACTAGAAAGAAGCCTGAAGCACCATTAAGGGAATGTAAGAAAAACAATTTCATTATGTGATGAAAATATGGATGTGTGTATATGTTTGCATTTGTCTATTTGAACAAAGAGTATGGAAAGATGAGCTCCAAGCTGCCAACAATAGTTACAGTGAACAAGCCTTATTATTATTATTATAATTAATAATTGAGAGTCAAAAAATAAGCATTGACACACAGAAATTAATCTCAAGACCAAATATGAGTCTGTAGACAAAGAATAAAGATAGGAGATAGTGCAGAAGAGTATTACTTTAATGGCTGAGAAAAATGTTTACAAAAATGGGGATCTCTTTTTTTGTGTATCTGTTAAATGCTGATAGGTGCATAGAAACAAGCCTGTGGAGATAGAACAAAATGTTAGCAGTAATAATTTCTGGATGCAGATGATCTTTATGTCTTTCTTTTGCCTATCTGTATTAGGCAATTTCAAAACAATGAGCACACCTTACTTTCATAAGAGAAATAATGCTGTTTCTAAAAATAGAAGATAGTGCATAAAACTGGTACCATTAAGCTATTATCCGAATCCTTAGACTTGAAAAAAACAATTATATGAAATTATTACAAAATGAATCCATGTGGGAACAGCAGTTACAATATAACATTTCCATTCCTTTCTTTTAGCAAAGACTGAAGGAAGAGAAGGAAGCCAAGCGTGCTCACCTGGATGGGAGGCATGGCTATCTATTTGCAATCGTAGCTTCCTGTTTGGACCTGAACAAAACCACAGTGGAAGATGCTATTCTTGAGGGGAATCAGGTGGGAGGCATTTGATTTCTCACTTGTCTTGATTGTGGAGGACACAGATGGTCTGTTGTCACTGTCCTGTGGTGGGATTCTATGGTGTGCCATGGAGAAGGTGCTTGCTTTAAGGAGGGCAGGACTCCATCTGGCTCAGTACTGATAGTGGCAGAATGGGCTTGGGTTCTAGCTCTCCATGTTGAATAGTGGTCCTTATAGTCATCATTTGAGTCTCACGATTATGATGGCAATGCCTGTGACTTTACAGCCAATGGAACAGCTCTCTTGCTAGTTTAGAAACTGAGTTTGGGAAGCAAAATCTCCTCTCAAAATTCTGATTTATTTATTCCTTAATAACAGTATTTGTATATTGGTCCTGTTCTAAGTTTGGGCACTGAATTGTGCCATGACTTTCTGATTTTAACTTTGGTTTGTGAGCTGAAGGTGGTTTCTTCTGTTCCTAGCTTTGCCTTCCATTTTCTGCTAGAATGTCTCTTCAAAATCTGGAGAGGGGATTTGCTTGGTGATTTAACCTTCATGGAGAAAGCCAAAATATGAGAAGATAGAGTTTCCTGGGCAGTGGGGAATGTATATCAACAGCCCTGTTATGATGAATCCTGAAGTTTTTTTTTTTTAAAGCTAATTAGGCATAGGTAAGAGAAAGTAAGAGAGAAAGAAAGAAATGCATCTGTGGTGACAGGTGCCACACTGTTGATAATGTTTGTTTATATCTAACAACTGCACATGGACAGAGCAGGAAAACCACTTGTTTGTGCATGCTCCAGTTTCTGTGGTGTAAATACTTGTTCCATGCTATTTAATGTTGAGTTGGAAAGTGTTGTGACCAATCAGATCTCATGAGCCAGTCCAAGCAAGCTCCAGCACATCACTGGCTTTGTTCCCTCTTAAAGAAATACTCGGATGTGAGAGAAAAATTAAGGCTGGGTAACTGATTTAAGGGGGAAGGAATTGTTCGTCTGTTCCTCTTTCTCCTTCTCACCATAACTACCATGCACGTATGTCCTTCACAGCATTCCTGGAATGGTCCATCCTGCTCATCCCTGCAGCACCCGCAGTCAAGGAAATTAACAGCAGTAACAAACAAGGCACCCAACTTTTCCTTGTTTATAACATTTTATCAATAGCATGATGGAAATTGAAGGGAGATTATTTTCACACTTAAATTTTCAGACTAAATTTTACCCATTAAAATGTTGTTTTAAATTATGGCAAAATATAAATAACATAAAATTTACCATCTAAATTAACAATGTAAGTGTAGAGTTCAGCAGTGTTACTGCATTCACATGTTTGTGCAGTCATTCTTAAGACCTCTCTAGCTTGCATATCAGAAACTCTTTGTCCAGTAAACAACAACTCCCCATTCTGCCTTTTCTCCAGCACCTGGCAACCACCATTCTCTCTGTCTCTATGAGTTTGACTACTCCAGCTACCTCATATAAGTGGAATCATACATTATTTATTCTTTGGTTAAGTTCATTGAGCATAATGTTTTCATGGTTTACCCATGTTGTAGCATGTGTCAGAATTTCCTTGCTTGTTAAGGCTGAATAATGTTCTCTTGTATGCATTTACCACATTTTGTTTATCTGTTCATCTGTTGCCTCCACCTTTTGTAGAAGCTGTAGTGAATAGTGCCACCATGAATGTGGGTGTACAAATGTCTTTGTGATTCTGCTTTCAATCCTTTGTGATATATAGCCAGAAGAGGACTTGCTGGATCTCATGGCAATTCTTTGTTTAATTTTTTTGAGGAAACCTCACAGTTTTCCACAGTGCTGCACTATCTTATATTCCTTACTAACAGTGATTGAGGGTTCCAGTCTCTCTACATCCTTGTCAACACTTGCTATTTTCTGTTTTTTTGATAGTAGCTGTCCTAGTCGATGTGCTTATTTTATCCTTTTCTTGTCATATGAATTCTAAGTTGTGCAATAGATTAGTTGCAAGAAGTGCTTCTGTTGGCAGCATACCCTTTGTTAGACTACTAAGCATACACTTAATCTCATGGATGGGACTGGTGGCCATATGTGTTCTTATGGAAGTTTCAGGTGATTGTTGCCTTTCTATGTTAATTATTCATTAACTGGATTTCTGAAGATTCTTTTCTCTTTCTGATTTACAGCTGGCTGAAAAGGAAATACTTATCTGTATTTAATTCTGTCTTCAATAGCTAAATACTTTAGGAAATTAGCAAAAATGGACAAGCCTTTGTTAAATGTGCATATATAGTAAATATTTCTATGATTACTTAAATTACTTCTTTGGATTGACTCTTCACTATGGTGATCCATTTGTTCTTTCATGGTTTTTATGTTGGAAAATATACCCCCTTCAATATGGGATTCATTGGATACAGAACTGTGTGAATAAGAAAGATAATAGTAATTGTACTTTTTATGACATTGACACTGAGTTAAATTCATTTTCTAATTCAGAACAAAGTCATTACCTTGTTTTTTCTTTTTCCCAGATTGAAAGAATTGATCAACTTTTTGTTGTTGGAGGTCTCCGTCACCTCATGTTTTACTATCAAGATGTGGAGGTAACAGAAACAGGTATTGAAATATAATGAGCTAGAACCCAGGAATGACGGTAGATTTATCTGAGAGTGGCAAGAAGAGGACAGCCACTGGAGGACGAGCTAGGTTTCTTGATGTGGAGACCATAATGGACGACAGATGTGGCCCTGCGGAAGAGTCTGTTTCTCCCTTCAGGATAGAGAGCAGACATAGGGTATTTAGCCTGGTTGCTCCAACTCTGTCATTTCATTTTTCTTATCCTTTGATATGCTGTTGACAGAGGACTAATGTTGATTTCATTTTGAGACTTTCTTTGTTATATGTTACTTAAGTTCATGTAATTATGTTCTAGAACTTCTATTTCTCTTTTTAACACAGGAATGATTACCAATAAACATAACACCATTTTTTTCAGTTAAATGATGTTTATTTTTTACTGATTCTATTTTAAATGTATAATATTGAAAGACAGATTTAGTCATTTTCACTTCAGAAAAACTATAAATTTTTGTTGGATTCAGTTGGTATATCCTATTATACTTTTAAGTAGATTAATATAATTATTTTTTCTTTTTGGCTGTACTGGGATTTGAACTCAGGGCCTCATGCTTGCTAGGCAGGCACTCTACCATTTGGGTCACAACCCCAGCCCTTTTTCTTTAGTTATATTTAGATAAGGTCTTCGGTTTTTTTGCATGGGCTAGCCTTAACTGCCATCCTCCTCCTTATGCCTCCAGCATGGGGATGACAGGCACACACCACTGCTCAACTTTTTTGTTGAGGTGGAGGTCTTGCTAACTTTTTCCTCAGCTGGACTCGAACCATGATCCTTCCAATCTCTACCTCCTGAGTAGCTGTGATTGCAGGCACGAGCCACAAGTTGACCAGCCTGTTAGTTACATATTTATTTATTTTTGCGACAGCATGTTGCTATGTAGCCCAGGCTGATTTGGAATTGTGATCCTCCTGCCTCAGCCTCCTCAGTGCTGGGATTATAGTAAACCAGCTGTTTACTATAATGTTTAAGTCCAACTAGGGGCATAAATAAGTATATCAAGCTTATATTACAATATTATGTAATCTTTTTATGACTCTTTGGAAAAAGAAGGGAAATACTTATTGATCTTGCCATTGGTATGAATATGCTTTTTTTTGCCAACTAAAGAAATTATGCATGCAAATCCTAAGTAATTGGCATTTCTCTGGATATTAATTTAATATTTTGTGCTGAGAAACCTCATTATATTTGGAGTGAAAAGTGACAAGATAGAAGTTTTGAGTTCTACCTCAGATTATAAAACATGAACTAAAAGGAAACATGTTCACCCATGAACCATGCACAGAGTGAGGCTGTCCTTCCTGTGTTTGTTTCACATGGAACAAGAAGGGTTCATGAGATGCGCATGGAAAAGCAAGTTTACTTTTGCCTTTCACTCTCCTTTTGATCCTTGTCAGTGTGGATAGTCCTTCTGACCTTGGATTAATGTTTAGGCAATTGCATGACTTTTCTAGATATTCTTAGATGGGAAACTTCCTATGGTCATTCCAAATTGCAAACACAATCTCAACTCAAAAATAAAAAGTGTCCAGTTGATCAGAAGTTAAATTGTCTCCTTTCCTTGCCTTGCCCTGCCCCCTGGAATCCCCATCTGATATTCCTGAAGATTGGTACTTGTAGTGGGGGAGAAGCATGCGGTCCTCTTCTTCAACTTAATCTTCCTCCCTGACCCACAGCTCGTTAACCACAGTGTCTGACTGTGTCAGGCCCCAGACAGGGCATAGATGAGAAGTGAAGGTGACAGGGATGTTTTTACAGCACTGGCACTATCCTAAGCTGGCTGACCTTGCACACTCTGGGCCCATTCTTTTGTGGTTCCACAGTGGGTTCTCCACTGGAAGTATTGGCTGTATGTCCCAAGGTGATGTCTTGTCCTCACAATGACCATGGTCCCCTGCCTTTGTATTTCACAGCATACACCACCCTGACTCCCTCTATCCCATCACCCTGCCAGCACTCTTGAGCATGATTGAAAATGGCACCTGGATGATTCTTTTTAGTGTGCCCCCACCTAATTCCATAGAAACACTCTTGCCTCTTGTCCTTGCCTCTTCGGGTGTGTGGTGAGCAACCAGTTCAGCCTTCTTTCTCTCTCTGTGCCATGTTGCAGGCTGTGTGTAAATTTCTTGGGCAGAACTCAGATCCTATTCCATTCACCCCCAAACTCCAGGAGACATAAATCAGCTGGGTAGGTCTTTGGTTGAAGACCTTATTCCTTTTTTTTTTTGTAAAGTAGCAGTATATTAATTGTACAAAATAATGGGTTTCATTATAACATTTTCATAACATATGAAAATGTATATAATATACTTTGGTCATATCTCTCCCCTCATTACGTTCTCTTGTCCCCCACCCCACTGGTTCCCTTTATCTTCCCAAATAGTCCCCCTTCTGCTTTCATTTCTTTAAAAAAAAACTAGATTTTACATTTGAGAGAAAACATGATATTTGTCTTTTTGAGTCTGACTTATTTCAGTTAACATGATCTCCAATTCCATTTCTTGCAAATGCTTGATTTCATTCTTCTTTATGACTGAATAATACTCCATTATGTATATGTGCCACATTTTCTTTACCCATTCATCCATTGGTTGAGAACTCCCAATAAAGGAAACCAGAAACTCTTTCATTCAAAAGTATGTCTCACTTCAAATGACCTGGGTGTCACAGGGATAAGATGTTAGATAAGAAGTTTCAACCAATGCACCAAAGTATGATAGGTACCAGGAAACAAAGATAGTTTCCAGGCCAAAAAATATCCCAGACATCTCCAAGTAGGCTCCTAGAACTGATTACACACACACACACACACACACACACACACACATGAATCCAAATGGGTCAAGAGAGTAAATTGAGGAGGAAGAATTCTGTAGGAACAGAATTCTGTAGACACTGTTTCTTGACTATGATGACAACTATCCTACCTTGTCTGAGACTTTCCTGGTGTTAGCACTGGATGTTCAGTATCCTAGGAAAACCCTCAGTTCTGAGGAAACTGGAACAATTGATACCTCATTCTTGACTTGTAGTAAAGGGTAGAAGTACCTCAGTAATCTTGGTTGAATTACCAATTCACTTGGAGACCTAAAACTTTCTTGAGCAGATAAGAACACAGTGGAATAGCTCAGAGTATGTTCTGTGTACTTAAATGACCCATTCCATGAGCAATGTGTTTGGACAACCAAAAATAAAATTTAAAATCCTAATGACAGTGCTTACTGAGGTAGTGTTTTTATGTGCTTTTCTATGGGATTTACATGTGTCAACCACTTTAATTCTCACAAGAAGTCCAGGTGCTAGATTTTAGTATTATTTTTTGGATGAAAAAACAGAGGCACAGAAATTAAGTAATTTAGGGCTGGGTGTTATGGTTCGTGCCTGCAATCCCAATTAGGAGGGAGGCAGAGGTAGGAGGATAGCAGTTTGAGGTTGGGTCTGGGCAAAAAGTGTGCCCAAGGTCAGGTGATCAAGAAATATAACCAGAGATTAAAACCCCGGGAGTCTGACTCTATAGCTCACACAGTTATCATGGTGCATTGCCTCTGCCCTATCCTGACTAGCGATCTACTGAAGCTCAGTCATACTGTCTGTGATGGTGTTAGAGCAGCACCCGGATGTGAGAATCCTGGCTTTTGTGCTTAGAGCTGGTTTTGACGTTGGCTCTGTGACCTGTTGGCTGTGCAACCTGGGGCAGCTCCCTGCTTTGGAGTTGTGAATTTTAATGATGTAGACAGGGCCACCAGCAGAGATCCTAATGCAGTACACACCAGTCGGGGCTTTCTGCCCCTAACTCTTTGTCACTGACCCTGGAGCAACAATTTTGAAATGAATCTGTGATGTGGAATCAAGCAGATCCTTTCAGATTCCTTTAGGGATGAGGTTAGAGATTGTCCAAGTGATGGATCTGTCTAGAACACCTGGGCATGCTAACTATAGTAATATTTTAACAAGGAAACTATTCTAAGAGGTGACCATAAGGACTGTAAACAGCATTTGTGGAACTGAAATTCTTTTGCATTTATAGGACAACTTGGCTGTCCAGGAGGGGTAAATCTTGTTTCTGGAAAGATGAAGAAGCCCAGGGTGTTTGTGACTGAGGGAAAAGACGTTGCTCTTACAGGAGTGTGTGTGTTCTTCATCAGGTCTGACCCATCCACAGCCATCACAGCTGAGAACATCCACCGGGTAAGGGACAATCATTGACCTCAAGTTACCAAAAAATCATGTAAAAATTTCACAAAAGTATCTCTCCTTGTGGAGACAACCACCTGTGTTCTCTGCAGTATCTGAACATACTTTCAAAAAAGTATTTTTTAAAGAATTTAAAACAAGCAATTAAGAAGATATTTCCTTTTGATAGAGGAAGTAAAATTCAATTTATTAATAAAATTGCTATAATATTATGTCTGGGTACAATGAGGTCTTCCCTTTAAAAAGAATTTCCCATAATAATTGACTTAATTGCAAGTTTCATACATTTAAAATAAGGCTGCTAAACGTGGACACATAACTTTATTTTTTGCACAAAGTGCATCTGTACAGGGTCTCTTTTCCTTTAATGTGAGTATTATCTTCTTGGAGCAAATGAACTGGTAAACATTTGGTGTTCTATTTATTTTATCCTTGTATTTTGATTGCTATTTAAAATAGTCTAAACATTTCTCAACTGGAGCATCAAAATCACAATTTGCTGGATAAATTCACTGGCTATTTGGTTAATCGACAACATTTAGAAATGACTCCATAGCTATGCTGCAATTGAGGATAATTTTTACAACAAAGAATCTCTGAATTTTTTCTCAGGAGGTGAGCTTCAACATGTTAGATACGGCAGATGGGGGCCTGTTAAACAGTGTGAGACGTTTGCTCTCAGACATCTTCATTCCTGCCCTGCGAGCCTCGAGCCACAACTGGGGTGAGCTCGAGGGTCTTCAGGATGCATCTGGCATTCAGCAGGAGTTCTTGAGCTCTCTGGAAGGTTTTGTGGGAATCCTGTCAGGTGCACAGGAGAGTTTGAAGGAGAAGGTAAGAAAGAATAAGTTATTCATTTAAAAATGATCAGATGCTCAACAGTACAATGAGTGAGTGATAAGTGTCTTACATGGTCTTGGCAACTTTATTGTTCCACAGGATGTGATGCTTTGCAGTGATTAATTCATTCTGAGGTTCCATAAAAATGTCAGTGATGTAAGGTTTTTTGCAATCATGTCAGATGTTTGAGAGTGAAGACAAGAGTATGCTGTGACATTGATGTGCATCCTAGAGTAAAAGAAATACAGAACCAGAGTAGGGTGCGTGCGTGTGTGTGTGTGTGCGTGTGTGTGTGCATCTGGTGGTGTGGGTGGCAAGTAGGGTTGGGAGGAAATCCTGAAGTGGTGGGAGGAGGAAAGAGGAACTGATATGTCTGGAGAGAGAGGGGTTGTGTTCTATAACTCAGCTAGTGACTAAAGGGGCCTTAAGAATAAGTGTGGCAAAGGTCACATTCAGCTTCTGAATGGCTTGTGCTAACAACAGTAAATTTATGTTTGTGATGACTTGGGCAGAGGATAGTGAACATGCACTTGTGTGTGACTGGGGTGGTAGCAGAGAAAGAGGAGAGGAGATGAGATGAGTGCACAACCGGAAGATGACAGAGTTCAGGTCAGGCATGGATAGGAAAGGAGACAAATGGCTCCTATGGCATGGCGATGTAACTCTCTCCTATCTCCAGAGAATGCTGGTCCTGTTGGAATACTAAAGGGGAACATTATGTTTACCAAAGGATGTAGAATTGGGGAGTTGAGCACATTTCATCCAGACAGGGGCAGGATGATGCCAGCTAACATTTGAGTTGTGTGTGCAGCCAACTATGCTGCAGGCCAGACCAACATGACAACTGGATGAAATGAAATTGATGACATTCCACCCAAACAAAGCAGTGCTTTCATATATTCATATGGTCACACTTAATGTTGTAATAGAGGTATAAAAAAAGTGGTATGAATTCCCCCATGGGGGGAGCCATTCTCTCTAAGTGGGAGAGGTTGCTGGGCTTTGAGTCAGTTCCTGAAGCTGTGGGGTCATGGAGAAGTGCTGAAAAGCCTTTCCAGTTTTGGCAGGGCCAGGAAGGGAATATGGGAGTGTCTTGGGGGGACGTGCTGCCTAGATGGGTGTGTGAGTGCAGAGTCAGAAAGTAGCAGAGAGAACATGTCACTGAGTCCCACTGGTGTGGACAGGACAGATGCTGGGCCTGGCTTTGAAATGAAGGCCTGTGCAAAGACTGTCTGGACAGGAGTGCCTTGGGAGACAGGACCTGGGACCATTGGAGGTCAGGGCTGGCAGGGCTTATTATGAAGCCAAAGAAGGAAATGAGAAGCATTAAGGAGGACATCCAAGTTGGTGTGGTTCTTTGTGCAGGCCCTTTAGGAACCCTCTGGGTACCTTCCCCTTCCATTCCTCAAGGGCTCTCTGGTTTTCCAGACGTAGGGCCTGAACTGTAAGAAAGGACACCATGTTGGAGTTTGACAGTGATAAATAGCTACAGTCTTTCTTTTGGTTCTGAACCTGTTGAGAGATTCATCAAAGCCAGGTTGGGCCTGATAGCTAAATTTCACACGAGTTATCAGAAACACTTTCCAGAAGGAAATTGTTCTAATCAAATAGAGAGGTCCATTTTGTGATTTGGTGTATTGTGTATATTCAAAATTGCATTAGGAGGGGGTGGGGGCAGGGGCAGAGGGGTCATGGGGGGAGAAATGGCCCAAGTAATGTATGCACATATGAATAAATTTAAAAAAATGCATTAGGCTTCTTTGCAAAGTCAAAATCCATCTCCTTATCCCATGAACTAAATCCAAGTGTTTGCCATTGAGCTTGCTAGCTGTAAGGATGAGGGAGTTTTTTTCTTTAATTAGATCCAAAAAGGAATAAGCTATAGATTGGGAACTACTTATTTCCGTTTCTCATGTTAATTTCCTTTCAAGCTGCCTGTCTCATTCTCTTTGGTTTTATAACTTGGTAGGTAATTTCCAAGTCCCTTACTAATTCCCCAATTTTGTGATATATTCTCTTGCTCTAATTTCAGACCCCAAGTTTGACCTCTGAATCAATTATCTTTTGTGGTTGTACTCAATGCATAGGGAAGAGGATTATATATTGGGCTCTGGGTGCTTTCAATTATCTTTGTGGAAGGAGCAGGGTAAAATAGACTAGAGGATTCCTTTGATATCTGTCTAGATTTAGGGTTGATAAAAAGCGTATGTCATTTTAAAAAGCATATTATTATTATTCAATCTTCATTTTAATTAGGTGTACCTTCAAAAATGTGACATATTTGAACTGAAAACCTTGAAGGAACCTATGGACTACTTGACTCTAGCTAGTAACCCTGAGACTTTGGAAAAAGTAGAAGGCTGTATGAAAGTGTGGATCAAACAGACAGAACAGGTAATTTCCAGAAACCTATGGTCAGTTTCAGCTGCTGTAATTGAACTAGCCAGTGCAGGAGGGTGTACAGTGATATTGCCTTGCCTAAGAATCTGACCACAGGGCCTTAAAAAGATGAGAGATTCAACATGCTTTCACTTATAGTCATTAGTTAAGAACAGTGAGAATTCAAAGAGGTGAAAATAAGTGACTTTGTGTACTTATATCACTTAAAAGGCTGTGTTTTGCTCATTTTTTCTTCTGAGAAACCCTCTGTAGAAATATGAAGCATTTTCTAATTCATCAGGTCCTCCAAATAAGAGCTTGAGACTTAGCATTTAAAAATGTATTGTTGGGAAAGTCTTAAATGAAGGTGGACATTATATAAAAGAAGTAAGCACAATGAAAATTAACCTGCTTAATGCATGGGGCTTTCCAAAGCTTCAAAGTTACATAGCAAAAGAATAGGCAAGGAAACGTCAAATTCAGAGTCTCCAAAGGCTCAGTCAAACCTTTAAGTAAGTTGTTTCCAGTTAGTACAGTCAATTCAGTCTTTGTTGAGTCTTGAAAATGGATATGTGTAGAGTTAGAAAGATCCAGTCATCTGAAGCTGTAACTGGATTACAGGGTATTGTGATTCAGATAGTGTGAGCTCTTCATTTCCACCTTTCTTTGGACATGTATAACTTTCCTACCCCAGCCTCATGCACTGTTCCTGTTTTTCTGCTGCATTTGCAGATCCTTGCTGAGAACAATCAGCTACGGAAGCAAGCAGATGACGCTGGGCCCCGAGCAGAGCTGGAGCACTGGAAAAAAAGGCTGTCCAAGTTCAACTACCTCTTGGATCAACTGAAAAGCCCTGAAGTGAAGGCCGTGCTGGCGGTCCTTGCGGCTGCCAAGTCCAAGCTTCTGAAGGTTGTCAGTCATTTCTTTGTGCCCTATGACATGAGAGCGAGAATTCTCCATTCATAATTTCATAGAGTAATTAGGAACAGGAAAGTGTTATATCTGTATGTAAACCTCTCAGGATTGGGTAGTATTGCTTTTGTATAATTTTGGGTACTGCAGAACTAATCTTCTAATTAAAGATATTTTTCTGGCTGGTGTACATGCCTGTGCATGCATTATTGGAGAGCAATGCATGTAATTAATATATACCATGTTAATAAGATTATATGTGCACATGTGTGTATATACACACACACATATAATGAATTCAGACCAGCTAGATGTAGTAACGATGAAAACTAACCTAACCTATTCTTATTTTTTAGTCCTGGTATATTAATTTTGTATTACAAAACAAATCTTCCCAAAATTTAGCAGCTAAAAATAGCAACCCACAGTCTGTGAGTCAAGAATCTGGATGGTTCTGACTTCAGGTCTCTCCGGGACTGTGGCCAGGTGTTGGCTCACCTGAAGTCTCACATGGCGGAGGAACTACTTCCAAGTTGGTGTATGTTGTATTTGCAGAATTCAGCACCTTGCTGGCTGCTTCCTTCCATTTCTTACCACACAAACCCCTTCATAGGGAAAAGCTTATGACATGGAACATGGCTTCCCTTAAGGAGATGGAGTGAGAAAGTGCAAGAGAGCACCCAACATAGAAGCCATGGTCATTGCGAGCCAATTCTAGGGGTGACATACCATCACTTTTGTCACATTTCATTTATTAGAAGCAAGTCACTAGATTTAGTCCATGTTCAAGGGGGAAGGGATGACTCAGAGTATGAATCCAAGATGTTGGTGATTACTGGGGAGAAGGGCATCAGCTGCCTCACTCACCTAGCACTGGTGCTGTGAAGACTATTGCTATTTGCATGGATGCTTCTTTCAATCCATGCAAATTATTTAAGTAATAATTGTTTCTTTAAATGTGCTTCAGATTTACCTCATATCACTGTTTAAAGAAATATGTGAGGCCATGCAATACAGCTCATAAATATTTTCATTAGAATTTTTGTGAAGCCAACTCAATGAGTTGACTTGTACTAAATTATTTCCTCTTATTTTTTCTACTTCTAGATTCCTTTCCACTTTGAAATTCCTAGCTCAGAGCACAGTCCTGACATATGGTTGGCATGTAATAAATAATTGCTACATTAACCAATGGACAAAACTATAGGGATATGGGGAAAAGGGAGCTCAGAATAGAATGGAGAGTAAATAGAAAATATGAGAGTGAAGAACAAAGTGGGCCCAGTGGTTAGGGAGGGAGAATGTGTCAGTTTACAGGAGGTGCTGCCCTCTTGGTATGCTGTGCTAACTACAGAATGGGGTTTACAAGAGATGGTTTAACATTTAGTTTTAACATTTAGTCAAAAAATTTGAATTACTTTTCAACATAGAAATGTCCCTCACTTTTGGGATTCAGTTTTATGCAGGATGCACAGAACAAATGGAAAAAATCTGACTCAAGGTACTTGTGGTTACTCTTAGTAGCTCTTATATTGGAAGCTCTTTGGTGAGTTACTGCATTAAAATTGCTTTCTTGTATTGTGCTCAGACTTGGCGGGAGACAGATATTCGAATCACTGATGCAGCTAATGAAGCGAAGGACAATGTCAAATATTTGTACACACTTGAGAAATGTTGTGACCCTTTGTACAACAGTGACCCTGTGAGTTATGGCTTTCTATTTCTTTAGTCTAGTGATGGTCCTTTCCATACTAGCTAAACTGAATGCTGAATTTTGGTTCATAGATACTATAGTTTTTTGGGAAAGGTCTTAGATATTTCTTTGTTATTCTAAAGAAAATACAAACACACATGAATACACATAACTCCATATGTATTCTTAGCCCCTTCTCTAATCTATCTGTGGATTTATCATTTATCTATTATTAAAAATTTTAAGAGATGTTATATTTTGAAAATATTCCATCTTTTATTAAATGTTGCAGTTGACATTCTGGACTGAACCCCCAAAGAACTGTGGAGAAAGTCATAGACTGGTGTTTTTTTTTTTTTTTTAATCTTTTAGTATTAGAAAGTGCCCATTTTTATTTATTACAAAGTCAACTGTTAACACAACCTCTTCATCCTTAACAATATGTTAACATTTCTTATATTGAAATAAAATTTGATTAAGCCTATGTGAATAAAATAATAAAATTAACTCATTATAAAATATATTCATGTAAAGCAATAGATAGTATTTAAACTTTATTCTAATAGAGATGGAATGATTAAACTATTATAATTAGAATTTTGCTGAATTTGATATTTTTTCCTTTAAAACTTTCTGGTATCTTCCAGATATCTATGACTGATGCTATCCCTACACTTATAAATGCAATTAAAATGATCTACAGTATTTCTCATTACTATAACACCTCCGAGAAGATTACATCTCTGTTTGTAAAGGTAAGCATATGGAGCCATGTCTTTCACCTTGTACAAATGTCAATTCAAATGAATCAAAGACTTTAATGTAAGGCATAAAACCTTGAAACTAGTGCAGGAAAGAGTAGGGAATACACTGGAACATATAGAAATAAGGAATAACTTCCTAGATAGAACTCCAGTGGCTCAGCAACTAAGAGAAAGGATTGACAAATGGAACTACAAGAAGCTAACAAGCTCCTACACAGCAAAGGGAATGCTCACTAGACTGAAAAGACAGCCCACAGAATGAAAGAAAATCTTTGCCAGCTACATATCTGACAAGGCATTAATAATCAGAACTTATAGGGAGCTCAAAAAACTAAACTCCCAAAGAATCAGTGACCCAATGAAATGGGCAAATGAACTGAACAAAAATTTTTTTCAAAGGAAGAAGTCCAAATGACCAAAAATCACATGAAGAAATGCTCAATATCCCGGGTCATAGGGGAAATGCCAATCAAAGTCACCTTAAGATTTCACCTCATGCCTGTTAGAATGGCTACCTTCAAGAACACAAACAACAAAATGTTGGGGAGGATGCAGGGAAAAAGGAACCCTCATATTCCGTTGATGGGAATATAAGCTAGTACAACCACTATGGAAAACAGTATGGAGGCTCCTCAAAAAACTAAAAATAGAACTGCCATATGATCAGGCAATACCCTCCTAGGCATATTATCTGAAGGAATGTAAGTCAAGATACAAAAAAGACACTTGCACACTCATGTTTATTGAAGCATTATTCACAATAGCCAAGCTATGGAAACTGCCCAGATGCCATACAACAGATGAACGGATTAAGAAAATGTGGTACACATATATAAAAGAATATTATTCAGCTATAAAGAAGAATGAAATTTTGTCATTTTCAGGTAAATGGATGTAAGCCAGGTTAAGAAAGACAAAGGTCACATGTTTTCTCTCATATGTGGAAGATAGGTCCAAATACAAATACAAGCTATATATATATATATATGTTTCCAATAATGGTATATTTAAATGAGACCAAGGGAGGCGGGAAAGAAGAAGAGAATGATAGAGAGTGAATAACGCTGAAATACATTGCATCTTTGTAGGAAAAAGGCACAATGAAATGCACTGAACACTGTTGAACAATACAGGGTAGGAGGAAAAAGATAAGGAAGAGTAGAATGATTAAAGTACAGTATGTTTACATATTTTTTGTACCAAGGCAAAACCCCTTGTAACAGTGAACAGATGCTAAAATAGTGAAGGACAGGAATACAATACAGGTCATGTTAAAGGGAGGGTTATAGCAAGATGGGGAGGATAGATGAAGAGGGTAAAGGAGGGTGAATATGGTTGAGGTACCTCTCTACATGTGTGACTATGGAACACTGAAACCTGTTGAAGACATTTGATGGAGGGGAGTGGGGGAAGAAGGAGAGTAATGGAGGGGATGATCCAGTATGTGTATATATGGAAATGTCACAGCTAAACACTCTGCATAACTGTCATACACTAATAAAATGTTTTACAAAAAGAAAAGAGAGGGTGAGCATATGGTGTAGCATACAGCCTGATATTTCTGTGCCAATGTTCAGTTTTTTCAAAATTAAGAATTGTCATCTTGGCCCGATCCAATGTTCATGTATCTTACTATTTTAAAAAGGCTTAGTCTAGCTGGTTGCTAGTGGTTCATGCCTGTAATCCTAGCTACTTGGGAGGCTGATATCAGGAGGATAGTGGTTCGAAGCCAGCCTAGGCAACCAGTTCTTGGGATCCTTTCTCAAAAATACCCAACACAAAATTGTAGGTGGAGTGACTCAAGCTGTAGAGTGACTGCCTAGCAAGTGTGTTTAAACCCCAATACCACAAAAAAGGGCTTAATCCATCAGTAGAGAGAATGCCAGTAAATAAAGGATTATTTCTCAAAGTAATTATAATAAATAGTAAACATTCTGTTTATATAATAAAAACAAAATAACTTTTTAGAATTTCTTTCCCTGTGTATTTTAGCATATCATTGTTTCTATTGGGCAAATTTTAATTAAGAAAACTATATTTAACTGGCTATCTTCTGTTTCATATTTTATGAGCCTCTGTTCCATGGTTATTTGATGCCCCAGTTGTTTCTGTGGTGTTGTTAGAAGAGTAATCATGGCAATGAAAACCACTTGCAATATTTCAGTAATCTATAAAGTAGTTATAATGATTCTTCCACAAAACATAATGATGCTTAAACCTTATGTCCTAACTCATAAGTGTTTATGGTAAGCCCTTTTTGCCATTCCACTTTCGAATAGTCTCTAAGAAGTAAATGATGATTCATTATCAAGGCAAACATTTTCAATGTTATTTTAAAAATGAAGAACTTTTGACTTATCAGTGCTTTGTGTTGTATATACTGATGCACATGAAGCAAAGAGTTTCCAGGGAACAGAGAAAGCCAGCCTTCAAGCTCGGTGGGAAACTTTCCTTCTTCTCTTGTGTAGAGAGTTCAGGTAGAAAGGAGGGATGTCTACAAGATCCTTTTTCCACTTCGTCATACTTTAAAGCCCTATGTTAGGGTGAGAGGGGAAATTTCTCTGAGCAAAAGACATTATTAGTTTTGATTTCATGCATATTACTGATTTTTATGCATGACTTGATTTTTAGAATAAAATTGTGAGACTACCATTATCCAAAATCTTTTTTTAAATTAAAGTTTTGAAGTAGTACAAGAGGAGAGAGAATTGTAGACTGAACCTCCACAGAAGTATCACCCAAACCAGCAATTATGGACCACACTGCTCTTGTTTTGCCTATGCCTTCTCTCCTTGCCCTGCACCTGGCAGACATTATATTCCCCGCCCCCACGGTACAGTCATTTAATTCTGCTTTTCCTTCAGTTAAAAACAATCTAGAAGCTTCTGAGGGATTTTATTCAAGTTTGAGTAAAATGTTAGTGCTTCTACTGCCGAATGGATCAAGAGAATGTGGTATTTATATACAATGGAATTTTACTCAGCCACAAAGAAGAATGAGATTTTGTCATTCACAGGTAAATGGAGAACATCATCTTAAGCAAATTTAGCAAAGTTAGCCAGGCTCAGAAAGTCAAAAATCACATGTTCTTCTTCAATTGTGGATTATAGACCCAAAACAAATGCAGTAATATTATTGGACATGAGTCACACGCTAAGGAGAGAATGAACATGGGAGGAATAGGGAAAGGGAAGGAAACCTAAAACTTGAATGTGGTTGATGTGCTTACTATAGAGGAGTGAATAAAGTAACCTTAAACTGTCAGAGGCCACTATGGGAAGGGGACCAGGAAGTAGTGAAGAGGTCAGGTAGAGATGAACCAATGTGGGTTGTAATACACATGTGTGTGGAAGCAATGCTAGGAATCTCTCTGTATAGCTGTCTTTATCTCAAACTAGCAGAAATGCTAAGTCTTTCTTATTATCTCTTATGTTTTTCTTCAAAAAAATTGGAGAACAAGAAGGCAGAACACATTCTGCCTGGAAGGGAGGGCTGGTGGGGAGAGAGGAGTGACCCAAACAACTTATACACATGTAAGTAAATGTAAAAACGATAAAAAAAAGTTAGTGGTTTCAGATGTTAGTTTTACTGTCTCTCTGTGATCTTCTGTTTTTGACATTTTCACTGTAGGTCATGGTGCCATGAAACATCAAGGTGGACTGCACTTTACAAGGTGCTGTGAACTGTGAGGCAGGTGTTAGGATAGGCTAACTGAGGAGCTCAGGAAAGTTCTCATTAGCTGTTAGACAGGGAAGTGAGTCCTCTGGTTGGTTAGGGGCTTCATCCTGCACACAGAAGGTGGCTCCAGTGGTTGATATTTCACAGTGCTTCCAACTCTGATTTAGACAATAGTAAAATGTCAGTGCTTGATCACAGTTCTGATGGGAAAAATGAACCCAAAACTCAAGTTCACAGATTTTACACTGTGAGTGGTAGAAGAGCTGAGGTTCCTGTACATGGATTTATAATCCAGGGCTGTTTTATGTATTTAACATAATTTTCTTGGAAAATTCCAGGTGACAAATCAGATGATTTCTGCATGTAAAGCCTATATTACCAACAACGGAACTGCTTCCATCTGGAACCAGCCACAGGATGTTGTTATGGAAAAAATATTATCTGCAATTCGACTTAAGCAGGTAATGGTTACCTTAGTAATGTATTTAGATGTTTTGTTATTTTTGTATTATTTTGAGACCATCTTAAATCATTTAACAATATTTTTGATTGCTAAAAATAACAATAATTTTTTTTCCTATTAAATTGTATTCATAAACTTCCCCAGAAAATTTATTTACTTATTCCACTCTTGTTGGAATCCTGAGATATCCCAAGACCAAGTCAAGTTCTGGAGACACAAAGATGACTAAGATAAGATAGTTTTATCTGCACTAATGGGGAGTAGACACAGATGCTATTACTGCAACAGTGGGGCCAAGTTGGACAAGCAACAGTTCTGAGTTGTACCATGAATAATTAAGAGTTTGCTAGATGGGAAGATGAGAAAATATATTTTAAACTGGTAAATAAGTGATCAGGAAGGTGTGAAACTGAAAAGTTGGCATTTCTATCCTAATTTGCTGTCAGCTTCACTTAAGAAAATAAAATTTAATACCTTTATGCTCTTTTTTTTTCTTTTTTTTTGGTCTGGTTGTGTGAATCGAATCCAGGACTTTGTGCATCTGGGCAAGTGGTCTACCACAGACTCATACCCTCATTCCTCTACGATTTCTTTCTTATTCTTT
The DNA here is from genome assembly GCF_047511655.1 of Castor canadensis. NCBI lineage: Eukaryota > Metazoa > Chordata > Mammalia > Rodentia > Castoridae > Castor > Castor canadensis. The sequence goes on from NC_133391.1 coordinate 165,739,182, forward strand.
GCTTTTGATTTTTAAGGAATACCAGCATTGCTTTCACAAGACAAAACATTATCTTAAGCAAAATCCAAGTGAAAAACAATTTGAATTTAGTGAGATGTATATTTTTGGAAAATTTGAAACTTTCCACCGACGTCTTGCCAAGATAATGGACATCTTTTCAACCTTCAAGATATACGCAGTCCTGCAAGATTCTAACATTGAAGGGCTGGAAGACGCGGTAACTAAATACCAGGTATTATTTGCTACTATTGCCCACAACTAAACCTTAGTATTTTATGTCAACAGTGGTATTTAGAATAATTCAGATCATTAGTCTATAATGTATAATATAATCTTATGATCCTTTAATAATAAGAAAACTGGATTTATTTGAGAATTGCATAGAAGTACTAACATGTTCTTTTCAGATGTGTGGTTATAAGAATGACCTCCTAATATTTTAAAATTAATTGACATTAGGAAAAAACATTTTCATTGTTAGCACAAGAAAAGTACTTATTATTTCATAGTAAGTATGAAATATAACTTATTGTTTCATTTAGAAATACAATAAATATTTAATGAAGAGTATACTATGTGTCCAGCAATATTTAACACCAAGTTTTGTGTGACATTCAGTTTTTTGTGTTTTAAAGCATTCTGTTTGGACACATGTTAAAAAATAGAAAGAACTGGATTTTATTGTAGCTCTAACATTCCTGATCCACCTTGATTTTTCTCTGCTTTATCCCATGAGGGTATCTGTGAGGTGAATTTTAGTGTTGAAAATGAGCACAGTGAGCTAACAATATTTTGAAGATTTTTAAAAGACAATTTGCAAGCAAACTGTATTTTGAGTTCTTAAGGTGGATTTTTTTCTTGTTTGGGGACAGTGACACTAAAACTTTTTTTATTGAATTTTTTGAAAATTTTTTTCTTGAATTTGAAAAAGAGCATGTAATTTACTGTCCATGATGATTCCTTTACTCTAACAGTTTAGGCCAATACAAGGAATCTTTTTCATTTCTGAGTATATAATTTCTGAGAGAGAAAAGAAGACTTTTATATAACAGGAAACATTTAAAGTGTGTTGTGTGCCATCTGCAAGTTAGAAAAGCTATGCTTTGAAAGTGACAGTTTTTTTTACACAGAGAGGATACACTCACTTATTTTTTTCAGTTTGGAATCTTATAAATTATTTTCTGTTTTAATGTAAAAAATGACTTTGGAGCAATTTCAAAGCTTGTTTTTGAAGGAGAAGTTGAATGGTAAGAAGTCTCTTCTAACCAGATAAAGATACTCAGATATTGCTTTGAAAATTTAAAGTGAGATGCTTACTAAAATGGATATACCAAATGGAGGTAAAATGTAGATGGTTCATGAAAACATAAAGTGAGAATTTCAGATATCAGTATCAATTTTGGGATTTCAAAATGACACCATGGAAGTGAATCTAATGTTCTTTGCTTAGCCATTGTAGGCTGCCTACCCTCCCAGCTGCTTCTCTGCTTCTCTTATCATTGGACAGTCTTCAGGAACAGGATAGGCAGGTTCAGTCCTTATATCCACTTAGCCCCACACTCCCCAAAGTTCTGCCTTGGATCATCATATGGTTATTTCCTCTTTGGCCTCCAGATCTCCAAATCTTGATTTAAACAACACACTTAATGAAGATTTCCTTGCTCTCTGTTCCACTTGCGTTACTGTATGTCACATTACCCATTTTGTCATGGTCTCAGGTGATCGCCTGCATTTGTTTGTGACTTACATGTATTCTGATCTCCTGTCTCCACCAAGTTTGTAAATACCTAAGAAGAGGGACTAGTCTGTTCTGTACTTTATTGTGTCTTCAGAGTTTATTGGCACATAATAGCTGTGTAATAAATATCTGTTAAATAAATGATTAAGTAGATTGAGTTTGATTAGTTGGTTTAAAAGTCACAATTAATAATTTCACTTATTTAACTTAATACTCTGAGATCCAATCTTATGACAGGATTTCTTCCTGTTCCCAAATCTTTTAAATCATTACATTAAAATGTAATACTGTAGCATTTCCATACTTCTTTTAGACATTTTAATATAATGACCTCCCCCACATGCACACACACAATCTAAATAGAAATTGCTTTTGTAGTTATACAACATAAAAGAATAGGTTGTTTTTAACTAGTAACCTTGATTCATGAAGTTATACAGTTCATGAACTTTTGTTCATTGAGAAATTTGAACTGATGTTTAACTGGAAGTGACTTTGAAGGGGAGAGTGTGGAAGGAGGCCCAATATTCTTTATAAAAATTATATGCCTCTGTCAACAGTATGGACACCTGAGTTTGAGAACGGCTTAGTACCTGGTTAAGAATGATCACAGAGCATTATAGCTCATTATTTAGAACAAACAAAACTTCTGATAATAGCTTTTTCAAGGAGATGAATTGCCTAATTTGTACTTTCATACTCATAGAGCATAGCTTTGCAGGGCAGCAGGAAGCAATTAATTCTAGAGAGTTTTAAAGGGGTAGATTGTGGTTTGACATTCTATTAAAACATTTAAGCCTTAGAAGATAGTGACTCATCTGTAAATATTATAACACAATCATTTTCTTCTTATATTTGTGTTCTGTTAAAATATTTATTTTCTGAGATGATTTAAACTTTCCACAAAAATATTTTAGTCAATTCTACTTTGGATTTCTTTTTAAAATATTTCAGATATGATTAACATGAATGCTTTTGAAAAAATAGGTCTCTTAATTTTCAGCGTTGGATTTTATCTTACACATAAATATTTCAAAAATATGTTAAACATCATGAGAATGCTTTCCAAATGATTTCTTGTAATGATGTATGGCGACATTATGCTGCCTGTAGAGTATGGAGTGCTACACAATGTAGAATTGAAGAAATCAGGCTCATTTTAAACATATTTTTTTGGAATGATCATGTAAGTTCTGCATTTAAGGGTCATATTTAATCAATCAGTACAAGAATATTGAAATACTGTCTCATTTCTTCCATGCTATTTCAGGACATTGTTGCAGCCATAAAGAAAAAGGAATATAATTTCTTAGACCAGCGGAAAATGGATTTTGACCAGGATTATGAAGAGTTTTGCAGGCAGACTAATGACCTTCATGTAGGTTGTATAACAAGATTCCTGTTGACAGTCACATGTTTACTTTTTCCTTTCTGTGTAGCACTGCTAATCATTACCCATTCAGACGGAGAGTCATCGTCATCATAGAGGTGACCGACAGCATCCTCGGCCTGCATTTTCTGATTTCAGATGAATAATTGAGGGATTCAATTGAAGGGTCATAAATATAGCTTTGGATAATGAGCTGTAATCACAGACTTCTGCTTGTCTTCTACCTTAGTTCTTAGAAAGTTAACTTTTATCTTCTGTGGAAACACTGCAGTTTCATTAGAATAGAGGCATTTGTTTCCATTTTGTTATTTTATAGTTATGAATAGCCTGAGCAGACTATCAGCCATGTCTGGCAGATCCTAAAGGCAGGGCTACAGCTGGCCTTAGAAAACTGGTGTCAGGACCTCTCTTAGTCTGGAAGTTCCTTTTTCTTCACTTCTCCCTACTCACTGCAGACCAGCCATCTTGACTTTCAACCCTCCTGAGCAGGACAGCCATTATCAGTCTCTGAGAACATATAACAGAACCAGTCCCTGACCCATATTCCTGGGGAAGGGTTTGAGCTGGCTGGTTTTAGTGGGGTGCATAGTCTGTGGGATCAACTGTGGGATCCTGCAGTGAATGTAAGAGAGAAAGGACTCATTGGGGTTGTTGGAAATGTTCGTTATTAGGAAAGAGCGACCAGGGAACCTATTTTTTAAAGCATCAATTATATATGGTTGGGAGACAACTTAATAGGTGGTCTGCCAAAGTTAATATGAAGAGTTCTTTTCACCCTAGGGAGGTGCAATGGTACATCTTTCAATTATAAAAGGAAAATGGCTATTCTACTACTTTCCTGCCAGAATTTTTGGTTTGAACTGATTTTGTACACATTGAGGGAAAAAGCTATGAGGTATCTTTGCTCCTCAAAGAGTTCAAGGTAGAAGAAGCTGTAATAAAGCTAGCTAATTCTACATGTCAGGCACTTCATGTTTGTAAATTAGTAATCACAATAACTCTAGAAAGTGTATGTTCTTATTATTCTTGTCTTTTAGAGGAGGAAACTAGGGCACAGTGACTTTATGCGACTTATTCAAAGTCCCAGAGATAACAAGTGGAGAGTTGGGGTCACATGAGCAGTCTGGCTTGAGAATTCAAGTTTTATTTACTTATTTTTTTGGTGAGGCTATGATTTGAACTCAGAGTTTTGCACTTGCAAAGCAGAAGCTCTAGTGCTTGAGCCACACCTCTCAGTCCAAGAATTTTACTTTTGAATAATCATGCCATGTAACACATTTTATTGTTGGGAAGATGTGGTGCCTATAATAATTAGGCATTGATCTATTTGAGGGATTGATTTAGACTTAAGATCAGTGGATCCTGACATCATTTTTGTTGGAAATTGGTGGAACATAGTGGATCTTGATTCTGTGTTCCATGGTCAGTGTCCATTTGTCAAAGTCTCTATCTGTGTCTTCCCAGAGGTTTCTGATCACATGAGACTTCAGTAGCTTATATGTGGAGTATAGGGAGCTGGTGAGAATCTTGAGGGTAGGGATCATGTTTTATCTCTATTTGCTAACAAGAAAATGTAGGTTTGTTATGACGAAATAACTAATTACTGTACAGCAATGATGTATTAGGCTTCTAGGCTGTGAGTTATGAATGTAGAAATAAATTTGCCCTTGAATACCTTTGCCCTTGAGGCTCACGATCAGAGATGATATAATTGAATGTAATATGATTGAATGTGAATATACATTAAGTTAGAACAGAACAATGAATATAGCTTCAAAAAAGATGGGAAAAGGAGGGGCCAAGTGACTAGCTATGAAAGAGTAATATGCAGATACTATATATGAGAATGAGAATTAAAAGTTCAAAAGACACAGACCTATGGAAACTTAGAGGGAGGACAGGCCAGCAAAACATGCATAGAATGTGATCATTGCTATTCCCTGTAAAATAGAATGTGAACCTAGAAGACAATTCCATATTTATGTTTGCCTGGGGTCAGAAAGGGCTTCAGAGAGGCAGCTGTGTTTGATGCTAGGAAGCTGTTTGTGTTTTCCCAATAAGTGCGTGGGAATGTTTTTATGCTTGTGCCCTCATATAGTACCAAGAATATAATTTTCTAAATGTTCTACAGCTTGGCTTTAAAGCATATTTGTTCATTTTCCTCTTTGCATTTTCTTTTTTTTAAAGTTCAACACTTTCTCATCTTGTCTTTTATCTCAAAATCATCCATTTCTAAGTTTAGCTTGCCAACTCATTTTTCCTTTGACTTCCTTATCATCTCTTTCTCTTAACTAAGCATTCTATATTCTCTCCTTGATACACTAACTCAGGTGAATTCACCCTTATGTCAGTAAAACTGGAGCAAAAATATCTGCTGATGAGTTTTGGGACAAGGAATGGAGAGACTCTGTAATCAGGGCAAGTGAAAGATATGGGGGCAGTGTGTCCAGAGCTTTGCTCTCTAGAGGAACAGAGCTGTGGTCCTGTGTGGACTTAGGTCCATGCTAGCATTAACAGGTCAAAGAGGGGTGGATAGTGTAAAGTGGGCTGTTGAAAGTTTAATATTACTAATTGCAGGAGGTAAGGGAATTCACACAGTGCTCAGTACAGGATGGACTGTTGAAGTGACAAGCTCAACTAAAGGAAAATGAAGTAGAAGTTCAGACTCTGGAATAGGAACACAATAGGAAGAGTAGTATGAGGATTGTGTAGCCCAACACCAAAACACTATGGAGTCTTCAAACTGGTGTTAGAGATCCAAGGGTCAGAGAGAAAAGAAAACTAGTTCAAGGATTTCCACATTCACAGAGAGCTCAGCTTTGTGAAGCTGTCATATCAGAAAACGAGGAAAACCAGGCATTAGTGCTTGGGAAGGTTTTGCCAGTGTCTGTCAGTGCAAAAGTGGAGAGATAAATATAAACACTTAGTTTGGCATAGTTTTTGCATAAAGATTCTTCATGTAGTAAACAATTTAGATATCTATTAGGCAGGCAACTGAATGTTCTTTAGTGCAGGGAAATTTCCTGTTTCAAGAATGTCACCTTTGCAGAACAAATAACAAGATTTTAAAAAAGAAATGTACACTTTTATTAGAAATAATGGGAAGCGCCAAAGGCGAGGACATGTATGACAGCCTGGAGATCCTTCAGCTTTGGGCTCTGCTGAACAGGGCAGGGAGTATTCCTGGTGGTGGCCTGGATAGTGCCATCCGGTCGCCTTGGCAGTTTTGACTCAACATTGTCTAAAGTGAAGCACAATTTGGTACTAACTCTTATCAAACTGGTTTCCTTATGTTAATATTCTATCAATTAATAGTCCCTTTAAGTTTGTAGAGGAGCTAAACTTTTGCCTGGTAAATTGAGGAAAAAAAGATTGGTTGGGACTTTATCTTGAAGCATGAAATAGAAAATAATTAAATAATTTTTGCTGAGATACATTGAACTAAGTTTAGATTTTAATTGCAACTGCACTGAATCTTAGAATGAACAAAGAATAAATAATGCTTAGGTTTTTGGTGCAATTTTTTTAGGGGAGGGACAACATTGTACGGTACCATAAGACATATGAGGTTCTCATATATCCTGTAAAAAGCATTTTGGAAAGCCTATCGGAGGGCTTTATGAAAGAAATATTTCTTAAAACTTTGGTATATAAGTCATGCATAACTTTTGCAACACATTTTATGTTTATTGATTTTAAAACAACTTTAATTGTTGACTAATCTCACCCTATGGAATTTTTATTTGATAGATGACTTTAGTGTGAATTCCCCATTTCTTTGGTCAATCTTGACAAAGGTTTTCTATATTATTTCCTCTTTCCCCCAAAACAGTCTTTTAAGTTGTTAGTCTTGTCTCGTGTTTCTTTGTCTTCAATTTTATTATATTTTGCTGTTTTCCCCCTTCTTCTTTGAAGTTATTCTATTGTTATTTTTACTTTTCTTCAATTGACTGAATAGGTCATTATTTTCAGTTTTTATTAACTTTTCTATTTTAATAGATGCACAAAATGCTACACCTTTACTACTAAGGACTATAAATTATTATTGCTATTTCTCACAAATTTTAATATGCAGTACATATGTTCTCCCTCAGTTTAAAGTATCACATATTTTCATTATTTGTTATTTTATTATTTAAAAGTATAAATTTAGAATTCATACCATAGTTTATCTTCTCCAATTTCATTAGGTTTTTTTTTTTTTTAATGGTGCTGGGGATAGAACTCAGAGCCTTCTGCATACTAAGCAAGCTCTTTGTCACTGAGTCATACCCCCAGTCAGACTTTCATTTTATTATCACTTAAACTGGATGTTAGAATATGTAGTATATTATATTAGTTTTTTGATGTCCCCTGAGATGTCTGTCCTCTGTGATGTAATTCACAGTTAAGTTTGCAAATGTTCTATGTGTGCTTGAAAAAAATAGTATTTTCTGTTAGAATTTGGGTTCTTTTTATGTCACTGTATAAAGCTTTTAATTGGGTTATTAAAATATTTATATCTTTATCAGGATATGAACAATTTAATTTTTTAATGTTTTTATTAGTACATGATAATTACATAGATTTCATTGTGACATTTCCATATATGCATCTATTATATTGGATCTTCCCCTCCATTATTCTCCCTCTCTCCCTAACCCCTTCTTAAAATGACTTCAGCAGGTTTGAATGTTCCATAGTCATACATGTATTGAAAGTACCTCAACCATATTCACCATCCTTTACCCTCTTCATTTACTTTTCCCCTCTTGATATTGCCTTCCCCTTAACATGACCTGTTTTACATTCCTGTCTTTAATTGTTTAAGTGTCTGTTCATTGAAGAACTTAATTTCTTTTCTTTTCTTTTTTTTTTTTTTGATAGTACTGGGATTTGAACTCAGGGCTTTGTGCTTGTTAGGCAGGTGCTCTACCACTTGAGGTACTCTGCCAGCTGAAGAGCTTAATTTTTGAGCACTGTTTGGTTCTCAGAAAAATTAAGAGGAAGATAAAAAGATTTACCATATTCTCCCTGGCCCAGCCACCCTCCTCAAGTGCATAGCTGTTTCCATTTTCCACATTGTTCAGCAACATGTACATTGCTTCTAATTGGTGAATCTATATTGTCACATTATTGTCTTCAAAAGTCCTTAGTCTACACTAAGGTTCACTCTACATATACATTCTGTTGGCTTGGATAAGTGTATAATGACATATATCCACCATTATGGGATCAAGCAAAGTATTTTCACTTTCTAAAAATCCTCTGTGTTCCACCTACCTGCCCCTCCCTCTCCTGGCAATCACTATCTTTTTAACATCCTAACTTCCGGGGACCACAGGTTTTTCTAGTGTCTCCATAGTTTTGCATTTTCTAGAGAGCATGATATAGCATGTAGCTTTCAGATTAGCTTCTTTCACTTAGTAATAAGTACTCATGTTTCTTTCATGTCTTTTATGGCTTGATAGCTCACATCTTTTTAATGCTAAACAAATTCTATTATTCAGTTATTTCAGCATATACCTGACTCACTTGTCTATTCAAGTTTTGCAACTATGAACAAAGCTGCCATAAACATCTGTGTTCAGGATTTTGTGGGAACACGAGTTTTTAAGTCCTTTGGGTGGCTATCAAAGAGCACAATTGCTGGGGCATACAGTAAAATATTTTATGTTACTTTCTTCGGTGATCCTTTTCATGTAATGTTCAGTCCACATGGCACAGGTGGGATGTCAGATGCTCTGTGGCAGGGATCAGCAAATTATACCCAAGGGCCAAATCTTGCCCTGCATGTTCATTCAGGCATTGTCTGTGGTTGCCTTGGCCACTACCATGCTAGAGGTGAGTAGTTGTGAAGAAGACCCATGTCTTCCAAAGCTGGGAGAAAGTGTGGGAATGCTGTTCTCAGGTGACTTCCTCCCGCATTCATGGCTCTGGGAAGATGGCAAGCTTCCCGCAGCTTCCCTGGACCCTTGAACATTGAATTCTCTTTGCAACAAGGGCCTGACTTCATGGATCCTGGCTTTTTGCAGCATCTGCAGGGGGTGTTAGGACCTCACAACTCTCCCCCCACATCACGTTAAAGCCCCAAGCCCTGTGTCTGGCCCTGTATGCATGGCATCTACTATGGTGCCAACTCCATGGCCACTCTGGCTTTCAGGCCCTTGTTTGTTTCAGACTTCTAAGTATTTATTTTTCTTTTATTCTCATTAAACTTTGTGCTATTTTTTTGTCCTCTATTACAGATGTTTGTAGAGAATTGGGAGCAATTTTTTCTTACTGCTAAATAGAAAATTCCCATCATTTTTGAGCATGTGGTACACTCTGTCAGCACTTGGGAGGTAGAGGAAAGAAGATCATGAGTTTAAGGCCAGCTGAGTGCATAGCGTGATCTTGTCTCAAAACAAAAAGAAAAACAAAAGCCTAAACATAAAACAAGACTAAATTCCCAATGCTAATTTATTGTACATAATCAGTTTTTTTTCTGTTTTAGAATGAGTTGCAGAAGTGCATGGATATTACATTTGAAAAGATTCAAAACACAAATCAAGCACTAAGCATGTTAAAGAAATTTGAAAGGTAAAAAATTGAAATAATTTTCCAAGTTCCACTTTCTAAAATTAGGGTAATATGAACATAGTTTAGCTTTTATTATCATTATTTTTATTATTACTGTTTCATATTCTAATGGAGAGAAAAACCTCTCTTGTCTGTCTGAGTCACAGAGTCACAGTTTTTAAGTTTTTCAGGGGATTAGGAGGATTAATTCTTTGAAGGATTAAGGATTTGCTTTATTTCTGCAAATAGAGACTACTCTTAGCTTTGAAGTACCTTGTGGCTGCCTACACTAATATTGCCTAATGTTTAAGGAATTTGAAAAAACTCTTCCCAAGTGAATAGTTTTTTTCCACATTATAAGGATTGATGCTATTTTGATTCTTTTACTATACCACAGAAGTATCACTTTTTTTCATTAGTATATGTTTCAAAATAAATGTTAGTAAGTAAGTAAGGTTAGTAGATATCATCCCATTAATCAAAGACTTTTTTGTGTGCTTTTTAATCAGATTGAATATACCTAATCTTGGTATTGATGACAAATACCAACTGGTCCTCCAGAAATACGGAGCTGACATTGACATGATTTCCAAGCTCTACACAAAGCAGAAGTATGATCCTCCTTTGGCTCGAGATCAGCCCCCTATTGCTGGGAAGATCTTGTGGGCTCGTCAGCTCTTCCACAGGTTGGAGAAACCCATGCAGCAATTCCAGCAGCACCCGACTGTGCTGAGGAATGCAGAGGCCAAGCCTGTCATCCGCAATTACAATAAGATCGCCAAAGTCCTCCTGGAGTTTGAGGTCCTCTACCACAGGGCATGGCTTCAACAGGTGAACCCCCAAGTGGATGTTCTTTAAAGTGGTTTCCATTGACTAAACAGCAGGATGGATCCCTCTTCTAGAATTTGACAGGGATATTTCTGTGGGAAGTTAGATTTGCTTGAATCTAAGTAATCAAAGAATGTAAAATGTCCATAGAGGAAAATAATTATTAATGTTGAAAAATAATCATAGGCAAGGTAACACAAATCCATTACTTAATTTAAAAATAACCATGAGAAAATTCTGCATTGTTGGTTTATCTACTTTATTCATTAGGGTTTCTTTCTTTAGGAAATTTAGTAAAATATTAGCTGGGGTGTAGAGTGCTTGCTGAGCATGCCATAAGACCCTGGGTTTGATCCCTGGCACAGAAAAAAAATGCAATAAGATTCTGAATGTGTCAGTAAGTATCAGTATGCCTGATAAGAAAGGTTTTTTGCTTTCTTTGGCTATACTAGTGTTTAATCAAATTATACCCAATACTTGTGTTTCTTTATAAACTGGCAGGAAGTTATATCTCAGCAGCTGTATTCATTGCATTTCTAGATTTGAGAAAACCCTTTAGCAGGGTTTGTAAAACTTGTATTAGGAAAAGTAACTGGGTAGGCATAAAGATATCAGGAAGCTAAATGTCTCTTGAGAAGTCACTATTACTGTAGTGTGCACTCTGTCATGTGTGAGAGTCATGAATGAAATATTATATTGAATTGACTGTGCAACATCACCACTGAAAACCTGAAGGCTATTGTCTGGCAGGGAGTTTAGAAGAATGGGCCAATTCCATTCCATTGCCTTTACTTTGGAAGCTCAAATCCAAATCCATGGAAGAACACTTGAGGCAAAACCATTTTTCTTTTTTGGGGGGTGGGAATTGAGGATTGAATCCAGGGCCTTGAGCATAGTAGGCAACTGCTCTACCATTGAACAACATCCCTGGTCTCCTGATCCCCAGAAATGGTGAGGTAGATACTCTGTGTCTTCACTGAACTTTCTCATAGCTATAGTGTTGACTTCTTTCCACAGATTGAGGAAGTCCACAGAGGTCTTGAGGCTTCTTTATTGGTGAAGGCTCCAGGCACAGGAGAATTGTTTGTAAACTTTGATCCTCAGATACTAATTTTACTTAGAGAAACAGAGTGCATGTCACAGATGGGTCTGCAAGTTTCACCATTTGCAGCCGCCTTCTTCCAGAAGCGGGATATATACAAAAAGAACTTCAGTAGCATGAAGGTATAGTATTACTTTTTTCCCTCTCCTGGATAGCTCTAGCATGCATTTTTTTTTCTTTCATTTTTCTTTTATTATTCATATGTGCATACAAGGCTTGGTTTATTTCTCCCCCCTGCCCCCACCCCCTCCCTTACCACCCACTCCACCCCCTCCCGCTCCCCCCCTCAATACCCAGCAGAAACTATTTTGCCCTTATCTCTAATTTTGTTGTAGAGAGAGTATAAGCAATAATAGGAAGGAACAAGGGGTTTTGCTGGTTGAGATAAGGATAGCTATACAGGGCATTGACTCACATTGATTTCCTGTGCATGGGTGTTACCTTCTAGGTTAATTCTTTTTAATCTAACCTTTTCTCTAGTTCCTGGTCCCCTTTTCCTATTGGCCTCAGTTGCTTTAAGGTATCTGCTTTAGTTTCTCTGCATTAAGGGCAACAAATGCTAGCTAGTTTTTTAGGTGTCTTACCTATCCTCACCCCTCCCTTGTGTGCTAAAGCTTTTATCATGTGCTCATAGTCCAATCCCCTTGTTGTGTTTGCCCTTGATCTAATGTCCATATATGAGGGAGAACATACGATTTTTGGTCTTTTGAGCCAGGCTAACCTCACTCAGAATGATGTTCTCCAATTCCATCCATTTACCAGCGAATGATAACATTTCGTTCTTCTTCATGGCTGCATAAAATTCCATTGTGTATAGATACCACATTTTCTTAATCCATTCGTCAGTGCTGGGGCATCTTGGCTGTTTCCATAACTTGGCTATTGTGAATAGTGCCGCAATAAACATGGATGTGCAGGTGCCTCTGGAGTAACAGTCTTTTGGGTATATCCCCAAGAGTGGTATTGCTGGATCGATGTCCAGCTTTTTAAGTAGCCTCCAAATTTTTTTCCAGAGTGGTTGTACTAGTCTACATTCCCACCAACAGTGTAAGAGGGTTCCTTTTTCCCCGCATCCTCGCCAACACCTGTTGGTGGTGGTGTTGCTGATGATGGCTATTCTAACAGGGGTGAGGTGGAATCTTAGTGTGGTTTTAATTTGCATTTCCTTTATTGCTAGAGATGGTGAGCATTTTTTCATGTGTTTTCTGGCCATTTGAATTTCTTCTTTTGAGAAAGTTCTGTTTAGTTCACATGCCCATTTCTTTATTGGTTCATTAGTTTTGGGAGAATTTAGTTTTTTAAGTTCCCTGTATATTCTGGTTATCAGTCCTTTGTCTGATGTATAATTGGCAAATATTTTCTCCCACTCTGTGGGTGTTCTCTTCAGTTTAGAGACCATTTCTTTTGATGAACAGAAGCTTTTTAGTTTTATGAGGTCCCATTTATCTATGCTATCTCTTAGTTGCTGTGCTGCTGGGGTTTCATTGAGAAAGTTCTTACCTATACCTACTAACTCCAGAGTATTTCCTACTCTTTCTTGTATCAACTTAAGAGTTTGGGGTCTGATATTAAGATCCTTGATCCATTTTGAGTTAATCTTGGTATAGGGTGATATACATGGATCTAGTTTCAGTTTTTTGCAGACTGCTAACCAGTTTTCCCAGCAGTTTTTGTTGAAGAGGCTGCTATTTCTCCATCGTATATTTTTAGCTCCTTTGTCAAAGATAAGTTGCTTATAGTTGTGTGGCTTCATATCTGGATCCTCTATTCTGTTCCACTGGTCTTCATGTCTGTTTTTGTGCCAGTACCATGCTGTTTTTATTATTATTGCTTTGTAATATAGTTTGAAGTCAGGTATTGTGATACCTCCTGCATTGTTCTTTTGACTGAGTATTGCCTTGGCTATTCGTGGCCTCTTGTGTTTCCATATAAATTTCACAGTAGATTTTTCAATCTCTTTGATGAATGTCATTGGAATTTTGATGGGAATTGCATTAAACATGTAGATTACTTTAGGGAGTATCGACATTTTTACTATGTTGATTCTACCAATCCATGAGCATGGGAGATCTCTCCACTTTCTATAGTCTTCCTCAATCTCTTTCTTCAGAAGTGTATAGTTTTCCTTGTAGAGGTCTTTCACATCTTTTGTTAGGTTTACACCTAGGTATTTGATTTTTTTTGAGGCTATTGTAAATGGAATTGTTTTCATACATTCTTTTTCCGTTTGCTCATTGTTAGTGTATAGAAATGCTAATGATTTTTCTATGTTGATTTTATATCCTGCTACCTTGCTATAGCTATTGATGATGTCTAGAAGCTTCTGAGTAGAGTTTTTTGGGTCTTTAAGGTATAGGATCATGTCGTCTGCAAATAGGGATATTTTGACAATTTCTTTACCTATTTGTATTCCTTTTATTCCTTCTTCTTGCCTAATTGCTCTGGCTAGGAATTCCAGTACTGTGTTGAATAGGAGTGGAGATAGTGGGCATCCTTGTCTGGTTCCTGATTTTAGAGGGAATGGTTTTAATTTTTCTCCGTTAAGTATAATGCTGGCTGTAGGTTTGTCATATATAGCTTTTATAATGTTGAGGAACTTTCCTTCTATTCCTAGTTTTCTTAGAGCTTTTATCATGAAATGATGTTGGATCTTATCAAAGGCTTTTTCTGCATCTATTGAGATGATCAAGTGGTTTTTGTCTTTGCTTCTGTTAATGTGGTTTATTACGTTTATTGATTTTCGTATGTTGAACCACCCCTGCATCCCTGGGATGAAGCCTACCTGGTCGTGGTGAATAATCTTTTTGATGTGTTGCTGAATTCGATTTGCCATTATTTTGTTGAGGATTTTTGCATCAATGTTCATTAAGGAGATTGGCCTATAGTTCTCCTTTTTGGAGGTGTCTTTGCCTGGTTTTGGGATAAGTGTAATAGTGGCTTCATAAAATGTGTTTGGCAGTTTTCCTTCCCTTTCTATTTCATGGAACAGTTTAAGGAGGGTTGGTATCAGTTCTTCTTTAAAGGTCTGATAGAATTCAGCAGAGAATCCATCAGGTCCTGGACTTTTCTTTTTGGGGAGACTCTTGATTGCTGCTTCAATTTCATTTTGTGTTATAGGTCTATTCAGGTGATTAATTTCCTCTTGGTTCAGTTTTGGATGATCATATGTATCTAGAAATCTGTCCATTTCTTTTAGATTTTCAAATTTATTTGAATATAGGTTCTCAAAGTAGTCTCTGATGATTTCCTGGACTTCCATGGTGTTTGTTGTTATCTCCCCTTTTGCATTCCTGATTCTACTAATTTGGGTTTTTTCTCTCCTCATTTTAGTCAGGTTTGCCAGGGGTCTATCGATCTTGTTTATTTTTTCAAAGAACCAACTTTTTGTTTCATTAATTCTTTGTATGGTTTTTTTGGTTTCTATTTCGTTGATTTCAGCTCTTATTTTTATTATTTCTCTCCTTCTATTTGTTTTGGGATTTGCTTGTTCTTGTTTTTCTAGGAGTTTGAGATGTATCATTAGGTCATTGATTTGGGGTCTTTCAATCTTTTTAATATATGCACTCATGGCTATAAACTTTCCTCTCAAGACTGCCTTAGCTGTGTCCCATAGGTTCCGGTAGGTTGTGTTTTCATTTTCATTGACTTCTAGGAACTTTTTAATTTCCTCTTTTATTGCATCGATGATCCATTCTTCATTAAGTAATGAGTTATTTAGTTTCCAGCTGTTTGCATGTTTTTTGTCTTTACTTTTGTTGTTGAGTTCTACTTTTACTGCATTGTGGTCAGATAGTATGCATGGTATTATTTCTATTTTCTTATATTTGCTGAGGCTTGCTTTGTGCCCTAGGATATGATCTATTTTGGAGAAGGTTCCATGGGCTGCTGAGAAGAATGTATATTGTGTAGAGGTTGGATGAAATGTTCTGTAGACATCTACTAGGTCCACTTGATCTATTGCATATTTTAGATCTTGGATTTCTTTATTGAGTTTTTGTTTGGATGACCTATCTATTGATGATAATGGAGTGTTAAAGTCTCCCACAACCACTGTGTTGGCGTTTATATATGCTTTTAGGTCTTTCAGGGTATGTTTGATGAAATTGGGTGCGTTGACGTTGGGTGCGTACAGATTGATGATTATTATTTCCTTTTGGTCTATTTCCCCTTTTATTAGTATGGAATGTCCTTCTTTATCTCGTTTGATCAATGTAGGTTTGAAGTCTACTTTGTCAGAGATAAGTATTGTCTAGCATGCATTTTTAAAAATCAGGTGGAATGTCTTATTAGAGGACAGAATGCAGCCAGGATGACCAGAATGGAAAGAGTGAGGGGCAGTGCCATGGAATGAGGCTGCAGAGTTGTCTGGGGCCACTGAAGATCTTGTACGCCAAGATTGAAAGTTAAGATTTAATTTTGAGTGTACCAGGAGCACTGTAGGATTTTGAGCTGTACAAAAAGGCATGATCTCATTTATAATAAAAATCAACCTGGTTGTTGGGTGGAAAATAGATTTTAGGGCAACAAGACTATCAGTGGCAGGCCAGTTTGTGAGCTGTGGCACTGGTCCAGGATGGAGACAACGGTGGCTCGAGTGAGAATGGCAGCAGAGTTAATCAGAGAATCTGAGTTACATCAATGGGCAGGTTAAGGTTTGGAAGCATGGTTCAAATAGTAGAGCGCCTAACTAGCAAGCACAGAGCCCTGAGTTTGAGAATGATGGAGGGGGTGAATTCAACTATGATATATTGTAAGAACTTTTGTAAATGTCACATATATACCCAGCACAACAATAATAAAAAAATAAAAAATAAATGTTTTCCAACAAAACAAAATAGCAAAAACCAAAACCTTAAGTTCATACCCCAGTACTATCAAAAAAAAAAAAAAAGAGGGAACACAAAGATAATTTGCACAACTTGCTCAATATTATACAGTGGTCTTAGCTGTGAGGTCCATTTCTGAGGATGGCAAAGATTTCAACTAGTTTGTTTTGGTGGGCAGGTGGGAATCAGTAGCTCCCATTCTAAATATAAAACAGATTTTAGACATCCAAGTTGAGATGTTATCCATGCAATTTGATACCTGGAATTCAATGGAGCAGTCAAGGTTGGAGGCATTCTTTTGAGAGCTGACAGAATATAGTTGCTATTAACGTCATTGTCCTGGATGATAATTCATAGGAAAGGATTGTAGAGAGAGAAGAGTAGAAGTCTAGTGGACCACACATTGGGTTGCTCCAGCATCAACAGGTCTGTTAGGAAACAAGTAAGCAAATACAGCTAAGGATTGGACTTTGAGGTGGGATGAAACCAAGTGTCAAGGAAGCTAAGGATAAGGAAAGCATCACAAGGGAACGACTGGTTACTAGTGACATGTGTTGCTGCCCAGAGATGAGAGAGATGAGGTCAGAGATACAGCACTGGTACTTGAGAGCATGGAAATGAAATGGTCATTAAAACTGTAGTGTTAATATCATGTGGTAAGACCAAAGCCATCCACCTGTGTAGCGCTTTACATTTCAAACCATTTTTATGTCATTATTTAATTTGATTTTTCCCACTACCACATTGGGTAGGTGAGATAAAATACTATCATTTTATTTTATAGATAACAAAACTGTGGCTCAGAGAAGTTAAATGACTTAGCCAAGGTCTCAGAGCTAAATGGCAAAACTAGGACCAGAATCCAGACTTGCAGTCTATTGTCTTCCCATTACTTCCTGCTATGTTAAAAAGCTAATACTGGCAATAAAAGATATTTTTCAGATATAGTCTCATAAAATACTAGTCAGCAGGCTGAGATTCCCTTTTGAATTCTTCTTGCATGCTAGGAAGATTGCTTAGTAAATCTTCATTTTTACAAAGAAATTCTTTTAGTGAGAAATCATATTTATTCAACTATAAAATAGCTAATGATAATTTTGTCCACAGTGGTGTTGTTGCAGTCATCTGTTGCAATGTGCAACCCCAAAATGTAGTGGCTTTTAACAAATGTGGTCTGTGGGTAAACGATTTGAGCAGGTGTTTTTCTTTGTGGTACTGGTGTTTGAACTCGGGTCTCACATGTGCTAGAAGGCAGTGTTGAACAGGTCTTGAATGATACACTCAGCTGGGATTGTGGCCTGGGGCATCTTACAAGAACCTCCAGGATGGAGACCTCAGGCTAGTAGAATTTTTCACAGGGCCACTGAAGAGTGAGTGTTAGTGAACAGGAAGGTGGCCACATGACCTTTATAACAGTCCTGGATGTCTCACAGAATCATTTCTGTTGTACCATGTTGGAACTCCAGAATCAACCCATATTCAAGGGAGGGTTCGTAGACCCAACACCATGAGAGAGGCAAGAATTGTTAATGACCAACTTGATCATGTAAATTGTCATCTGGGTGACATTTACTATGTCTTAGAGGTTGAAAGAGTTAACACTGGCAGCTGGTAAGAGTATGCCATGTTTTGGGGGAATTTAAAGTCCCCTGGAGTTGCAGAGTCATTCATTGTGCTGGATAGTTAACAAGAGTTTTCATGCTTCCAACAATATGCCAGAGTAGCTGAGAGTTTGTTTTATTCATCTCCTCCTCAGAGGACAGAGGAACTAGGAAGCGATAAGCAGGCTAATGGCAAGAAGTAGAGATTCCAAAACCAATTTGATCTGGACTCAAACCTTTATCCTTGGGTAAATTATTTCACCTTCTAAGCCTCAGTTTCTCATTTGTAAAAGGGATGAATAATACCTCTGGGGGTTAAAGGATTAAAGGTGAGAAACAGAGAGCCTGCTGGAGGCAGATTCTAAGAACCATTTCCCAGATAGAATAAATAATGGACATTGAAAAACAGGTAAGCAGTGGCTGAAAGCTTTAGGAAATGTATAAATTGCTGCTAATAGAATCATCAAATCAAGACTGTTCTAAAGTGGCTTTCATGGAAATTGAAAGAATATTATAGAAATTGTAGAAAAGTATTATATGAAGAAAGGATTATGGATCCTATTTGGAAAATGTTAAGTTTAACAAAATTCTTAAAGCCCTCCAGGACCTCTTATATCTTTATGGCAGGTTTCTCAGAATCATCAATATTAATGGTGACTGTCCAAGAGGGGAGATATCATATATAGTTTTTTTCAAACTTATCCATCCAGGGATCACTTTTTTCCCTTTATTGTTGTGCTGGTGGGGGTACATTGTGGCATTTACAAAGGTTCTTACAATATATCAAATATATCATACATGAATTCACTCCTCCACTGTTCTTCCTTATCACCCCTACCCCCATTCCTGGAATGGTTTCAACAGGTATAATTTTTCATTTACATATATGTGTACATATTGTTTGTACAATATTTACTCTCCTACCCTCTTTCCCTGCCACCTACCCCATCCCACTGGTGCCACCCCACCCCCCAGGACCTGTTCCACCCTCCTGTTCTCTGATTTTATAGAAGAAAAAAGAAAAACATGACATTTTTGCTTGTTTGAGAAAAAGGTAGCTACATAGGGAGTTTTCTTGTGATATTTCCATATATATGTATTATAACCCCAGCTGGTTCATCTCCTTAGTCTCTTTCTTATGGTAATTTCAGCTGGTTTAAGATTTCTATAGTCATTCTTGTATAGAGAGTATATCAACCATATTCAAATTCTAAGTTTCCTTCTTTTACCCTCCCCCTCCCGTGACTGACTTCCTCTTAGCGTGACCAGTGTTTCATAATATTGCTGCATTTGTATTAGCTCTGTAGTCCACATATGGGGGAGAAAATGCTGCTTTTGGTCTTCTGAACCTGGCTAATTTCACTTAAGATGATGTTCTTCAATTCCATCCATTTACCTGCAAATGACAAAATTTCATTCTTTGTGGCAGAGTAAAATTCGATTGTGTATAAATACCACATTTTCTTAATCCATTCATCAGTAATGGGGCTTCTTGGCTGTTTCCATAGCTTAGCTATTGTGAATAGTGCTGAAATAAACATGGTGCAGGTGCCTTTGTTCTAAGTTGACTCACATTCCTTTGGGTATATCCCTAAGAGTGGTATTGCTGGATCATGTGGCAGATCTATTTTTAGTTATTTAAGAAGCCACCATACTGTTTTCCATAGTGGTTGTACTAGCTTATGTTCCCACCAGCAGTGCATGAGGATTCTTTTTTCCTGCATTCTTGCTAACATTTGTTGTGTGTGTTCTTGACAGTAGCTATTCTAACAGGAGTGAGGTGGAATCTTAATGCAGTTTTGATTTGTACTTCCTTTATGGCAGAGATGGAGAGTGTTTTTCATGTCTTTTTCTAGCCATTTGGACTTCTTCCTTTGAAAAGGCTCAGTCCAGTTCAACACTTTTTGTTATGGAATGTCTTGGACTTAGTGCTCCAAGGAAACCATTGATCTAATATCAAGACAATGCCAACAGTTATATTGCAAATACTCGTTTAAAAACATTTGTATTTAAGGGATTATAAGGACTTGTAGCCCTGAATTGGATGGGATCATGTAGCCATGTAAGTAGAGAAATAACTTGATCTTGCAGCTAAGTTGAGCCTAGATTGTATGGGGTGAGGCTGGAAGCAGAGACACAATGGTAGGCCATTCTAATAAAGTGAGTCAGTGATGGTTGTAGCAGTGGATATGGTAAGCAGATCAGATGTAAGATCTCTTTTGAATACAGAGCAAAGAAGATATTCTGATGGATTGTGTGTGAAAGTGAGAGAAAGTGAGGAATATAGGATAACTCTGAGTTTTGGATGGTGTGCTGGAAAAGTGGAATTGCTGTCAGGTGAGTTGAATAATGCTGTCAGCAGAGAAGGTTTTTGGGGAAGAATAAACTTTCAGTTTGGACGTGTTAGGTTTGAGGATGTCTGCTAGATATCCAAGTGGAGACTGAGTTAGTTGTTGCCATGTGAGTATAGACCTCAGGAGTGAGAGCTGGGCTAGAGATGTAAACTTGTTTGTCTTTGGCGTATGGATGGTGTTTAAAGTTATTGGAAGGCACTTGTTGAAATCAGCACTGGTTCCTGACTCTCCTTGTGTGCTTTGGGTCTTGCATCATGATTTGGCTGATAATTGCACCAATGGGCTCTGGTGACCCAAATCCCTGTGGTGACGAATGTGGTCAACAGGAACTGCTCTGAGGAGCAGGATGCATGTTGCAGAACTGTACAAAATTGAATGAATGAACCTAATGGCACACAAGCTGAGGCAATGTTACTATGACTCAGTTCTGTGGTTCAGAAACTTCACTTACCTTAGATTTCTTTTTTAGGTTGATAAACACAGATTCTTCAATTCTTCTTCTTCATCCTCAGTTGCAATTTATTGGATCAAGAATTTGTAATTAAGGAAAATCCTTGTGATTTGATCTTATTTTGTTTTCTAGCTGCCAGGCTATCAGAGTCCTACAGTTTGATCCTAAGTAAAAGTAATTCCTTTATATAAAATAATACTAATGGATATTAAAAGTAAAACATCAATTTATTATTTTACACCATTCCATTGCAGATGATGCTGGCTGAATACCAGAGAGTGAAGTCAAAAATGCCTCCCACTATTGAGCAATCAATGGTCCCTCATTTGGCCAAAGTGGATGAAGCTCTCCAGCCTGGCTTGGCTGCCCTGACCTGGACGTCACTGAATATTGAGATGTATTTAGAGAATGCTTTTGCAAAGATCAGTAAGTCTGTCTGAATGTTTTTTATTTCTTGGTCTTAAAGGCTGAATTCTTAATATCTGTTGTAAAATGTCTTTACCCATATGGTGATATAAATGATGAAACAAGAAGTATGACTCTTCAGCTGTTCTCTAATGATTTGTACCAAAGTATATGAATCAATAATTTCCTGAAAACTATAAATATTCACGATTTGATTTTATTTCTAGGGATTAATCACATATTTTCATTTATTCTTATTATTGGACATTAGAATTTGAAAGATCTTTTGAATCATACTTACACTAGCTGGCTAGTGTATTTTGAAACTTCTCTTCCTTCTTTGCTTTTCCTTCTTTTCTTGAGGTTCTGGGGATCCCACCAAGTGCTTCACACATTGATAAGCAAGCACTCTACAACTGAATTACATTCCCAGTCCCCATTAGAGTATTTTGGGACCTCAATCTGAAAGGTGGTTTGATTTGTATGGAGCAGAATGCTGCACAACAGGACATTTTAAACAAACATTGGTTTTCCTTAGTGAAGGGTATAATACTATTTAAAACACATGTAAGGTGGTATATCCCCTAAAATCTGATTTTCCCAAATGTGTACCAGTATGCTGTAAAGAAGGAGTCTGGGCTTAAATACATCTTGGAAATCTGTGTTAAGCAGTTGGACATGCTTGTTTTCAGGAGGACTTTTCAGATCCTTTCATATGCCAGTGTCCACTGGGCTTTGTAAATTGAGCTCCTGCATGGGAGCTTTCTCAGAGTTCCTTGGCTGCCTTCTAGAACGTATTAACCCCTGACAGAACCACTGTGGTAGGCAGGGCAACACAGTTTGGAATGTGGTAATTGAAGCATTTTTTTGTCCTGAAAAGCTTAGACATTTCCATCCTCCTATCTTACCCAATGTGATCCAGCTTCTCTTCATGGCCCAATTCTGCCCACTTTTTACAGCTCAGGGCAAATCCCTCTCTGTACCCTACTCTCACCACTCCACCTCATGTGATCGCTTTCTCCTGAGCCTCTGTTGTGTTGACAGCTGGGACCAGAGGCTTTGTATTTCAGATGTCTTCTAATTATTTAGATCTGTTTCATCTTTTTCCTCAAACTGACTGCAAAGGGCTTGAAAAATCACACTGTTTCTTGCACTTCTTTTGTATTACTCCTTTGGTGTAGTGGACACACACGCACACACACACACACATACACACACACACTCACACACACACTGAAAACACACACACACACACACACACACACACACACACACACACACACACTTATAGATTCTCAATTGCAGTAGTTTTACCTACCTAGTCTCTTTCCATCTCTTTACCTCCTGAATCCCACTACAACCCTTTGATCCCACTACCTTCCTTCTGGGTCACCCTTTCCTGAGTCTCCCTTTTAATTATCTGTTGTGATTGGAATGCAGCCTGTTGTTCTCTCTCTCTGTCTCTTTTGGTCTGTTGTTTGTTGTGTGGCCGAGGTAGAACTTAATTTATTTTAATTGTCAGGAGTTTGTCTTACCAGTAGGTTTTCACTGTACCTTCCGTATAACTTAGGGCTCAGAAATGATAGCTATTTAATGTGCTAGGTGTTGTATACCCAGGAACTTCTGAGAAGGGCTGGGCTGGGCTCAGGGTACACAGTAGATTGAGGAATTATGGTTGCACAACCTTGCCTTTGCTCTGCTTGTTAGATTGGGAACTGGATTCAAAGACAAATTTGGACATGAAGTATATTTTAGGCTCATTATAATTTGAAGGTAAAATAATATAAAATGCACTATCAGAAAATCATAGCTTCACAGGGGTAGAGACAATTACAAAAACAATTTTAAATTGGACTCTCAATTTTCCCACATTTTTTTTTGGCTAGAGTTTGAACTCAGGGCCTTCAAAAGGCCTAGCAAAGGCAGGTGTTCCACCACTTGAGCCATGTAACAAGCCAGGACCCTCAATCTAAAGGCCAGAGAGCTATAATCCAGAGATGCTAAATGGCTTCTATTATCAAATAGATGTGAGCAATAAAGATGAATTTAGAACCCAGTTTCCTTGACTTTAAGCCTAGATTCCTTCCAAAATTTATCTCCCCAGGAACCAAAACAGGAGACAATTGACTAAAAGTCCCTAAAGAGGCATTTACAAAATGTATAAAATCTTCACAGGAGTTGTTGTAATCAAATTACATCAGACTGCTAAGGTTGCCTTCAGTAATACTCTCCCTAGAGAGTTTTAGAATTAGAGTGCTAACAATTTGATGTTTTATTAGAATGTTAGCTAGTGACGAGGAGATAGTTTTTAAATAAACTCTTTTTAGTTCTTGTATTCTATTGTGTTTTTCTTTTTGTAGTTTAAATAAAGGAACTAAAGTTGAACAATGATTAAATTTATTCAGGACACAATCAATGTTAAATTTCAAGAACAGTTGGATTCCTTGTTGGATTAAGTGAGCCAACTCTTCAGTCTACAGATGGGTATTTGTATCATGCATTTAAAAGTGTATCCATCACTGTTCAACAAACAGAACTTCTACAGACTTCATTTTGTATACTATACGCATAAATGTTGTTAGTTTTTTAAATTGTTGATGTAGCACGTCACCACAACTTGGTGTTTTAAAAATAATACAATTATGGAAGCCATAAACCGAAAATGAGTCTTATGGGACTAAAGTCAGAGAGTCATCAGGGCTGATTCCTTCTGGAGGCTCCAGGAAAGAATCCTTTCCTTAGCACTTATCAGGTTCTAGAGGCTGCCTACCAGCCGGTGTCTGACTAATGGTCACTCCATCTTCAGATCTCTTTCTCTCTGCCTCCATGGTCATATCCTTATCTGACTCTGGCCTTCCTGCCTTCCTCTTATAAGGATTTTATGACTACATTAGCTCCATCTGGGCAATCAGGACAATGTCCATCTCTAGAGATACTCAACACACCTTAAAATTCCCTTTTGCTCCGTAAGGTAACACTGCCAGAGCATTAGGGCTTGGAAGCCTTTGATGGGCATTGTCTTTCAATTGCCACAAATGCCCTTGAGAATGCTTCAAAGAACCAGCCAGGTAGAAGTAGTAGAGAATTTTATGCAGCACAAATGCTTTAGTAAAATTATTGGTTCTCTATTATAGTGAATGCTGTTACCAGGAAGAACTGTTTGTATCTGGGTAGCCTCCTTAATAATTAGCTTAGAAATAATTGAAAGCTTTCAGGCATTTATTCTTTATGGAGTAAAGGTGTTTATTGAAGGGAATATTACATGTCTGATGCACTGTGGTTCTATAACGTTTTTTCTCTACTCAATTTAAACTTGATTTTCTTAGGAAGATATAGTACTAGAAAAAGAAAGATTTTACCCTATGGCATCTGTTGACCAGCGTATCACCCTTGGGTGGGTATCCTACTTTTGATGTAGAATTGTTTGCTTTCTTCAGAGTTGGCCTTCCCATCCATGAAACTTAGCGTTCAATATTACCTAAGCAAACCTCAAAAAGCATGCCTTATGATAGTCACATAAAAGAAAAATGAGAGGAATTTCAATTTAATCATAGTTGTAGAATACCTCCTATGGGATAGGCACTGGGATGAATGTTAAAGATGCGAGGATGAAAAATGAATTCCTAAAGAAGGTGACATGAGAGTGGATGGAATGGCAGACGCGGAGAGGCAGAGAGGGGAGGAATGCTCAGGCTTCAGGGGCAGTGCAGGGTGAGGGCCTCCTGAGAGAGAGTCTAAGCGAGGCAGGCTGCGAGGGCGGGATGTGGTTAAATTAGAAGGATTGAGTGTGGAACAGCTGTATGGCCCAGGGACATACCTAATCTGAGAAATGTTAATCCTGATATCTCTCCCTCCCTCCCTCTCTGTCTCCCTTTCTCCCTTTGTGTTTAAGAAAATGTTCACTTAATTTCTTTTATTCACTTTTCTTTTCCCAAAGAGGACCTGGAGCTGCTGCTCGACCGGGTCAATGATTTGATTGAGTTCCGTATCACCGCCGTTCTGGAAGAAATGAGCAGCACGTTGCTCTGTGAGCTCCCCCGAGAGCAGCCCCTCACCTGTGAAGAGTTCCTCAAGATGACAAAGGTTATTAGAAGTCTGATATTTTTATTAACATTGTTTTGTAATTCACTTTTCTATTAAGGGCATTTTTTGGAAGCATAAATTTTTTCCTTCTACTTTGATTGCTCCATGATAGATGTGATTCCAATGTGGAACCTTCTGACAATAATGTGAAAATGAAGAGAAATGTATCCAAGCAGCACTTAGACATGGGGAACAAACCACTTTCTTTCAGATTAGTAGGAGAGAAATTGCTGTGGGACACTTCTAATTTTCCCATATTTTATAGAACAGAGCTATTTTGCAGAAGAGCTTCTAGTAAGCGAGGGTTAATTAATGTAGCAGTTATTTTGAATGGTTTCTGGACAGGATTCCCACTTAAAGCATTTCTGTAGAGCAGTATTGCCCCAACTGGTGTTCTGTGGCATAGAATTTTGGAGTCACCTTGAGGATACCTGGGAAAGGTAGGGTTCCTGTTCAAACTGGTTAGGGAAAAGACTATACTTAAAAATTCATTACTCCTTAACATATTCAAGTAAAGACTCAGAGAACATCTCCATTTAAACATTCTCAAACATATTTGCAAATGAGGCACTTTCTCCCCTGTGCTAGGACTGAGGTCCTGGGAGTGGTGTTCTCTATCCTTTGGGAATGCCACTTTAGCTTTGTTTATGATATTCCCAACAGGTATCCTGACAATATGAACTCTTCGTCTTTCGAGGTCCCCAGGAACCCCCCACTAGGAGGATTCATGGTATTCTGCATATGGCTATTCTCATAGCTCAGACCTGTCACCAGGATAGGGTAGGAGCCACAGCTGGGTGATAAGGAAAGACAGGTGGAGTCTGGTGGAAGCCCCACTCAGTCTGTCTTAGCCTTTTTCTCTCCTGTGAGGACTCACATAGAGCTCACTTTCTTCTCCCCTCCCTCACTGCAATGAAAGTGCAGCAAACTTTGTGCGAACTTTCTGTCCAGCAAAGTCCATAAATAGCGATTACAGCTTTATTGGGTCTGGTCACACAGGCACATTTTGCGTAGCAGGAAACATCCCAGATTTGCAGCAGGAAAGCAGATGCTAAGTGTAAGCCAGGTTGTCTACACAAGTAGTCTAGACACAGGGAACAGTGGGAACCCTCTCCAAATCTGAGCTCCCAGACCCAGACCTGGCTAATCTCAAGGGTAGCCTTTCTAAGGATTGGGACTTCAGGTCTTCTATGTTACCCCTGTCTGCACTTGCAGTGATCTTCAGCTTATGTTAACTTGTTGTTATATGACTGAAAATTAACAAGTGCATTTTAGAAATGTGTGTGTCCCTCTTCTCCTCACACCCACTAACTGTGGGTTGATCTGACGCACCTCTTGGTATTACTGATCATTTTAAAAATTCTTTCCCCATCTGAGAAAGCTCTTGACTCCATATTTTTTTTTTTTACAAAAAAGGCAGTTTAAAACATTGCAGAATAAAATTTAGCATTGTTAAAATGGAAAAACTGGCATTAAATCAATCATACTACCTTTGATATAATTTTGGTGCATTCTGAAGTTGTGATCTCTCCTTTATATGTGACAGATTTTGAATAGTTTTTTTCCCCTCCCTGTTACCATGTCTTCACAAAATATTTTGTATGTTGCTCTATGACTTTCATAGGCACCATTTTAATGATGCCTTCAGAATATTTTATTGAGTAGATAGATGTACATAATGTACTTACCTGTTTTCTTATTGCTGGACATTAAATAGCTTCCAAAGTTTTTCTATTTTGCCAAGAGCTGTGACAAATATATTTATCTGTCATGTTTTTTTCCCTTTAGGATTATTTCTTCCCTCAAAATAAGTTTACTGTGTCAAAGAATATAGTTTTATTTAATAGCTCTTGATATTCATAGCCAAATAGTTTTTCAAAAACATGTTACCAACTTAGAATACCACCAGCAATGCAATAGTACCAATTTCACTACCTTCCAACAAATGGTTTTATTGTAATTTGTTAATTTTAGTTTAAGTAGTAAAATTGCAAAGTCTAAAAAAATCTTCAATTTTTTTTATTGTTGTGCTAGGTGGTGTACATTGTGGCATTTACAAAAGTTCTTACAATATACTTGAATTCAGCCCGTCTATCATTATCCTTTGTCCCTCTACCCTCCAATCATGTAGTAGCTTCAACAGATCTCATTTTTCCATTTACATATATGTGTACACTATATTCACCTTTCTACACCCTTCCCCTCTCCTCCACTGGTACAAACCTCCCCAGAGGGGACTTGTTCTACCCTCCTCTCTCCTCTTCTCTGATTTTGTAAAAGAAAAAGAATTGACATATTTATTTGTTTAACATAGCTATACAGGGAGTTTCCTTGTGACATTTCCTATATATATATATATATTATATATATATATATATTATATATATATATTCATCCAAATTGATTTATCTCCTCTATTTTTCTTCCTTCTACCTTAGTCCCTTTCTTATGGTGATTTCTACAAGTTTATGGTTGATGTATTCTCTATACAAAAAGAAATCTGAATTTTTGATTACCAATATAAGTGAATTCTTTCTGTTGAATTTTTTATTTTTTGAAATCCATTTATGTGTTCCACGATTTTTGTTGGAGTGTCTATGCCAACTAGTGCCAGGAACTCAGTGATAAATAAAACAGATAAAGTCCAGGTCATCATAGAGTCCACTTTCAAGTAGAGGATACAGAAAAATGATAAAAAAGCCAATGAGCAAACATGTCAGGTGGTGATATGTTAATAGAGAAAAATTAAGAGGGTAATATAGAAAAGGAGTACCTGACAGAGAGTTGTGACCTTATGTTGCTGTTCACGGATGATTCTGTGACTACATTTGAACAGAGGAAGGGAGGGAGCAAGCCATGTAAATATCTTTGGGGAAGAGCATTCCGGACAGAGGGAATAGTAAATGCAAAGATTCTGAGGTAGAAGAGTGTTGTTATGGCAGCTGGAGGAAGGTGCTGAGTTGAAGTTCATGCTGAGACAGAAAATCAAGTAGAGTGATGGTTGATAGACGTGGATTCTGGGGGAGTCAGAATTAAGGTGTGAAATCATTCTTGAGTAGAAGGAAAACCATTGCATTTACTGAAATGAGGGAAAGGGATTTGTGATGGAGGTGATTTGTCTTCTGGGTGAGGGTAAGGGAGGTGGGAGTTGGATGAATGTTAGCCATAATAGCTCCCTTTGCTTTGTGCTGTAGAAATCAAGGCCTTTCGTTGAGAAGGATGGGAGAGGATGGTGTAAAGACTGGAGGACACAGCTGTTATGGAGCCAGGTAGAGGAAAGCGACTGTGGCCAGGCAAATGATTCCTGGATAGCCTCTGGGTCAGGTTGAGCTGGGAGGACCATGAATTCCTAACACCATGCATCTGCATTGCCTTGACCTGTGTGTGCAAGTGAAGAGGAGACTACCTGGCCTACATGGTGGGCTCCTCCTGAGTGGGGCAGGGAAGGCTGAGGGAGTGATGGACTGAAGGACATTGGCAAGGGAATTGTTGAAGTGTTAGGAAGAGGAGTGTTGTCTTGTTAGGAGAGGGCATGAGTCAGGAGGTGGTGTGCACTGGCCTGGAGAAAATGTGGACAGTGGAGGGGTTCTGGATTGCCAAAGTTGAATGAGGAGATGCTGGAGCCCCAGCTCCTCAGTCAAGGAGAAGACCATGGGAAGACTTGGGGACAGAACTTTTGGGTGGCTTTCTACATCTAGGTGTCAGTGTGGAAGTTAGTTGTGGAAATGAAATGGTAGAGGCAGAATCTTTGACTTGATTTGTCACATAGGGAATATTTTAATGAATCTATCATTTTGAACTCACTCTGTGTTATGCTTTATTAACTTATATGCTATTTACACTTTATAATTATGTCCTTTCTTAGAAAAAATTAAAAGATTTAAACAATCTTATTAGAAACATATTAGAAAGTCTTATAGGTTCTATTTTCCAGAACCCTCAAAATAAAGGAATTTTACAATTTCAAATGTGTGATTGTATTACTGAGAGGACTCAAGGATTTCCTGGGAGAGCAGGAGATCTCAGCAGGCCTATTCTGTTTCTATCAAATATAGAGTCAGAGGCCTTAAGATGCTGACTTTAAAGATATTAGTGATCTTTCAGAGAATGGGGAGTTAATTTACATGGGATGAATTGAACATGCTTGGCAAACACTTAGGTTTCATGGTTGTGTGTCATTTGTTGACAAATAAGCAAGCAGTTCTTTTTGGGGGCAATACTGGGGTTCAAACTCAGGGCCTTGTACTTGCTAGGTAGGCACTCTCCCACCTGAGCCACACCCAGCCCTTTTTTTGCTTTAGTTATTTTCAGGTAGGGTCTCATGTTTGCCTACGGTCAGGCTCAGATTGTGATCCTCCGACATATGCCTCCCATGTAGGAGGGTCCACAGGTGCACACCACCATGCTCAGCTTCTTGATTGAGATAGGGTCTCACTAAAGTTTTTGCCTGGATCGGCTTCAAACCCAATCCTCCTGATCTCTTTTTCCCAAGTGGCTGGGATTACAGGCATGAACCACCACGCTCAGCCTCATGGACTTCTTGAGTACTTCATTTGTGGCAGGTATTGCTCTTAGCATTATGTCCATCCTCTTATAGAATACTTGCAACAACCTAAGGTTGGTTCTACCATCGCCATCATTTTATAGATGCGGGAACTGAGACTAAGAAGAATTTTCCAGAATCACCAAGCTAGGATCAGAAATTTGGTACCAGAGACTATCCTTGTTACTAATTGATGCTAATTCCATCCCATTGCTTACCCAGTCTCCGACCTGCCTCTGTTTATAACTGGTTCTGTCTCTCTCTTTTTTATTATTTTATTATTCATATGTGCATAAAAGCCTTGGGTCATTTCTCCCCCCTGCCCCCACCCCCTCCCTTACCACCCACTCTGCCCCCTCCCTCTCCACCCCACCCCCTCAATATCCAGCAGAAACTATTTTGTTGTAGAGAGAGTATACACAATAATAAGAAGGAACAAGGGTTTTTGCTGGTTGAGATAAGGATAGCTATACAGGGAGTTGACTCACATTGATTTCCTGTGCGTGGGTGTTACCTTCTAGGTTAATTCTTTTTGATCTCACCTTTTCTCTAGTTCCTGGTTCCCTTTTCCTATTGGCCTCAGTTGCTTTTAAGGTATCTGCTTTAGTTTCTCTGCGTTAAGGGCAACAAATGCTAACTAATTTTTTAGGTGTCTCACCTATCCTCACCCCTCCCTTGTGTGCTAAAGCTTTTATCATGTGCTCATAGTCCAATCCCCTTGTTGTGTTTGCCCTTGATCTAATGTCCACATATGAGGGAGAACAGATGATTTTTGGTCTTTTGGGCCAGGCTAACCTCACTCAGAATGATGTTCTCCAGTTCCATCCATTTACCAGCGAATGATAACATTTCATACTTCTTCATGGCTGCATAAAATTCCATTGTGTATAATACCACATTTTCTTAATCCATTCGACAGTGGTGGGGCATCTTTCTTGACTGTTTCCATAAGTTGGTTATTGTGAATAGTGCCGCAATAAACATGGGTGTGCAGGTGCCTCTGGAGTAACCTGTGTCACAGTCTTTTGGGTATATCCCCAAGAGTGGTATTGCTAATCAAATGGTAGATCAATGTTTTAGCTTTTTAAGTAGCCTCCAAATTTTTTTCCAGAGTAGTTGTACTAGTTTACATTCCCACCAACAGTGTAAGAGGGTTCCTTTTTCCCCACATCCTTGCCAACACCTGTTGTTGGTGGTGTTGCTGATGATGGCTATTCTAACAGGGGTGAGGTGGAATCTTAGTGTGGTTTTAATTTGCATTTCCTTTATTGCTAGAGATAGTGAGCATTTTTTCATGTGTTTTTTGGCCATTTGAGTTTCTTCTTTTGAGAAAGTTCTGTTTAGTTCACATGCCCATTTCTTTATTGGTTCATTAGTTTTGGGAGAATTTAGTTTTTTAAGTTCCCTATATATACTGGTTATTAGTCCTTTGTCTGATGTACAGCTGGCAAATATTTTCTCCCACTCTGTGGGTGTTCTCTTCAGTTTAGAGACCATTTCTTTTGATGAACAGAAGCTTTTTAGTTTTATGAACTTCCATTTATCTATGCTATCTCTTAATTGCTGTGCTGCTGAGGTTTCTTTGAGAAAGTTCTTGCCTATACCTATTAATTCCAGAGTATTTCCTACTCTTTCCTGTATCAACTTTAGAGTTTGTGGTTTGATATTAAGATCCTTGATCCATTTTGAGTTAATCTTGGTATAGGGTGATATACATGGATCTAGTTTCAGTTTTTTGCAGAGTGCTAACCAGTTTTCCCAGCAGTTTTTGTTGAAGAGGCTGCTATTTCTCCATCGTATATTTTTAGCGCCTTTGTTAAAGACAAGTTGGTTATAGTTGTGTGGCTTCATATCTGGGTCCTCTATTCTGTTCCACTGGTCTTCATGTCTGTTTTTGTGCCAGTACCATGCTGTTTTTATTGTTATTGCTTTGTAATATAGTTTGAAGTCAGGTATTGTGATACCTCCAGCATTGTTCTTTTGACTAAGTATTGCCTTGGCTATTCGTGGCCTCTTGTGTTTCCATATAAATTTCACAGTAGATTTTTCAATCTCTTTAATGAATGTCATTGGAATTTTGATGGGAATTGCATTAAACATGTAGATTACTTTAGGGAGTATCGACATTTTTACTATGTTGATTCTACCAATCCATGAGCATGGGAGATCTCTCCACTTTCTATAGTCTTCCTCAATCTCTTTCTTCAGAAGTTATAGTTTTCCTTGTAGAGGTCTTTCACATCTTTTGTTAGGTTTACACCTAGGTATTTGATTTTTTTTGAGGCTATTGTAAATGGAATTGTTTTCATACATCCTTTTTCCGTTTGCTCATTGTTAGTGTATAGAAATGCTAATGATTTTTCTATGTTGATTTTATATCCTGCTACCTTGCTATAGCTATTGATGATGTCTAGAAGCATCTGAGTAGAGTTTTTTGGTCTTTAAGGTATAGGATCATGTCGTCTGCAAATAGGGATATTTTGACAGTCTCTTTACCTATTTGTATTCCTTTTATTCCTTCTTCTTGCCTAATTGCTCTGGCTAGGAATTCCAGTACTATGTTGAATAGGAGTGGAGATAGTGGGCATCCTTGTCTGGTTCCTGATTTTAGAGGGAATGGTTTCAGTTTTTCTCCATTAAGTATAATGCTGGCTGTAGGTTTGTCATATATAGCTTTTATAATGTTGAGGAACTTTCCTTCTATTCCTAGTTTTCTTAGAGCTTTTATCATGAAATGATGTTGGATCTTATCAAAGGCTTTTTCTGCATTTATTGAGATGATCAAGTGGTTTTTGTCTTTGCTTCTGTTAATATGGTTTATTACATTTATTGATTTTCGTATGTTGAACCACCCCTTCATCCCTGGGATGAAGCCTACTTGGTCGTGGTGAATAATCTTTTTGATGTGTTGTTGAATTCGGTTTGCCATTATTTTATTGAGGATTTTTGCGTCAATGTTCATTAAGGAGATTGGCCTATAGTTCTCTTTTTTGGAGGTGTCTTTGCCTGGTTTTGGGATCAGTGTAATACTGCCTTCATA
Organism: Castor canadensis; assembly: GCF_047511655.1. NCBI lineage: Eukaryota > Metazoa > Chordata > Mammalia > Rodentia > Castoridae > Castor > Castor canadensis. The sequence goes on from NC_133391.1 coordinate 165,772,083, forward strand.
AAATGTGTTAGGTAGTTTTCCTTCACTTTCTATTTCGTGGAACAGTTTAAGGAGGGTTGGTATCAGTTCTTCTTTAAAGGTCTGATAGAATTCAACAGAGAATCCATCAGGTCCTGGACTTTTCTTTTTGGGGAGACTCTTGATTGCTGCTTCAATTTCATTTTGTGTTATAGGTCTATTCAGGTGATTAATTTCCTCTTGGTTCAGTTTTGGATGATCATAGGTATCTAGAAATCTGTCCATTTCTTTAAGATTTTCAAATTTATTTGAATATAGGTTCTCGAAGTAATCTCTGATGATTTCCTGGACTTCGATGGTGTTTGTTGTTATCTCCCCTTTTGCATTCCTGATTCTACTAAGTTGGGTTTTTTCTCTCCTCATTTTAGTCAGGTTTGCCAGGGGTCTATTGATCTTGTTTATTTCTTCAAAGAACCAACTTTTTGTTTCATTAATTCTTTGTATGGTTTTTTTGGTTTCTATTTCATTGATTTCAGCTCTTATTTTTATTATTTCTCTCCTTCTGTTTGTTTTGGGATTTGCTTGTTCTAGTTTTTCTAGGAGTTTGAGATGTATCATTAGGTCATTGATTTGAGATCTTTCAGTCTTTTTAATATATGCATTCATGGCTATAAACTTTCCTCTCAGGACTGCCTTAGCTGTGTCCCATAGGTTCCGATAGGTTGTGTTTTCATTTTCATTGACTTCCAGGAAATTTTTAAGTCCCTCTTTTATTTCATTGATGATCCATCATTCATTAAGTAATGTGTTATTTAGTTTCCAGCTGTTTGCATGTTTTTTGTCTTTACTTTTGTTGTTGAGTTCTACTTTTACTGCATTGTGGTCAGATAGTATGCATGGTCTAATTTCTATTTTCTTATATTTGCTGAGACTTGCTTTGTGCCCTAGGATATGATCTATTTTGGAGAAGGTTCCATGGGCTGCTGAGAAGGATGTATATTGTGTAGAGGTTGGATGAAATGTTCTGTAGACATCAAGTAGGTCCATTTGATCTATTGTATATTTTAGATCTAGGATTTCTTTATTGATTTTTTTTGTTTGGATGACCTATCTATTGATGATAATGGGGTGTTAAAGTCTCCCACAACCACTGTGTTGGCATTTATATATGCTTTTAGGTCTTTCAGGGTATGTTTGATGAAATTGGGTGTGTTGACATTGGATCATACAGGTTGATAATTATTATTTCCTTTTGGTCTATTTCCCCTTTTATTAGTATGGAATGTCCTTCTTTATCTCATTTGATCAATGTAGGTTTGAAGTCTACTTTGTCAGAGATAAGTATTGCTACTCCTGCCTGTTTTCGGGGGCCATTGGCTTGGTAAATCTTCTTCCAGCCTTTCATCCTTAGCCTATGCTTACTTCTGTCAGTGAGATGAGTCTCTTGTAAGCAACAAATTGTTGGATCTTCCTTTTTAATCCATTTTGTCAAGCAGTGCCTTTTTGATGGGTGAATTAAGTCCGTTAACATTAAGTGTTAGTACTGATAGGTATGTGGTGATTCCTGTCATTTAGTTGTCTTAGTTGTTTGAAGGTTTGATTGTGTGTACCTAAGTTGAGGTTACTCTCTATTTTCTTGCTTTTTCTTTTCCTGTGGTTTGGTGCTGCCTGTCCTTTCATGGTTAAGTTGGGTTTCACTTTCTGTGTGCAGAATCCCTTGCAGAATCTTTTGTAATGGTGGCTTTGTGGTCACATATTGTTTTATTTTCTGCTCATCATGGAAGAATTTTATTGCTCCATCTATTTTGAATGATAGTTTTGCTGGGTAGAGTATCCTGGGGTTGAAGTTATTTTCATTCAGTGCCCGGAAGATCTCTCTGTCTCTCTTTCTCTCTCTCTCTCTTTAAATAGTTGCTAGACTCAGGGTAAAGATTAAAAGTGGGAGAATTTCTGGGAGTGAAGTTGTTACTTTGTTATTATATTATATTACTAAGTTATTATATTATCAAATATAATAACATTTGTTGATAAAGAAGTTTAATAGTTTGTTCCAGGATATATTAGAATGTTCCCATATTGGTGGCGTTAAGATGCTCTGAGCCCTGTAGAAGTGGAGTGGAGATGAAGGTGGTAGTATGAGCTGATGTTTGATGTGGATGGCCCATGAGCACATTAGAGCCTTCAGGTGCCTACCAGGGACACTTGAAATGGATCTGGAGACTATGACTAATTGACAAAGTGTAGATCTGTCTGTACCCTTACAGAATTCATCATAGTGCTGCAAATAATAATAGTTCATATTTGCTAAATTTCATTTCTGAGAGATGTGCAGTAAGTTGGAGGGGAGGGCGATGTATCTGAAATTAACTAGGAGGTGACTGTGGCTTGTCAGCAAAGATGTGAAGAGGAAAGTAAGGCTGGCCGGAGCAGATTTGTGTGATAGGAAGAACACTTCATGGGAAGAGAGGCTGCTGATGGCTTTGGAGCTTTTTCCTTTTGAAGAAGTGACCATAATTTTGGTCCATTTGTCCTGCTCCAGTTGGCTCCCTTGTTTTTAATGCACATGTTCCCCAGGATGCCTGCAGGCTAGTGTGTAGGACATGGCAAGCACTCCTGGAGCTAACGTCTCACCTGGAGGCTGACACTGCGGCATTGGTGCCATTCCTGTTGATTTCTCAAGTGCTGGATAAGCAAATATGACATGCACATCTTCTTTTGGTTAGGACCTTTGTGTAAATGGTGCTCAGTTACTGCATTTCAAAAGCTCATTAGTAGAGAAAGCAGTCAACGAGTTAATAAATATGTTGCTGGATGTGGAGATTCCATCTAAAGAAGAAAGTGGAAAAGAATCTCTTGATTCAAAGAGTGAATCTTCAGGTAAGAGATGAGGTAATGAAAGAGTCTGTTTTTTTCTAGGACATTAACTGAAGACTAAAATTTAATTTTCTACAAATCCATTATATACTATAAACACTGTCCAATTTTATAATATTTATAAATCTGAAATTATGATTCTGGGCATGTTACAATGACTCTAAGTTGTTATTTCTTATTATTTTGTTTTAAACTTTGCATGGGTCCTCTTTGGCATTTGACTTTTAACTTATATAGAAGTAGGTGTTTTATTTCACCTTATCATCAAGTAAGATGGATTATGGATTGGAATTCCCCTTGAAGTGTGTGTAGACTACAACAAACCTTTCTCTGGGCATGTAAGAACATTGAGAGGTGAAGAAGGGTAGTTATTCCTACAAGATTTTAGGGCTACTGATGGGAAAGAGACAGATCCCAGGTGCCTAGTGTAGTCTTTTACCCACAACTCTGGAACCTCTCATGGGCTGTTTTCTCACCTTGAGGAGGAGAGGTCTCCATCAGTCCATCTAGTGCTCTGATTTCCTTTTCCTATTCTTTGATGACCTCACTTTCTAAGAAATATGACATTTAAGTGACATTAAACTTGCATGCAATTTTCCTGATTTTCTCCCTTGTAATCTCCTCATCTTGTAACAGCAAAAAGAGAAGAAGGAAATTCTGATGTCTTGACGTCTTCCCTCAGTGCTGGGGCTGGCCTCCTGCCTTTAACAGCAATCACAAAAAAGAAGAAAGAGGCTGAGATGTTAGAGGAAGAAGCCTGTGAGCTGCTTTCTCATTTCAACCATCAAAATATAGAAGCTCTTCTGAAAGTTACCAGGAACACACTGGAGGCCATCCGCAGGCGTATTCACTCCTCCTGCACAGTGAACTTCATGGGTAATGATATCTGATTTCGTGAGGTTTACCTACTCCTGATCAGGCATAGCTACTGGTGTACTTATATATAAGTCTGTGCATTTTTTTTCTCTTAAATTCCAGTCCCCCCAACTGTTCATTGACTGCCTCCTTGTAAGTTTAAACATTATGTACTTTGGTCATCGAAAAATCCTGTGAAGTAGATATTATCATCACCTATGTTAAAACTGGGAACATTGGAGCATGGAGAGGTTAGGTTAATTTGCTGAACTTCTGTTGATCACATAAAAATGAAAATCACTAACTGGGCTTGGTGACACATACTGTAATCCTAGCTACTTTGGAAGTGGAGACAGAAGGATTGTGAATTTGAGGACAAATTCGGGCAAAGTTAGGGAGATGCTATCCCAATCAAAACAAACAAATAAAAACCAAAACTACAAACAGAAGGGCTGGGAGCATGACACAGTGGTAAGAGTGTTTGCCTAGCATTCAAGAGACCCTAGGTTCAATTTCCAGTCACACCCAACTGTCCCCTCCACAAATCAGCACCATTTTTACTCTTTTTTGTATTGAGATGAAAATGTGTAAAATGAATTATCTTAATTCAGATAAGAATAAAAAGAATAAAAAGAATAAAAATGCTTTAAAAGGAAAATAGAGAGGAAAGCCTGGTTATTAACTAGTCATATTAATGTCACACTAATATAGAATTTATTTTCACTGCTTTCATGACACTTCAGCTGGCTTCCTCATTCTGAATGTCCCCATCTTTTCTTCAGCACAGTTTAGAAATAGTTGATACATTGCCTGGATGTGTTATAAAACCCCATGAAATGTAGGGATACTCTAAAATTAAATTTTAAGTTAAAATGAGTAAAAGAGCAATTAATCAAGACTGAAAGATAATAGAATAGTAAAGTCTTATTTATTTTGAGTATTGACATTTAGGGGAAAAAACTTTAATATTTAAGTAAATGTGGATAAATAAATACATGAATTTTGCAAGAATGTTTTGTTTGGTGGCATGGTTTTTAGTTTTCATTTCATTACAGAACAGAAGATAATCCTTAGACACAGGGGTATTAATACAACTTATCAAATGTTGGTCAATGTGATAAATATTAAATCACAGTTATTTTCCAACTTTATATATTATTAGCATTTCAATTATATAAAGTCATGCATAGTTCATACACACATTTATACATAAGTATTTATTTCTATACTTATTCATATATCTACAGTTAACTTTAAAAGCCTTTTTGGTATGAAAGATGAGTTATATTGTATTTCTTCTCCATTTTTTTTAACTGTTTCAAGTTTGGAATATATACACTATGGTAGGGAAAGGAATATGTTTTATATGAAGGTCAAAATTGGTTATTTGTTCTAACTTTGGCTGACTCACACTTTTCATTCCTTTCTTACTCATTCTACCTTTAATTAATTAGCTGGCATCCTATTATTTGGACAATATTAACTTTGATATTTTAGATAAGAGTTTATATCTGAGTGTGAACTGAGCTTACACATAGGTTTCATTTGTGGAGGGGATACCAATGATTAGTAGAAAATGACTTGGGCTCCTCTGAGCTGCTGTTATATTAGCAAAACTAGATGCTCCAATAGTTTATTATTTATTTATTTATCCATCCATCTGTCTAACAATCATTTATCTCATATATTTGATTAGATCTTATTGTATGTTGTTCTAGGTGCCATTTTTTTGGGTTAGAAATGAAGTATGTCCCATTTCAAGTTAAAATATCACTTCTCCCCTGTTTTGTGTTACCTCAGACAGTAGCAGGGCATCTCAGATGAAGCAGAACAATCTGCCCATTTTCCAGGCAAGCGTCACTCTGGCCATTCCCAATGTGGCCATGGTCCCTGCACTGGAAGACATACAGCAGACTCTGAACAAAGCTGTGGAGTGCATCATCAACGTTCCCAAGGGGGTGAGACAGTGGAGCACTGAGCTGTTGTCCAAGGTGGGCATTGAATGAAGAAACTGCTTCGTTTGCAAGCTGCTTCTCTTATAGATAGGGTGAAAAATATCCTTTTATGTTGTAGAAAAAGGTGAATGAAAGAAAAATGGCTGCTTTGCAGAATCATGAGGACAGTGATTCTGATGCTGAAAGTGGAGAAAATGAACTTCAAGGTAAATATTCTTTTAGTTTTTCATGAATTTATTTATTTTTTTGGCAGTACTAGGGCTTGCTAGGCAGACATTCTTACTACTGGAGCCACTCTTCCCAAATATCCTTTTAGTTCCTTTTAAAATGTTGCAGATCAACATTTATTGAGCTTAAATGCACTCCCTCATCCCTGGGCAATTCTCAAATCAAGTCAGACTGGAAAAACGATCTATGATATGGTTTAAGCTCACATGGGATCAAGAAGCATGTGTCTTGATATTTTAGTATCACCCTCACAGTCTGCATCTAGTAGACTCATCACTGATTTTTGCTCCAATCTAATGATGAGAAATGGAGGCAAGGAGGGTTTTAAAATTTCACAGTTTAAAGGGATAGCTGTCATCACTACAATGTGTATTTCCTGATGTTTAAGAGATGTTTTTGACCCGTTTTGTGGTCTGTTTTCTAACATGTTATGAGGATGGTGGTGGATCCTGTGGTTTTCACTTGTTTTGTGTAAAATTAGAAAGCCTAGACATCCCAGTTGCTAATATAATACATGTCACCTTTGCTCCTCTTTTCCCTTTGAAATTAGCACCACAGGGAGGGGGAAGAGGGAGAACAATGGAAGGGATGAACCAAACCAAGGCACATCATATGCATATATGGAGGTGTCACAAGGAAACCCCCTGTATCACTATTGTAAACTAATAAAAACATTTTAAAAAAGAGTAAAAAATAGAATAAATCCTCCCATAAGTAGAAGAATCTGTATAATTTTGTTAGTGTTTATCTTCCCTGAGATGATCAACCAACTAACCAAGAGGAAGAAACTGAAGCAAATTCCTCTTTAAAATATTAATAGTAGAAAATATAGAATATAATATAAAATGATATTACCGATAATCTTGTTTTTATAAAGGAGGGTGAAGATAGATCAGCACAACTTTTCCTGTAACTTGTAATATTTTCATTTGGTGCCTTTCATTTTGCATCTAAAAAATCATTGCTAACCCAAGGTTAGGCACATTTATATTCTTTACAAGTTGTATAGTTTTAGCACTTGTATTTCAGTTGATGACTCATTCTGAGTGAAGTAGGGGTCCAAGCTCATTCTTTTGCATTTGGATATCCACTGTACCACATCTACTAAAAAGACTATTATTTCCTAGTTAAGTTTTTTGGGACCTTTGTTGAAAATCAATTAACTGTAAATGCAAGAATAATCATTTATTTCTGGGCTCTTGGTTTTATTCTGTTGATTTTACCTTTGTCCTTGTTCCAGTACCACACTGTCTGGATTACTGAGGCCTTTGAAGTATATTCTGAATTTGGGAAGTGGGAGCCTCCCAACATTTTCTTCTTTTTCAAATTGTTTTGACTGTTCTGAGACCCTTATATTTACATATGAATCCTAGAATTAGCTTATTAGCTTGTTAATTTCTACAATAAAAGTAGTTAAGACTTTTATATAGGGAATGTGTTGAATCTGTGTTGAAAGTTGAAAGGATTGAAAGAGTATTGAAAGTTAATAAAACAAAGTATGTCATCTAAACATGATAGAATGAAATTAGAAATAAGTAACAGGAGATTTTGGAAGATAAAAATATGCCTAAATTAAGTAACACACTCCCAAATAACTAGTGAGTCCATGAAAAGATTGCAAAGAAAATTAGAAAATGCTCTTGAGATGAATACAAAGGAAAACCCTCAAATACCAACACTTAGAGAACACAGTAAAAAACAGTGCATAGAGCAAAATGCATAGCATCCTACACTGATACCAAAGGAAGAAAGTGCTCCAATCCATAAACTAGTCTCCTATCTTTTTTTTATTGTTTTATTATTCATATGTGCATATAATGCTTGGTTCATTTCTCCCCCCTGCCCCCACCCCCTCCCTTACCACCCACTCCACCCCCTCCCTCTCTCCCCTACCCCCTCAATACCCAGCAGAAACTATTTTGCCCTTATCTCTAATTTTGTTGAAGAGAGAGTATAAGCCATAATAGGAAGGAACAAGGGTTTTTGCTGGTTGAGATAAGGATAGCTGTACAGGGAGTTGACTCACATTAATTTCCTGTGCGTGTGTGTTACCTTCTAGGTTAATTCTTCTTGATCTAACCTTTTCTCTAGTTCCTAGTCCCCTTTTCCTATTGGCCTCAGTTGCTTTTTTTTTTTTAAATTCATTTATTCATATGTGCATACATTTCTCCTCCCTGCCCCCCACCCCCCTCGCTTCCAGGCAGAACCTGTTCTGCCCTCTTCTCCAGTTTTGTTGAAGAGAAGACATAAGCAATAATAAGAAAGACATAGCATTTTTGCTAGTTGAAATAAGGATAGCTATACAGAGAGATTCCTAGCATTGCTTTCGTGCACATGTGTATTACAACCCAAATTGATTAATCTCTACCTGACGTCTTCACTATTTCCTGGACACTTTCCTATAGTGACCTCTGTCATTGTAAGGTTACTATATTAAATCCTCTGCAGTGGGGACAGCAAACACTTTCAAGTTTTGGGTTTCCTGCCTTTCCCTATTCCTCCTGTATGTGTCCTCTCCTTAGCGTGTGACCCATGTCTAATAGTATTACAGTATTTTTTTAGATCTAAAGTCCACATATGAGGGAGAACATAAAATTTTTGGCTTTTTGAGCCTGGCTGACTTCGCTTACAATAATGTTCTCCAGTTCCATCCATTTACTTGCAAATGATAAGATTTCATTCTTTTTCATGACTGAGTAAAATTCCATTGTGTATAAATACCACATTTTCTTTTTTTTTATGCCTCAGATTTTATTTTATTTTATTTTCCTTTTCTTTTATTATTCATATGTGCATACAAGGCTTGGTTCATTTCTCCCCCCTGCCCCCACCCCCTCCCTTACCACCCACTCCGCCCCCTCCCTCTCCCCCCCCAATACCCAGCAGAAACTATTTTGCCCTTATTTCTAATTTTGTTGTAGAGAGAGTATAAGCAATAATAGGAAGGAACAAGGGTTTTTGCTGGTTGAGATAAGGATAGCTATACAGGGCATTGACTCACATTGATTTCCTGTGCGTGGGTGTTACCTTCTAGGTTAATTCTTTTTGATCTAACCTTTTCTCTAGTACCTGTTCCCCTTTTCCTATTGGCCTCAGTTGCTTTAAGGTATCTGCTTTAGTTTCTCTGTGTTAAGGGTAACAAATGCTAGCTAAATTTTTAGGTGTCTTACCTATCCTCACCCCTCCCTTGTGTGCTCTCACTTTTATCATGTGCTCAAAGTCCAATCCCATTGTTGTGTTTGCCCTTGATCTAATATCCACATATGAGGAAGAACATATGATTTTTGGTCTTTTGGGCCAGGCTAACCTCACTCAAACGATGTTCTCTTAGTCTCCTATCTTAAAGAAAATTATCTTTAGGTTTATTGATTTTTTTTTCTGTTGTCAACTCAAATCTTTTGAGTTCCTTAAGTGAATTTTTGTTTCTTCTGTTCTTTTTGATGGTAGGATTTGGTTCTGTTTTTTTTTTTATTATTATTCATATGTGCATACAAGGCTTGGGTCATTTCTTCCCCCTGCCCCCACCCCCTCCCTTACCACCCACTCTGCCCCCTCCCTCTCCCCCTACCCCCTCAATACCCAGCAGAAACTATTTTGCCCTTATTTCTAATTTAGTTATAGAGAGAGTACAAGCCTTAATAGGAAGGAACAAGGGTTTTGCTGGTTGAGATAAGGATAGCTATACAGGGAGTTGACTCACATTGATTTCCTGTGCATGTGTGTTACCTTCTAGGTTAATTCTTTTTGATCTAACTTTTCTCTAGTTCCTGGTCCCCTTTTCCTATTGGCCTCAGTTGCTTTTAAGGTATCTGCTTTAGTTTCTCTGCATTAAGGGCAACAAATGCTAACTAAATTTTTAGGTGTCTTACCTATCCTTACCCCTCCCTTGTGTGATAAAGCTTTTATCCTGTGCTCAAAGTCCAATTCCCTTGTTGTGTTTGCCCTTGAACTAATGTCCACATATGAGGGAGAACATACAATTTTAGGTCTTTTGGGCCAGGCTAACCTCACTCAGAATGATGTTCTCCAATTCCATCCATTTACCAGTGAATGATAACATTTCGTTCTTCTTCATGGCTGCATAAAATTCCATTGTGTATAGATACCACATTTTCTTAATCCATTCGTCAGTGCTGGGGCATCTTGGCTGTTTCCATAACTTGGCTATTGTGAATAGTGCTGCAATAAACATGGGTGTGCAGGTGCCTCTGGAGTAACCTGTGTCACATTCTTTTGGGTATATCCCCAAGAGTGGTATTGCTGGATCAAATGGTAGATTAATGTGTAGCTTTTTAAGTAGCCTCCAAATTTTTTTCCAGAGTGGTTGTACTAGTTTACATTCCCACCAGCAGTGTAAGAGGGTTCCTTTTTCCCCACATCCTTGCCAACAGCTGTTGGTGGTGTTTTTGCTGATGATGGCTATTCTAACAGGGGTGAGGTGGAATCTTAGTGTGGTTTTAATTTGCATTTTCTATATTGGTAGAGATGGTGAGCATTTTTTCATGTGTTTTTTGGCCATTTGAGTTTCTTCTTTTGAGAAAGTTCTGTTTAGTTCACTTGCCCATTTCTTTATTATTGGTTCATTAGTTTTGGGAGAATTTAGTTTTTTAAGTTCCCTATATATTCTGGTTATCAGTCCTTTGTCTGATGTATAGCTGGCAAATATTTTCACCCACTCTGTGGGTGTTCTCTTCAGTTTAGAGACCATTTCTTTTGATGAACAGAAGCTTTTTAGTTTTATGAGGTCCCATTTATCTATGCTATCTCTTAGTTGCTGTGCTGCTGGGGTTTCATTGAGAAAGTTCTTACCTATACCTACTAACTCCAGAGTATTTCCTACTCTTTCCTGTATCAACTTTAGAGTTTGTGGTCTGACATTAAGATCCTTGATCCATTTTGAGTTAATCTTGGTATAGGGTGATATACATGGATCTAGTTTCAGTTTTTTGCAGAGTGCTCACCAGTTTTCCCAGCAGTTTTTGCTGAAGAGGCTGCTATTTCTCCATCGTATATTTTTAGTTCCTTTGTCAAAGACAAGTTGGTTATAGTTGTGTGGCTTCATATCCGGGTCCTGTATTCTGTTCCACTGGTTTTCATGTCTGTTTTTGTGCCAGTACCATGCTGTTTTTATTGTTATTGCTTTGCAATATAGTTTGAAATCAGGTATTGTGATACCTCCAGCATTGTTCTTTTGACTGAGTATTGCCTTGGCTATTCGTGGCCTCTTGTGTTTCCATATAAATTTCACAGTAGATTTTTCAATCTCTTTAATGAATGTCATTGGAATTTTGATGGGAATTGCATTAAACATGTAGATTACTTTTGGGAGTATCGACATTTTTACTATGTTGATTCTACCAATCCATGAGCATGGGAGATCTTGCCACTTTCTATAGTCTTCCTCAATCTCTTTCTTCAGAAGTGTATAGTTTTCCTTGTAGAGGTCTTTCACATCTTTTGTTAGGTTTACACCTAGGTATTTGATTTTGTTTGAGGCTATTGTAAATGGAATTGTTTTCATACATTCTTTTTCCGTTTGCTCATTGTTAGTGTATAGAAATGCTAATGATTTTTCTATGTTGATTTTATATCCTGCTACCTTGCTATAGCTATTGATGATGTCTAGAAGCTTCTGAGTAGAGTTTTTTGGGTCTTTAAGGTATAGGATCATGTTGTCTGCAAATAGGGATATTTTGACAGTTTCTTTACCTATTTGTATTCCTTTTATTCCTTCTTCTTGCCTAATTGCTCTGGCTAGGAATTCCAGTACTACGTTGAATAGGAGTGGAGATAGTGGGCATCCTTGTCTGGTTCCTGATTTTAGTGGGAATGTTTTCAGTTTATCTCCATTAAGTACAATGCTGGCTGTAAGTTTGTCATATATAGCTTTTACAATGTTGAGGTACTTTCCTTCTATTCCTAGTTTTCTTAGAGCTTTTATCATGAAATGGTGTTGGAGCTTATCAAAGGCTTTTTCTGTATCTATTGAGATGATCAAGTGGTTTTTGTCTTTGCTTCTGTTAATGTGATTTATTACGTTTATTGATTTTCGTATGTTGGACCACCCCTGCATCCCTGGGATGAAGCCTACTTGGTCATGGTGAATAATCTTTTTGATGTGTTGTTGAATTCAGTTTGCCATTATTTAATTGAGGATTTTGTGTCAATGTTCATTAAGGAGATTGGCCTATAGTTCTCCTTTTTGGAGGTGTCTTTGCCTGGTTTTGGGATAAGTGTAATTCTGGCTTCATAAAATGTGTTAGGTAGTTTTCCTTCCCTTTCTATTTCGTAGAACAGTTTAAGGAGGGTTGGTGTCAGTTCTTCTTTAAAGGTCTGATAGAATTCAACAGAGAATCCATCAGGTCCTGGACTTTTCTTTTTTGGGGAGACTCTTGATTGCTGCTTCAATTTCATTTTGTGTTATAGATCTATTCAGGTGATTAATTTCCTCTTGGTTCAGTTTTGGATGATCATATGTATCTAGAAATCTGTCCATTTCTTTAAGATTTTCAAATTTATTTGAATATAGGTTCTCAGTGTGTTCTCTGATGATTTCCTGGACTTCCATGGTGTTTGTTGTTATCTCCCCTTTTGCATTCCTGATTCTACTAAGTTGGGTTTTTTCTCTCCTCATTTTAGTCAGGTTTGCCAGGGGTCTATTGATCTTGTTTATTTCTTCAAAGAACCAACTTTTTGTTTCATTAATTCTTTGTATGGTTTTTTTGGTTTCTATTTTGTTGATTTCAGCTCTTATTTTTATTATTTCTCTCCTATTTGTTTGGGATTTGCTTGTTCTTGCTTTTCTAGGAGTTTGAGATGTATCATTAGGTCATTGATTTGAGATCTTTCAGTCTTTTTAATATATGCACTCATGGCTATAAACTTTCCTCTCAGGACTGCCTTAGCTGTGTCCCATAGGTTCCGGTAGGTTGTGTTTTCATTTTCATTGACTTCCAGGAACTTTTTAAGTTCCTCTTTTATTTCCTCGATGATCCATTCTTCATTAAGCAATGAGTTATTTAGTTTCCAGCTGTTTGCATGTTTTTTGTCTTTACTTTTGTTGTTGAGTTCTACTTTTACTGCATTGTGATCAGATAGAATGCATCGTATAATTTCTATTTTCTTATATTTGCTGAGACTTGCTTTGTGCCCTAGGATATGATCTATTTTGTAGAAGGTTGCATGGGCTGCTGAGAAGAATGTATATTGTGTAGAAGTTGGATGAAATGTTCTGTAGACATCTACTAGGTCCATTTGATCTATTGCATATTTTAGATCTTGGATTTCTTTATTGATTTTTGTTTGGATGACCTATCTCTTGATGATAATGGGATGTTAAAGTCTCCCACAACCACTGTGTTGGCATTTATATATGCTTTTAGATCTTTGAGGGTATGTTTGATGAAATTGTGTGCATTGATATTGCGTGCGTACAGGTTGATAATTATTATTTCCTTTTGGTCTATTTCCCCTTTTATTAGTATGGAATGTCCTTCTTTATCTCGTTTGATCAATGTAGGTTTGAAGTCTACTTTGTCAGAGATAAGTATTGCTACTCCTGACTGTTTTCGGTAGTCATTGGCTTGGTAAATCTTCTTCCAGCCTTTCATCCTAAACCTATGCTTATTTCTGTTGGTGAGTTGGGTCTCTTGTAAGCAACAAATTGTTGGATCTTCCTTTTTAATCCATTTCGTCAAGTGGTGCCTTTTGATGGGTGAATTAAGTCAGTTAATATTAAGCATCACTACTGATAGGTATGTGGTGATTCCTGTCATTTAGTTGTCTTAGTTGTTTGAAGGTTTGATTGTGTGTACCTAAAGTGAGGTTACTCTCTATTTTCTTGCTTTTTCTTTTCCTGTGGTTTGGTGCTGCCTGTCCTTTCATGGTTATGTTGGGTTTCACTTTCTGTGAGCAGAATCCCTTGAAGAATCTTTTGTAGTGGTGGCTTTGTGGTCACATATTGTTTTAGTTCCTGCTCCTCATGGAAGAATTTTATTGCTCCATGTATTTTGAATGATAGCTTTGCTGGGTAGAGTATCCTGGGGTTGAAGTTATTTTCATTCAGTGCCCAGAAGATCTCACCCCATGCTCTTCTTGCTTTTAATGTTTCTGTTGAGAAGTCTGCTGTGATTTTGATGGGTTTACCTTTGTATGTTATTTATTTTTTCTCTCTTACAGCCTCCAATATGCTTTCCCTAGTTTCTGTACTTGTTGTTTTAATTATGATATGTCGTGGGGTAGTTCTAGTTTGATCTGGTCTGTTTGGTGTCCTGGAGGCCTCTTGCATCTGTATGGGAATATCTTTCTCTAGATTTGGGAAATTTTCCATTATTATTTTGTTAAATATATTACACATTCCCTTCGCTTGCACCTCTTCTCCTTCTTCGATGCCCATGATTCTCAAGTTTGGTCTTTTGTTGGAGTTGGTGAATTCTTTCATTTTCTTTTCACAGGTCTTGAGTTGTTTAATTAATGGTTCTTTGGTTTTTCCTTTAATTACCATTTCATCTTCAAGTTCTGAGATTCTGTCTTCTGTTTGTTCTATTCTGTGGGATTGGGCTTCCATTTTGTTTTTCAGTTCAGTTTCGTTCTTTATTCTGAGGTTTTCCATATCCTGGCTTGTTTCCTCTTTAATGTTGTCTATTTTTGTCCTGAGTTCATTTATCTGTTTATTCATCGTGTCCTCTCTTTCACTTTGGCGTTTATACAGTACTTCTATGGTTTCCTTTATTTCTTCTTTTGCTTTTTCAAATTCTCTATTTTTGTTGTCTTGGAATTTCTTGAGTGTCTCCTGTACATTTTGGTTGACCCTATCCATTACCCTCTCTATAAAATTCTCATTGAGTACCTATAGTATGTCTTCTTTTAAATTATTCTTGTGGGCTTCATTTGGTCCTTTGCATAGTTTATCTTCATTTTATTGGAGTCTGCATCTGAGTACCCGTTTTCCTCATTCCCCTCTGGTTCCTGTACTAATTTTTTGCTGTGGAGAAACTGGTTTCTCTGTTTTTTCTGTCTTCCCGTCATTGTCTTTGGTGTTGTTACTGACCCTGTACTGTGTTCAATTAAGTATTTTCTAGCTTGTAATAATAATAATGGTAATATTTAGAATGGAAGGGTGAGCTGAGATGTAAAGCAAGAACTTAAAGAAATGGGAAAAACAAATACACAGACTGGAAGGAGAAAACAGAGCAAGGTATCAGACAAGAAGGTTTCAAAGGTACAAACAGGGAGCTTTAGTGTACTAATCGACAGTAAGTTGAACAGACATTAGAGAGACAGAGACAGGATTGAAAATCAAAAATAAAAAAAAGATAAGAATAAAAACAAAAAATAAGTAAATGAAAGAAAAATCTATATATAAAAATGTATGAAAATAAAATGAAAAAATAGAAAATTAAAAAAACCCCAAAAAACCAAAAAATCAAAAAAACAAATACCTCCAAGTTCAAATGCAATGAAGTTTCAGTCTTAATAATTTGGGTGTCCGTCTCAGTCTCCAATTCTGGAGATGGTGCCTGAGATGTTGTTCTGTAGTTGTCTCATCAAAGGGGATGCATAAAGTAGAACAAAACTACACACACATGCACAAAAAAACCCCACCAAGTGTCCCAAGTTCCAATGCAATAAAGTTTCAGTAAGTTTTTCAGCTTGCAGTTGTAATTCAGTTGTTGTCTCATCAAAGGTAGGGAGACAAAGAAAAAAAAGAGTCTGGAGACAGTTCTGAGAATGGTGTCTGCAGCTGTGGCTTTCCTGCTCACTGCTGTCAGCCTGCTGTTGCTGGAGGCGTTATTCATGCAGATCTCTGGGGTGAGCTTAGCACTCACCTGGTCCCACAGGCTTTGTTTGTTCAGAGTTCTCCTGTGTGGGAGCCTCTGCTACAGGCTTTCCCCTTTCCGAGCACTGGGAAAGGTGACACTGCCCCCGCGTTGTCAGGCCTGCGTGTTTATTTACAGTTCATGTGGGAGGTGGGTCTTCCCCTCTCTCCTGTGCAGTTTTCCTCCCACCACCACTTTCACAAGCTTTCCTGCTCCTGATTACTGGGTGGTGCTGCTGCTCCTGCCAGCCACCATGTTTGTTTACAGTTCACGTGGGAAGTGGGTCTTTCCTCCTCTCCTGTGGAGTTTTCCTCCCTCTGCCACTCTTACAAGCTTTCCCGCTCCCGCCAGAGGCTATCTGGCTAGGCTGGCTTGTTTATTTACCATCCCGGCAAGGGTTCCCTTCCCCCAATCTTCAGCGCTCAGGGCGCCCCACCCTCTTTCCAGCGTGTCTTAACTGTTCTTATTGCTTAGTACTCAGTTTCTCTTTTTTCCCTGGGTGGAGGTCAGTCTGTCCAGAGGGCTATGCTGCTCTGGTCCAGGCTTGTCTGTGGGAGTACCGTGTACCTCGAAGCTCACCTGGTCCATGTCTTCCCAAGCTGTATGGGTGCTGGCGACTGGCGGCCCGGGAGCCCTCCTGGTTTCTCCGTTTAACATGAGGTGGAGATTCTCTGTGCCAGCTGGAGGTGGAGGGGTCAAAGTTATGCCTCTTCTCAGTGATTATGCCTGCAAAGTGTGTCTCCAGCATCTCTTCAAGATTTCACTATAGGAGGCTCGCTTTCTGCTTCCTTTAAATGTGATTTCTGCAGTTCTTTGAACATATAGATTAATCAATTCATTCATTTTTGAGAGTACTTGGGTTTGTACTCAGGGCTTTGTGCTTGCTAGGCATGTGCTCTACTGCTTGAACATATTTACAATATCTGTTTTACATCTTTTCTAGAAAGTCCAATTGGCCATATTTCCTTACATACAGTTTTCCAAATTTTGTTTCTGTGTGTGGGCCTATGTCCTTGTTCCTTTATCTCACTTTTTTTTGAATGGTAGGTGTGAACATTAATGTGGCAACTCTGACCTTCATGGAGTAATTCTGCAACATTGTAGTTGTACAGTGTTATCTACTGTAGTCTCTGAGTGTTTTGTCAATGGGCAAGAATGGGTACAGAGACTTCCATTAATATTGGGCCTGTAAAGCCTCCACCCTTTGCTTAGGGACTCTGCACGTGGCAGAGTCAAGGCTCTGTTGGTTTAACACCACCTCCCCCACCACACTGTCCTTCCTGATTGTGCTGGCCTCAGCTTCAGCCCACAGTGAAACACTGAGGCATCTTTGGGTCTTTCTTTGGCACACTCGTGGCTCTGCATACATATGGGCTTCCAACACTCCAAGAGAATGTCAGGGCCTCACAGTGTCTTCTGTGGAAATCTCATTCCCCAGTATGATGACATGTTGTTTGCCCAAATAATAACAATGTCTCAGGTAGCTGTGAAATTGAACAATTGTTGTTGATGGTTTATTTATGTGTTTATTTTTGTGACACATGACTTGGGGACAGTTTTTTTTTTTTTAAATCAAGTTCTGCACCAGGACAGATGAAGGTAATTTTTTGCATCTTTTCCAGGGTGCTTCCAGATGTGTTAATTAGTGACAATTTCAAGAAATTCCCAGAGGAGCTTCCAATTCAGTTCAGCCTCTTTGGAACTGCTAGGCTTCTGGTTTTATGGCTACAGAGTGTGCAGGATGGCTGTTTTTCAAGGTTGCCATGAGGCCAAGAGGGGGCAAAGGGAATAGAACAACACTTGCTACTGTTACAGAAATCCAGCTTTTTGTTGTTATTGTTGAATTAACACTTTTTGGTTTGCTGTAAGCTTTGGTTAATTTCCAGGGTCTTAAAATGTTAATTTTCTCACTATTTTTCTTTGCTTTTGTAAAGGAGAATATTTTCAGCATCCTCATCTTACCATTACAGAAATCTCTTCGTCTTTTAAAAATAGATTTCATATGCCATTGATATAAACTTTCTTTCTTGCTGTTTTTCTTTTAGATACTTTGGAGATAGCATCTGTAAATTTACCCATTCCTGTGCATACCAAGAACTATTATAAGAATGTTTCTGACAACAAAGAGATTGTAAAATTAGTCTCTGTGCTTAGCACAATCATCAACTCTACCAAAAAGGTACGTCAGGAGGCTCTTGGTTAGGTCTTTGCATCTCAGTATGTGCCTGTGTGAACTTGAGTACCACTAGCTCATCCTGCCTGCAGCCTGGTCTCACCCTCAGTGGCTTCTGTGAGTGGTGGAAGGCAACCCGTCCGTGCTCAGCTCATGCTTGTGCCCTGAATGCAACTGGAAGAGAGCTGTTACTCCCTATTTCCTGTTGTGTTCTCTTTAGTGTGTTTGGCGTCTTCTGTTAATATGAATTAATCTAACTTTAAAAAAATCTATTATATTTTAACCCACAAGTCAGACTGCTGTTTCAGTTTTCCTTCAGAGTCAAATAGAGTAAGGGTTGCACTCAGTTTTTCTTATTTGTGTAGTTAGGCAAATCTTATAAAATATCAAGTGAAAATTTGTGTTTTTGCCATGTGGAATCTGATAAAACTGAGAATTAAAAAATAGTAGTACCAACACAAAGTCACACTGGATATAGATATAAAGTCAGGTTAGTTTTTTCTTCCAATCTGCTGTTTTCCCCACAATTTTCTCTTTTTTGTTAGGCAAATTTGTTCTTGTAGTCAAAAAAGACTTAAAATATTGAAATAATTTTTTAACATTTAAAAGACTATACTCACATTGAATTCAAACAAGCTAATGTTTTGAGTGTTTCTAAGTGTCAAGTGAATAGCTTTTGCTCAGAAGATACACATTTTCTGTTATTTAGTTTTGCTAGAATGAGCTGCATTTGTTTGAAAGTACCCTTAAAACTACCATTGCTGTAACAGTGTGAGGAAGTGTTATTAAGTTCAGTTTTAATCTGTTCCTGACGGAACTGGATGTCTTTGCATTTATGCACATTTAATTTTCCTTTCTAAATAGATTGAAGATACTATATTTAACTTTGCCCTAGGGACAATGTTCACATAATTTAACAAATATTGACCTAATGCCTGGTTTATCACACTCTACACTGAAGGATGTAGGTAAATAGAATAGTCTACAATAATGATAAGTGTGTAGTTATATTTTAAAAGTCTTAATAAATCATAGAAAATATAATAAAAGGACCCATAATAAAGTTCATTACTTTATCTGAATACAATCAGCCATTACTATGGAAATCGAAGGATGAACATACTGCTGGCAACCAAATGCTTGTCTCTGTCATTTTTGCTTCAGTTCTTTTATATTATGTGAAGGAAGTGGCCAGATCTTGGCCCTTCTTAAAATCATAGAAAGGAGTGATACTTTCTAGGCTAGCCAAGCTGTTTCTGGGAGAGTGGATGCACGCTTCACCATAGTGCTAGACATGTTCAGCATTCCACAGTCATTAGACCCTTCTAAGGGGTCCTGCCTCAATCACAGGATATCCTATGTCCTCTACCTCTATCCTCTTGCCATAGCTGATTGGATCAGAACGTAAACCCAGTCGATATTCAGCACATTGATAGGTTGACTATCAACTTGTAGCACTGCCTGGCTTAAAATGAGGAGCCAGACTAAACAACCCAAATAACCTTGGTAATGAAAGTTACTTCAGCAGAACAACTCTACATCTATAGTTTATGTAATTCTTCCTTTAAACTCTAGGTTACCTATACTCTACAAATTTCCAATTTAATAATGTTTGAAACTTTCTGGTAAAATAAGAGTAAAACTTACCTAGTGAAGTGAAGGTCTATTTTTTACATTATGAGCTCTTGGAAGATGAAAGAGCTCAGGATTCCAGAACTTCTACTCTTACCAGGGATTTTTGATCAGTTGTTATTTGTTCTCTAAACCATCATACATTTGTGGCTATGTCTACATGTGGTTGCAATGCATTTTTTTTTTTTTTTTTGCTATTCATTCTTGATACACATGTGAACATTTCAGCCCATGCCAGGGGATCACTTGTGGTGGTGCGCAATGGAAGTCTTTTTCAAGTGGGAAATCTCAACACCTCTGAACTTGGAGTCTAGCAACACTTTAAGTGAAAATCCTCTTCGGTTTGGTGTAGGTTGGCACAATGTACTTAAAATAGTTGTACAATTTGGAATAGTTTTTACAATTTTTTGGTAATGTTCTATTGTTATAAGCATTGTATTTGCTCTTTGTCAGTTTTTTAAATAATATTTTTCTCATGCAGAAACTAGATTAATGATGTGAGTAGGTTAGAAAAACTTAATCCTAAAGAGGTATAAATGTTAGAAATGAGGAGACAGTTTTAAAATTATTTGTAGTTAATATCTATCAAGTAAATCCAAGAAGCTAACCTGAAAAAAATAATGGCTCAACAAGAGCTAGATTATTAGTCACTTGGGAGACATTATCGTAATTTCTGAAACAATGAAATCAACAGCTGTAAATTGTCCTGTTTGTGAGGTTATACTTTTGCTATTAAATACTAGGGATTTTGAGAAAAATGAGATTGAGGAAGACACCTAAAACATTTGTAATGGGTGTAACTTGAACAGTAATGACCTTAATAAAATAGCAAGATGTTTATGCTATGGTAATTTTGAACTTTACTGTAAAAAGATGAGAGAAGTTCAGAAGGTAGTGTAAGGAGCAGCTGAGACTGCTAAGGTGTGGAAACCTGGATAAATTATAGAGATCAGGTTGAACTGTGTGAAGACCATATGACAAGTTGTGACCTAATTGATCCAAAAGAAAGAAGTGGTGCAGGGGAAATGCCATGCAGGACTCTACTTGTCTGTAGCTTGTATAAGTCAAAGTGCCGGGAGGAATAGCACTTGATAATGTATACAGATTCATCAACATTGTCCCCTGCTCACCAATGTGTGTGAGCCAGTTCATCTTACAGAAGCAGACTTGGTAGAAAACGGAACTGATTATTAAAAAAATCAGTTTTTAATATTTGCATCCATTCATAGCCAGTCATAAAACATGGAAAAAGATTATGCTTACAATGAGAACATCCTTGAAAAATACCTAAGAACATACTTAGAGTATGTGGGGGCTCTATGAAGATTACTCTAAAACTTAAGGAATTTGGAAGAAGTTTGGAAGATATGGATAAGAATATGTAGTATTAAAAATACATTAATTTTATTAAGAGGATGTATACATTTTTTTGTGATTTTATGCAGTCTCTCAATGGGGTTGGATTCTGGTTATGTTCTGTTTGCCTTTCCCCTTCCAGATCTAATCTTTGCCTTTCTCCACCTGACTCTCTGTTCCTAGACAACCTGTCAACGGGTTCCCATTGAGCTTCCAGTGAGTTCAACCAGTGAGGAATCTTGGAGGAGAAGAGAATGAGCTCACAATATTTTTTCCTTATGATTCCTGATAGCACGATCTCGAGCTATGCTTTTTAACCTAAGGTCCAGCTCTACTCAAGAGGACCCTGTCCACAAGAACCTTCAAGAACTTTCTCTTTTTCTAGTTCCTAAAAACACTTCTTCTCCTTTTTAGTTATTGATGGTAACATGAAACTTACTAGCCCTGGATTACTGTCCACACCTTTGTATATACCCCAGTTCATTGGCATTTCCCACAAATCATTGTTAATTAATTAAACATGCTACTAACTCTATGAAAACTACCAGCAGAGAGAAAACTTTCACCTGGATCTTGATGCTATTTCAGATTCTTTATTTTCTACCCTAATCTGTTGTTATTTGTACTACAGGAAGTTATTACATCCATGGATCACTTCAAATGCTACCATCACATTTGGCAAAAGGAGAAAGAAGAAACCATTAAGGAATTTATCATGCAAAGACCTTTGCTTTCTGAATTTGAGTCCCAGATTCTTTATTTCCAAAACTTGGACCAGGCAATTAATGCTGAGCCTGAATATATCTGTGTGGGTTCCATTGCTCTGTACACAGGTTGGTTCATTGTTTTTCAGTCACATAAATTCAACAGCATTGTTGGTTCTCTTTCCTTAGATTAGCATTCCAGAGGGTTCTACCTATCTTAAAGATTTACTTTCTTTTATGGGCCTCATGTGTTAAGACCAATTTGTAGTTGTTTTTAATTCCCTTCTGCATAATTATTTA
This sequence comes from Castor canadensis, assembly GCF_047511655.1. Lineage (NCBI taxonomy): Eukaryota > Metazoa > Chordata > Mammalia > Rodentia > Castoridae > Castor > Castor canadensis. Next base: position 165,793,936 of record NC_133391.1, read on the forward strand.
TTCTGGACTATTTTGGGCACTTCGCTGCTAAATCTTGAAACTAAAGGCTTAATGGAGGAAGAAGATGAGTCTGTTGTATTTAGAATTAAGATGCACTCTTTCTTCAATAAGTAACATAAACATTTGAGGCTTACTCAGAGAGTTTTGATATGTATTTTTTTTATAATTTTGAAATGCATTTTGAATTGTTGTAAAACAAAGTTTAGAAAATGAATGAGTATATAATGATTAGGAAAAAGTATATTTTCTAGTTTATTTTTTCACGTTTTAGAGGATTATACATAGCAAAGCATTTCCTATGGGTGAATAGTGGCATTGTGTCTTTTCATACTAGTTCAAGTTTTCCAAACTGAACTGTGGATGTTTGGGTTTTATAGCTGACTTGAAGTTTGCCCTGACTGCTGAGACAAAAGCCTGGATGGTAGTCATTGGCCGCCACTGCAACAAAAAATACAGGGGTGAAATGGAAAACATTTTTGGACTTGTTGAAGAGTTCAATAAGAAACTGAATCGCCCAATTAAGGACCTAGATGATATTCGGATTGCAATGACGGCACTCAAAGAAATAAGGGAACAGCAAATCTTCATTGACTTTCAAGTAGGACCTATTGAGGTACCAGGGCATTTGTTCACTGTAGAGAGTTTGTTCCCTGTGGAAGTACTTCCATATGTTGGATGCAATTAGCGAAAATACGAACCAGGTCTGTGTTGCAATTACAAATGGGTGCAAAATTTAAGAATAATAATTTCAGTAGTGACGATGCCTAACTTTTATAGGGTGCACTAGTTCTCCTCTGCACAGGCCATCTAAGGTCCCTAAGGTGAAGGTCTGAGATGAAGGTTTCTAAGAAGATGATTTATTGATGAATGCTCACAGGGAAAGGGGAGTAAAAAAACAGGAGAGGACAATGAGGAAGACGGAAAGAGAGGATGTATTCTTAGCAGTAGATAATCTCAACCTGAGGCCATGGGAGCCTACTGCATGTACTGTACCACACATTTGGTCCCACCTTGGGGCAAGGGAGACTGCTCTTTGTACCCCTAAGTCAGTGGGTCATTGAACATGATCTCCTCATAAGGAGGCTCCTATTTAGCTGAGGACAATCTTCTAGGGAAAGAGGCAGTTGAGAGAATAAACACTCTCATGGTGGGGGATGGGCATCTCAGATGTAAACGGGACTTGGATGGGATGCTAACAAACTTAAAATGCCCTCATATTAATTTATTTAATCTTTACTGTAGGCCTGCTTTCCACACAAAGAAACAAAGAATTTTGCAACTTAGTTGGTGTTGCTTGTCACTTTTGTTTTTACACCATACCGTACCATACCATTGTCTTTTCCAGATGAAAACCTACCAGAAGTGGGTCATTGTATTTATTCTTTTAAATGGTATTGAAGTACAGACCACAGACATGTGTTTAAGAAGAAAGAGGGGAAAGAGAAATGCAGTGGTCTGTGTTTGCCTAAATCAACAATTAAATTTTAGTTTGCCCATTAGAGGAGGAGTAATGGTGGGAGAAGAGGCCAGGGATATTTAGGGGAAATAATTTTTTACAAAAATCAAACTTTGCTTATCTTAATCTCTAGCCAAGATCTGCAATCTGAGGCAATGACCAGGCTTGGGCTCTGATTGAAGAGCACTCCGTGGTATCTGGTGAATGGAAGCTTTTAGGAACAAAGTGGATCAGGACTGGGTTATTTTAATAATAGAAATTAAATCTTTATGTTTTTCATTTACCTGCTATAACTGTATAGTCTTTAGATAAGATTTGAAGGCCTAAGCAAAAATACCTTCTATTTGTGTAATGTTTTAAGTATGCATTTAAAATGATATATTTAGATGCTTACAAAGATCCTGTGAAATAGAGAATTTTCCAGTGTGCCAATGAGGAAACTGGAGCTGAGTGGCTCCTATGCCCATTCAAATGCTTGGAGTTTGCAAGTTGAATAATGAAAACTCTTGGTGGTTGCATTATTGTGCTGATCTAACACCTGTGAGTGGATTTATGTAGCTGACTGTCAGAAATGAAGTTTTCCTTCTGTTGTGTAGGAATCTTATGCCCTGCTTAACAGACATGGACTTCTGATAGCCAAGGAAGAGATGGACAAAGTTGACACCCTGCGTTACACTTGGGAGAAGCTGCTAGCCCGTGCTGGCGAAGTACAGAATGAATTAGTCTCTCTACAGCCGGGGTTCAGGAAGGAGCTGATTAGCACTGTGGAAATCTTCCTCCAAGACTGTCGCCAGTTTTATCTGGACTATGAATTGGTATGACTCTATCTTTCTCTGTGTATATTTTCAGGGAAGTGTGAATAGGACATGCAAAAAATAGTTTAAAAAATTTGGTGTCAAATTCCATGACATTTTCTAGGAATTCTGTAGGCACAGGAATTTTATTTCATGGTAGCAAAAACATATTCCTTTCACAATCTCTTTCCCTTAGAGTTCATCCAGAATAGCTTCAATGTGATGAGGAAATTAAAAGTGCTGCTCATGTTGTGTTATTGTCCTCTAATTGAAGGTGCTTAATAGTCTAAATTTGTGTAGACAAATACTATTCAAATACAACTACTCTTCCTTCTTTCCATAGCATCCCTTAATTCTACAAATGATAGGGTGCAGCATGTGTGAGGCACTGTCCTTTGTGCTGAAGACACAATGTGGGCAAAACAGATGGAGCCCTGCTCCCAGGGAGCCCATATTTTAATCATATATATGGGTTTTAATGCAGACTCTTCTAGTGAAAATGTGTTGTGTAATGAGATTCATTTCCAGCCAATTATCATGTGCTACATAAAGGAAATATGTAGAGTATGGGATAAATTTTGAACCTATTAACTAGTAGCACACCAGACCACAAAGATAATAAAGCTAGGAAATTGGGTCCATATACTTACTTCATGGATGAGGAAACACAGAAGCCCCCATATTTAAGGTGTCATAATATAATAAAACCTAATTGGCATGTTGAGCTTATGGTTTGCTTTACAAATCGATTTTAGACTGGTGAAATCTGGGAGCAAATGCCATTAGCATTTTTGTTCAAAACCAGAAATATGTGCTTCTTCCAGAGACATCACTGACTCTTGTTTACTGATCTCTCCTAAGAAATTAATAATGAATATTTTAAATATTCAAGGTTTCTTAAGTTATGGAAGTTGTAGCATTAACTTGACTTTATTAGACTAGAAACATATTTGCAAGTGAATCACTTTCTCAGTCCTTTTTGCAAATAAAAAATAGTTTCCTATCATATATGTGACATGCATGAAAACTAACTTTGATTTTCAAATATTTGTATATAAACATTTCATGCTGTTCTATGCATATTTTACTTCTTTGCTTCAGAATGGCCCAATGGTTTGTGGCTTGAGACCCCAGGAAGCCAGTGACAGACTTATCATGTTTCAGGTAATCTTTTTAATTTGTATAACTTTCTCACCAGTGACCATTCTATTGTATTTAAAGCGCATGATTTAAAAAGATATAAAAGCCTATTTTAAGATACAGGATGCATTTACATTAAAAATTACTTATCATTTTGTGTCCATCGTATAAGAAGCACATACTTAAACCTAGATGAATCTTGAAATCTTAGTGTGGTTATAATTAGAAGTGGTTTTATTAACTGATTACACTCAGTCTTCATTTTTACATATGCTCAGAAATCATATATCCTTGCTTGTTTGTAGGTTTTATTTTTACTTCCGTGTTTTTTCATGTATAAATTGTTCCAATGAATTTTCCTTTGTCTTTTTATTAGAACCAATTTGATAATATCTATCGGAAGTATATCACCTATACTGGAGGAGAGGAACTTTTTGGTCTGCCAGTTACACAGTACCCTCAGCTTCTTGAAATAAAGAAACAACTACACCTTCTGCAGAAAATATACAGTCTGTACAACAGTGTCATAGATACTGTAAATAGTTATCAAGATATCCTTTGGTCAGAAGTGAATATTGAAAAAATCAACAATGCACTCTTAGAATTCCAGAACAGGTGAGACATAAAATGCTTAGTGTGCCCAAAACTATCAGGCTTCATTTGCTTTATCTTTGATATTCTGCCCAGGCAGCCATATTCTCTTTTCACGGCGGATCCTGCCACCTTGTTGTTTCCCATTGACGTCATCCTTGTGAAATATGCTTTATTATTTACTTGTGTGTACATGGTGAGAGAAGCACAGCCACTAAACGTGGATGAAAAGATCTGATCTTTATTTGTATCTCATTTGAAGTTTATGTTAGATAATTTCCTGTAATAAGCGCAAGAACCCAATGATTTTTCAACCTTGATCTAAGAACTGAACTCAGTTAAGTGGAAAGACATTTGTGTGTGTGTTAATCGACAGCCTGGTGCACTATGCTGTGCTTTGCACTCAGTAAATTCTCACTATGTGTTTGTAGAGTGGCAGTGAATTGAGGGAGCCTCAGTCCTTTAAAATAGTGCTTTTAATTTAGGTTTTTTGTTATGAGGACTTGAAAAAAAAACTTTTCTGATTTGGAGGAGCAATTTTCAGTAGTTTATGGCAGTATATTATATTACAACCTCCAAGTAATACAATTTCAAAATTAGGCAGGTATTTGAACAGACTGCTTTTGATAGAAATGCCAGCAGATAATCTCAGGCTCAGACTGGAGTGTCCGTTCATGTTGGTTTCCCTTCACAGGTGTCGGAAGCTGCCTCGGGCACTGAAGGACTGGCAGGCTTTTCTGGACCTGAAGAAGACCATTGATGATTTCAGCGAGTGCTGTCCACTGCTGGAATACATGGCCAGTAAAGCCATGATGGAGAGGCACTGGGAGAGGATAACCACTCTCACTGGGCACAGTCTGGATGTGGGGAATGAAAACTTTAAGTTAAGAAATATCATGGAGGTACCTCTTCTGAAATACAAAGAGGAAATAGAGGTACAGTTGATAGAGAGTATGATGTGGTGGAAGACTGGACAGTCTCATAAGATTTGTTTTATAGTATTCCTATATCATGAAGCAAACCATTCTTGGACAATTGAAACCCTTTCCTGGCATTCAGCCATTAATTCTTCAGCAAGTGTTTATTGAATGACTACTGTGTGACATACTTTGTTCTGAGGATATAATGGTACAATCCTGCATTCATACATTATTAAATAATTAGTATAATTAACTATGCAAGTGAAAGTATAGTTATGAACTATAGTAAATAACTTTAGTGGACAAGTTTTCTTCTCTAGAAAGACTTTGACAAATGGGTTTGTCTTATTTGGGGATAATAAAGGTAGGGAAAGCTGGAGTGCACACACAAAGCTGCTTGGGTGAAGGGAGCATGACTGTGTAGTGGGGATTAGGTGTTTTCAAAGAAAAAAGAAGACAATTCCAGGGAACATCATGTATGAAGTACCTGCATGGTGTTAGAGGAACCAGAAGATGGTTGGACTGTGGAGGGGGAAGGAAAGGCAGAACTGAAACCAGGGAAGTAGAATATGTCTAGAGCCTGTCATTGATTTTGGTATCTAGAGCAATGTAGAACCATCCAGATGTGTTTTCAGCATGATGACATAGCTAGGTTTTCACTTTATAAAGGTCACCCTGGTAGTCATATGTAGAAAGACTTGGAGGAGAACAAAAGGAGAATGGTGGGAAAACCAACTGAGAGGTTATAAGACTAGCCTAGGCAAGAGATAATAGCTTGTTGGCAGAGAGGGAGGTAGTGAAGCTGGAGAGGAAAGAAAAGATCCAAAGAGTTTTTAGGAGGTGAAACTGTGCAGAAGGAGTATGTAGGGAATGGTAGGAAACAAATAGGGCATGTATGAATTGTAAATTCTTGTTGTGAGGTCTCAATGAATGATTGTGCTTATCAGGAAAGGGAGATCTCTTGGGTGATAGGGTATAGGGTACAAAGATTATGTGCTTGATGTTGGGCAGGTGTTTGATACTTCATATCCAAGTTCCAAGCTGCAGAGGAAATTGGGAAAGTGAACAGACAGATGGAAAGAAATCAGGTTTCTGTTAGTTTCCACCTCTGCTACCACATTCATTGACTTTTAGAGGTAAATCAGAAATAGCAAGTTTTGAGAATGTGATTAAAGTTTAGAATTTAAAAGGTTATTGCATCTTTTCTGTTATCTTTCTTTCTGACATAGTTGAGTGGGAATTTTCATAAATTAAAGTTCTAAGTAGTCATATTTTTATCCCCATCTCTTTCTCTCCATTTACATATGCATATGCATGCTGTTATATTGCACTTGACATCTGGAAATTCACATCTTAGATGCTTATGAAGCAAATAGTGAAGATAGAATCTCTTCTGAACCTAGACTAGTGATAAGATGCACCTTTCATGGGATAAAATGAGAACTTGCCATTTTGACAGGACATCTGCATCAGTGCAGTGAAGGAGAAAGACATTGAACAAAAGCTGAGGCAAGTGATTAATGAATGGGACAACAAAACATTCACATTTGGCAGCTTTAAAACCCGTGGAGAACTCCTCCTGCGAGGAGACAGTACCTCGGAGATCACTGCTAACATGGAGGACAGCTTGATGCTGTTGGGTTCTCTCCTGAGCAACAGGTAGGAAAACCACTTATTTTTTTCCTTGTATTTGAGAACCATCCTAATAAGCATTTCACCAGAAATTAATGAACAGTGACTGGCAATATACCCTTCATATGATTTAGTCAGTGTTGAAAATACTTGTTTTAATTTTAGCCTTTGGCACAGCATACATAACACTGGTTTTATTTCATTATCCTCTATTTGTGGGATGTGTCTGAGACTGTCAGTTGGACAGAATAATGCTACATGTAATTAGCCACTTGGAACTTGCCAAACATTTCAACTTTGCTGCTGACAAGCCTCATTGCACAGCTGACAGTGCAACAGCTCAGATTCCAGTGGGAACACTGTTCTACATTCCAGAATAATCATTCCATTTGGAAAGCCTTCTTGACAACACTTATGGCCTAGAAACTCTTAGTCATACATATACTTTAATGAGATGACGTGTCAAGATAGAGAATGATTAATTCGTACACAGGACAAAATTGGCATAGCGGACACCAGTCTAACACCTCTGACTGCTTGGTAATATCAGCAAAGCCATCACATTTTGGACATAGGCACCACAGACTCATGAACTTAAACTTAAGCAAGAGCTTCCCTTTGCTCTTTCCAAAATAGATGTTTTGCTTCACAGAATCTCAAAGATATGGTAATTACAAACCAGCTATGTATGTATATTTTAAGATATACAAACATCTGTATGTATCTGTTTAATATTATCTTGATGAAAATCCCTGTCATTTCCATTTACTTGGCATGCCCAAGTGAGTGATAAGGGATTAAAATTAGGTCTTAGATACTTGGACCATTGGCGATGTCATGTCTGAGCTGCCCAAGGTTAAGAAAGTCTTAATAAACTTAGTCATTATTCATACCTAACCAGAATGAAGGTCAATTGGATGAAAACTCACCTAGGGAGATAGAAAAGGCACACACATACATTAAATAAAAAGTATTTGGGTTGCGGTATGGGAACTTTGCTGGCCAATGACATTTGCCCACAGACTGAGTTGTGTGAGGAACATATATTCAACGTCTGTTTGTTGACCTCCTACGATGTGCCATATTCACTTCTAGGTCTATAGATAAGCAGGTGGATGAAGAAAAGACTTCTGTTTCTAAAGAACTATATACTACTGAAGAACATAAAAATACTCGGAAAACTTTGTGGAATATTAGCACAATTTGGTTAATAATAATATGGAAATTAATTTTTTTATTCTCCATTGTGACTGATACATGTGAAGATTTCAAGTAGATACCTCATTTAGAGCTAGAGAGATCAGTAAAGAAGTAAGAAAGACAAAAGTAAAATAATGATAGGCTGTATAATCACTTAGGATTAAATTTGTCCTCAAATATCAGAAGCATCGCACAGAAAATCACACACACAAGACTGAAATAAGCCCCAAGGATTGTCATATATAGCTTTTATAATGTTGAGGAACTTTCCTTCTATTCCTAGTGTTCTTACAGCTTTTATCATGAAATGGTGTTGGATCTTATCAAAGGTTTTTTCTGCATCTATTGAGATGATCAAGTGATTTTTGTCTTTGCTTCTGTTAATGTGGTTTATTACATTTATAGATTTTCATATGTTTAACCACCCCTGCATCCCTGGGATGAAGCCTGATTGGTCATGGTGAATGATCTTTTTGATGTGTTGTTGAATTCGGTTTGCCATTATTTTGTTTAGGATTTTTGTGTCAATGTTCATTAAGGAGATTGGCCTATAGTTCTCCTTTTTGGAGGTGTCTTTGCCTGGTTTTGGGATAAGTGTAATTCTGGCTTTATAAAATGTGTTTGGCAGTTTTCCTTCCCTTTCTATTTCGTGCAACAGTTTAAGGAGGGTTGGTGTCAGTTCTTCTTTAAAGGTCTGATAGAATTCAGCAGAGAATCCATCAGGTCCTGGACTTTTCTTTTTTGGGGAGACTCTTGATTGCTGCTTCAATTTCATTTTGTGTTATAGATCTATTCAGGTGATTAATTTCCTCTTGGTTCAGTTTTGGATGATCATATGTATCTAGAAATCTGTCCATTTCTTTAAGATTTTCAAATTTATTTGAATATAGGTTCTTGAAGTAGTCTCTGACGGTTTCCTGGACTTCCATGGTGTTTGTTGTTATCTCCCCTTTTGCATTCCTGATTCTACTAAGTTGGGTTTTTTCTCTCCTCATTTTAGTCAGGTTTACCATGGGTCTATCGATCTTGTTTATTTCTTCAAAGAACCAACTATTTGTTTCATTAATTCTTTCTTTCTTTCTTTCTTTCTTTTATTATTCATATGTGCATACAAGGTTTGGGTCATTTCTCCCCTCTGCCGCCACCCCCTCCCTTACCACCCACTCCACCCCCTTCTGCTCCCCTCCTCAATACCCAGCAGAAACTATTTTGCCCTTATCTCTAATTTTGTTGTAGAGAGAGTATAAGCAATAATAGGAAGGAACAAGGGGTTTTGCTGGTTGAGATATGGATAGCTATACAGGGCATTGACTCACATTGATTTCCTGTGAGTGTGTGTTACCTTCTAGGTTAATTCTTTTTGATCTAACCTTTTCTCTAGTACCTGGTCCCCTTTTCCTATTGGCCTCAGTTGCTTTAAGGTATCTGCTTTAGTTTCTCTGCGTTAACGGCAACAAATGCTAGCTAATTTTTTAGGTGTCTTACCTATCCTCACCCCTCCCTTGTGTGCTCTCGCTTTTATCATGTGCTCAAAGTCCAATCCCCTTGTTGTGTTTGCCCTTGATCTAATGTCCACATATGAGGGAGAACATACGATTTTTGGTCTTTTGGGCCATGCTAACCTCACTCAGAATGATGTTCTCCAATTCCATCCATTTACCAGCGAATGATAACATTTCGTTCTTCTTCATGGCTGCATAAAATTCCATTGTGTATAGATACCACATTTTCTTAATCCATTCGCAGTGCTGGGGCATCTTGGCTGTTTCCATAACTTGGCTATTGTGAATAGTGCCGCAATAAACATGGATGTGCAGGTGCCTCTGGAGTAACAGTCTTTTGGGTATATCCCCAAGAGTGGTATTGCTGGATCAAATGGTAGATCGATGTCCAGCTTTTTAAGTAGCCTCCAAATTTTTTTCCAGAGTGGTTGTACTAGTCTACATTCCCACCAACAGTGTAAGAGGGCTCCTTTTTCCCCGCATCCTCGCCAACACCTGTTGTTGGTGGTGTTGCTGATGATGGCTATTCTAACAGGGGTGAGGTAGAATCTTAGTGTGGTTTTAATTTGCATTTCCTTTATTGCTAGAGATGGTGAGCATTTTTTCATGTGTTTTCTGACCATTTGAATTTCTTCTTTTGAGAAAGTTCTGTTTAGTTCACATGCCCATTTCTTTATTGGTTCATTAGTTTTGGGAGAATTTAGTTTTTTAAGTTCCCTGTATATTCTGGTTATCAGTCCTTTGTCTGATGTATAATTGGCAAATATTTTCTCCCACTCTGTGGGTGTTCTCTTCAGTTTAGAGACCATTTCTTTTGATGAACAGAAGCTTTTTAGTTTTATGAGGTCCCATTTATCTATGCTATCTCTTAGTTGCTGTGCTGCTGGGGTTTCATTGAGAAAGTTCTTACCTATACCTACTAACTCCAGAGTATTTCCTACTCTTTCTTGTATCAACTTAAGAGTTTGGGGTCTGATATTAAGCTCCTTGATCCATTTTGAGTTAATCTTGGTATAGGGTGATATACATGGATCTAGTTTCAGTTTTTTGCAGACTGCTAACCAGTTTTCACAGCAGTTTTTGTTGAAGAGGCTGCTATTTCTCCATCGTATATTTTTAGCTCTTTTGTCAAAGATAAGTTGCTCATAGTTGTGTGGCTTCATATCTGGATCCTCTATTCTGTTCCACTGGTCTTCATGTCTGTTTTTGTGCCAGTACCATGCTGTTTTTATTGTTATTGCTTTGCAATATAGTTTGAAGTCAGGTATTGTGATACCTCCTGCATTGTTCTTTTGACTGAGTATTGCCTTGGCTATTCGTGGCCTCTTGTGTTTCCATATAAATTTCACAGTAGATTTTTCAATCTCTTTAATGAATGTCATTGGAATTTGGATGGGAATTGCATTAAACATGTAGATTAATTTTGGGAGTATCGACATTTTTACTATGTTGATTCTACCAATCCCTGAGCATGGGAGATCTCTCCACTTTCTTTTTTTTTTTTTTTGTTTTTTCATTTTTCTTTTATTATTCATATGTGCATACAAGGCTTGGTTCATTTCTCCCCCCTGCCCCCACCCCCTCCCTTACCACCCACTCCACCCCCTCCTGCTCCCCCCCTCAATACCCAGCAGAAACTATTTTGCCCTTATCTCTAATTTTGTTGTAGAGAGAGTATAAGCAATAATAGGAAGGAACAAGGGGTTTTGCTGGTTGAGATAAGGATAGCTATACAGGGCATTGACTCACATTGATTTCCTGTGTGTGGGTGTTACCTTCTAGGTTAATTCTTTTTGATCTCACCTTTTCTCTAGTACCTGTTCCCCTTTTCCTATTGGCCTCAGTTGCTTTAAGGTATCTGCTTTAGTTTCTCTGCATTAAGGGCAACAAATGCTAGCTAGTTTTTTAGGTGTCTTACCTATCCTCACCCCTCCCTTGTGTGCTCTCGCTTTTATCATGTGCTCATAGTCCAATCCCCTTGTTGTGTTTGCCCTTGATCTAATGTCCACATATGAGGGAGAACATACGATTTTTGGTCTTTTGAGCCAGGCTAACCTCACTCAGAATGATGTTCTCCAATTCCATCCATTTACCAGCGAATGATAACATTTCGTTCTTCTTCATGGCTGCATAAAATTCCATTGTGTATAGATACCACATTTTCTTAATCCATTCGTCAGTGCTGGGGCATCTTGGCTGTTTCCATAACTTGGCTATTGTGAATAGTGCCGCAATAAACATGGATGTGCAGGTGCCTCTGGAGTAACAGTCTTTTGGGTATATCCCCAAGAGTGGTATTGCTGGATCAAATGGTAGATCGATGTCCAGCTTTTTAAGTAGCCTCCAAATTTTTTTCCAGAGTGGTTGTACTAGTCTGCATTCCCACCAACAGTGTAAGAGGGTTCCTTTTTGCCCGCATCCTCGCCAACACCTGTTGTTGGTGGTGTTGCTGATGATGGCTATTCTAACAGGGGTGAGGTGGAATCTTAGTGTGGTTTTAATTTGCATTTCCTTTATTGCTAGAGATTGTGAGCATTTTTTCATGTGTTTTCTGGCCATTTGAATTTCTTCTTTTGAGAAAGTTCTGTTTAGTTCACATGCCCATTTCTTTATTGGTTCATTAGTTTTGGGAGAATTTAGTTTTTTAAGTTCCCTGTATATTCTGGTTATCAGTCCTTTGTCTGATGTATAATTGGCAAATATTTTCTCCCACTCTGTGGGTGTTCTCTTCAGTTTAGAGACCATTTCTTTTGATGAACAGAAGCTTTTTAGTTTTATGAGGTCCCATTTATCTATGCTATCTCTTAGTTGCTGTGCTGCTGGGGTTTCATTGAGAAAGTTCTTACCTATACCTACTAACTCCAGAGTATTTCCTACTCTTTCTTGTATCAACTTAAGAGTTTGGGGTCTGATATTAAGCTCCTTGATCCATTTTGAGTTAATCTTGGTATAGGGTGATATACATGGATCTAGTTTCAGTTTTTTGCAGACTGCTAACCAGTTTTCACAGCAGTTTTTGTTGAAGAGGCTGCTATTTCTCCATCGTATATTTTTAGCTCTTTTGTCAAAGATAAGTTGCTCATAGTTGTGTGGCTTCATATCTGGATCCTCTATTCTGTTCCACTGGTCTTCATGTCTGTTTTTGTGCCAGTACCATGCTGTTTTTATTGTTATTGCTTTGCAATATAGTTTGAAGTCAGGTATTGTGATACCTCCTGCATTGTTCTTTTGACTGAGTATTGCCTTGGCTATTCGTGGCCTCTTGTGTTTCCATATAAATTTCACAGTAGATTTTTCAATCTCTTTAATGAATGTCATTGGAATTTGGATGGGAATTGCATTAAACATGTAGATTAATTTTGGGAGTATCGACATTTTTACTATGTTGATTCTACCAATCCCTGAGCATGGGAGATCTCTCCACTTTCTTTTTTTTTTTTTTTGTTTTTTCATTTTTCTTTTATTATTCATATGTGCATACAAGGCTTGGTTCATTTCTCCCCCCTGCCCCCACCCCCTCCCTTACCACCCACTCCACCCCCTCCCGCTCCCCCCCTCAATACCCAGCAGAAACTATTTTGCCCTTATCTCTAATTTTGTTGTAGAGAGAGTATAAGCAATAATAGGAAGGAACAAGGGGTTTTGCTGGTTGAGATAAGGATAGCTATACAGGGCATTGACTCACATTGATTTCCTGTGTGTGGGTGTTACCTTCTAGGTTAATTCTTTTTGATCTCACCTTTTCTCTAGTACCTGTTCCCCTTTTCCTATTGGCCTCAGTTGCTTTAAGGTATCTGCTTTAGTTTCTCTGCATTAAGGGCAACAAATGCTAGCTAGTTTTTTAGGTGTCTTACCTATCCTCACCCCTCCCTTGTGTGCTCTCGCTTTTATCATGTGCTCATAGTCCAATCCCCTTGTTGTGTTTGCCCTTGATCTAATGTCCACATATGAGGGAGAACATACGATTTTTGGTCTTTTGAGCCAGGCTAACCTCACTCAGAATGATGTTCTCCAATTCCATCCATTTACCAGCGAATGATAACATTTCGTTCTTCTTCATGGCTGCATAAAATTCCATTGTGTATAGATACCACATTTTCTTAATCCATTCGTCAGTGCTGGGGCATCTTGGCTGTTTCCATAACTTGGCTATTGTGAATAGTGCCGCAATAAACATGGATGTGCAGGTGCCTCTGGAGTAACAGTCTTTTGGGTATATCCCCAAGAGTGGTATTGCTGGATCAAATGGTAGATCGATGTCCAGCTTTTTAAGTAGCCTCCAAATTTTTTTCCAGAGTGGTTGTACTAGTCTGCATTCCCACCAACAGTGTAAGAGGGTTCCTTTTTGCCCGCATCCTCGCCAACACCTGTTGTTGGTGGTGTTGCTGATGATGGCTATTCTAACAGGGGTGAGGTGGAATCTTAGTGTGGTTTTAATTTGCATTTCCTTTATTGCTAGAGATTGTGAGCATTTTTTCATGTGTTTTCTGGCCATTTGAATTTCTTCTTTTGAGAAAGTTCTGTTTAGTTCACATGCCCATTTCTTTATTGGTTCATTAGTTTTGGGAGAATTTAGTTTTTTAAGTTCCCTGTATATTCTGGTTATCAGTCCTTTGTCTGATGTATAATTGGCAAATATTTTCTCCCACTCTGTGGGTGTTCTCTTCAGTTTAGAGACCATTTCTTTTGATGAACAGAAGCTTTTTAGTTTTATGAGGTCCCATTTATCTATGCTATCTCTTAGTTGCTGTGCTGCTGGGGTTTCATTGAGAAAGTTCTTACCTATACCTACTAACTCCAGAGTATTTCCTACTCTTTCTTGTATCAACTTAAGAGTTTGGGGTCTGATATTAAGATCCTTGATCCATTTTGAGTTAATCTTGGTATAGGGTGATATACATGGATCTAGTTTCAGTTTTTTGCAGACTGCTAACCAGTTTTCCCAGCAGTTTTTGTTGAAGAGGCTGCTATTTCTCCATCGTATATTTTTAGCTCCTTTGTCAAAGATAAGTTGCTCATAGTTGTGTGGCTTCATATCTGGATCCTCTATTCTGTTCCACTGGTCTTCATGTCTGTTTTTGTGCCAGTACCATGCTGTTTTTATTGTTATTGCTTTGTAATATAGTTTGAAGTCAGGTATTGTGATACCTCCTGCATTGTTCTTTTGACTGAGTATTGCCTTGGCTATTCGTGGCCTCTTGTGTTTCCATATAAATTTCACAGTAGATTTTTCAATCTCTTTAATGAATGTCATTGGAATTTGGATGGGAATTGCATTAAACATGTAGATTACTTTGGGGAGTATCGACATTTTTACTATGTTGATTCTACCAATCCCTGAGCATGAGAGATCTCTCCACTTTCTATAGTCTTCCTCAATCTCTTTCTTCAGAAGTGTATAGTTTTCCTTGTAGAGGTCATTCACATCTTTTGTTAGGTTTACACCTAGGTATTTGATTTTTTTTGAGGCTATTGTAAATGGAATTGTTTTCATACATTCTTTTTCCGTTTGCTCATTGTTAGTGTATAGAAATGCTAATGATTTTTCTATGTTGATTTTATATCCTGCTACCTTGCTATAGCTATTGATGATGTCTAGAAGCTTCTGAGTAGAGTTTTTTGGGTCTTTAAGGTATAGGATCATGTCGTCTGCAAATAGGGATATTTTGACAGTTTCTTTACCTATTTGTGTTCCTTTTATTCCTTCTTCTTGCCTAATTGCTCTGGCTAGGAATTCCAGTACTATGTTGAATAGGAGTGGAGATAGTGGGCATCCTTGTCTGGTTCCTGATTTTAGAGGGAATGGTTTTAATTTTTCTCCGTTAAGTATAATGCTGGCTGTAGGTTTGTCATATATAGCTTTTATAATGTTGAGGAACTTTCCTTCTATTCCTAGTTTTCTTAGAGCTTTTATCATGAAATGATGTTGGATCTTATCAAAGGCTTTTTCTGCATCTATTGAGATGATCAAGTGGTTTTTGTCTTTGCTTCTGTTAATGTGGTTTATTACGTTTATTGATTTTCGTATGTTGAAACACCCCTGCATCCCTGGGATGAAGCCTACCTGGTCATGGTGAATAATCTTTTGGATGTGTTGCTGAATTCGATTTGCCATTACTTTGTTGAGGATTTTTGCATCAATGTTCATTAAGGAGATTGGCTTATAGTTCTCCTTTTTGGAGGTGTCTTTGCCTGGTTTTGGGATAAGTGTAATACTGGCTTCATAAAATGTGTTTGGCAGTTTTCCTTCCCTTTCTATTTCATGGAACAGTTTAAGGAGGGTTGGTATCAGTTCTTCTTTAAAGGTCTGATAGAATTCAGCAGAGCCAAGTTATGGAAACAGCCAAGATGCCCCAGTACTGACGAATGGATTAAGAAAATGTGGTATCTATACACAATGGAATTTTATGCAGCCATGAAGAAGAACGAAATGTTATCATTCGCTGGTAAATGGATGGAATTGGAGAACATCATTCTGAGTGAGGTTAGCCTG
Source organism: Castor canadensis (assembly GCF_047511655.1). Classification (NCBI taxonomy): domain Eukaryota; kingdom Metazoa; phylum Chordata; class Mammalia; order Rodentia; family Castoridae; genus Castor; species Castor canadensis. The sequence continues at coordinate 165,809,664 of NC_133391.1, forward strand.
GCTCAAAAGACCAAAAGTCGTATGTTCTCCCTCATATGTGGACATTAGATCAAGGGCAAACACAACAAGGGGATTGGACTATGAGCACATGATAAAAGCTTTAGCACACAAGGGAGGGGTGAGGATAGGTAAGACACCTAAAAAACTAGCTAGCATTTGTTGCCCTTAATGCAGAGAAACTAAAGCAGATACCTTAAAGCAACTGAGGCCAATAGGAAAAGGGGACCAGGAACTAGAGAAAAGGTTAGATCAAAAAGAATTAACCTAGAAGGTAACACCCACGCACAGGAAATCAATGTGAGTCAATGCCCTGTATAGCTATCCTTATCTCAACCAGCAAAACCCCTTGTTCCTTCCTATTATTGCTTATACTCTCTCTACAACAAAATTAGAGATAAGGGCAAAATAGTTTCTGCTGGGTATTGAGGGAGGGGAGAGGGAGGGGGTGGAGTGGGTGGTAAGGGAGGGGGTGGGGGCAGGGGGGAGAAATGAACCAAGCCTTGTATGCACATATGAATAATAAAAGAAAAATGAAAAAAAAAAAAAAGAATTCAGCAGAGAATCCATCAGGTCCTGGACTTTTCTTTTTGGGGAGACTCTTGATTGCTGCTTCAATTTCATTTTGTGTTATAGGTCTATTCAGGTGATTAATTTCCTCTTGGTTCAGTTTTGGATGATCATATGTATCTAGAAATCTGTCCATTTCTTTAAGATTTTCAAATTTATTTGAATATAGGTTCTCAAAGTAGTCTCTGATGATTTCCTGGACTTCCATGGTGTTTGTTGTTATCTCCCCTTTTGCATTCCTAATTCTACTAATTTGGGTTTTTTCTCTCCTCATTTTAGTCAGGTTTGCCAGGAGTCTATCGATCTTTTTTATTTTTTCAAAGAACCAACTTTTTGTTTCATTAATTCTTTGTAAGGTTTTTTTGGTTTCTATTTTGTTGATTTCAGCTCTTATTTTTATTATTTCTCTCCTTCTATTTGTTTTGGGATTGCTTGTTCTTGTTTTTCTAGGAGTTTGAGATGTATCATTAGGTCATTGATTTGGGATCTTTCAATCTTTTTAATATATGCACTCATGGCTATAAACTTTCCTCTCAAGACTGCCTTAGCTGTGTCCCATAGGTTCCGGTAGGTTGTGTTTTCATTTTCATTGACTTCTAGGAACTTTTTAATTTCCTCTTTTATTGCATCGATGATCCATTCTTCATTAAGTAATGAGTTATTTAGTTTCCAGCTGTTTGCATGTTTTTTGTCTTTACTTTTGTTGTTGAGTTCTACTTTTACTGCATTGTGGTCAGATAGTATGCATGGTATTATTTCTATTTTCTTATATTTGCTGAGACTTGCTTTGTGCCCTAGGATATGATCTATTTTGGAGAAGGTTCCATGGGCTGCTGAGAAGAATGTATATTGTGTAGAGGTTGGATGAAATGTTCTGTAGACATCTACTAGGTCCACTTGATCTATTGCATATTTTAGATCTTGGATTTCTTTATTGAGTTTTTGTTTGGATGACCTATCTATTGATGATAATGGAGTGTTAAAGTCTCCCACAACCACTGTGTTGGCGTTTATATATGCTTTTAGGTCTTTCAGGGTATGTTTGATGAAATTGGGTGCGTTGACATTGGGTGCGTGCAGATTGATGATTATTATTTCCTTTTGGTCTATTTCCCCTTTTATTAGTATGGAATGTCCTTCTTTATCTCATTTGTTCAATGTAGGTTTGAAGTCTACTTTGTCAGAGATAAGTATTGCTACTCCTGCTTGCTTTCGGGGGCCATTGGCTTGGTAAATCTTCTTCCAGCCTTTCATCCTAAGCATATGCTTATTTCTGTCGGTGAGATGAGTCTCCTGTAAGCAACAAATTGTTGGATCTTCTTTTTTAATCCATTTTGTCAAACGGTGTCTTTTGATGGGTGAATTAAGTCCATTAACATTAAGTGTTAGTACTGATAGGTATGTGGTGATTCCTGCCATTTAGTTATCTTAGTTGTTTGAAGGTTTGATTGTGTGTACCTAGCTTGATGTTACTCTCTACTGTCTTGCTTTTTCTTATCCTGTGGTTTGGTGCTGCCTGCCTGCCTTTTCATCGTTAAGTTGGGTGTCACTTTCTGTGTGCAGGATCCCTTGCAGAATCTTTTGTAATGGTGGCTTTGTGGTCACATATTGTTTTAGTTTCTGCTTATCATGGAAGACTTTTATTGCTCCATCTATTTTGAATGATAGCTTTGCTGGGTAGAGTATCCTGGGGTTGAAGTTATTTTCATTCAGTGCCCGGAAGATCTCACCCCACGCTCTTCTTGCTTTTAATGTTTCAGTTGAGAAGTCTGCTGTTATTTTGATGGGCTTACCTTTGTATGTTACTTGTTTTTTCTCTCTTACAGCCTTCAATATTCTTTCCTTAGTTTCTGAACTTGTTGTTTTAATGATGTTATGTCGTGGAGTAGTTCTATTTTGATCTGGTCTGTTTGGTGTCCTGGAGGCCTCTTGCATTTGTATGGGAATATCTTTCTCTAGATTTGGGAAATTTTCCGTTATTATTTTGTTGAATATATTACACATTCCCTTCGCTTGCACCTCTTCTCCTTCTTCGATGCCCATGATTCTCAAGTTTGGTCTTTTGATGGAGTCAGTGAGTTCTTGCATTTTCTTTTCACAGGTCTTGAGTTGTTTAATTAATAGTTCTTCAGTTTTTCCTTTAATTACCATTTCTTCTTCAAGTTCTGAGATTTTGTCTTCTGTTTGTTCTATTCTGCTGGACTGGCCATCCATTTTGTTTTGCAGTTCTGTTTTGTTCTTTTTTCTGAGGTTTTCCATATCCTGGCTGGTTTCTTCTTTGTTGTCTATTTTTGTCCTGAGTTCATCTACCTCTTTATTAATCATGTTCTTTGTTTCACTTTGGTGTTTATACAGTGCTTCTATGGTTTCTTTTATTTCTTCTTTTGCTTTTTCAAATTCTCTATTTTTGTTGTCTTAGAATTTCTTGAGTTTTTCTGCACATTTTGGTTGACCCTATCCAGTATCATCTCTATAAAATTCTCATTGATTACCTGTAGTATGTCTTCTTTTAGAATATTTGTGCGCTTCATTGGGTTCTTTGGCATAGTTTATCTTCATTTTGTTGGAGTCTGGATCTGAGTATCTGTTTTCTTCATTTCCCTTTGGTTCCTGTACTAAGTTTTTGCTGTGGGGAAACTGGTTTCCTTGTTTTTTCTGTCTTCCCATAATTGCCCTTGGTATTGTTATTGTCCCTGTACTGTGTGCATAAGTATTTTCTGGCTTGTAAAAATAACAATGGTGATATTTAGAATGGAAGGGTGAGAGGAGAGGGAAAGCGAAGAAGGTAAAGAAAAAGGGAAAAACAAATAGACAAGTAAAAAACAAAACAAAACAAAGAAAAAGTTTCAAAGATATAAACAGGGAGAGATAGTGTACTAATCAACAGTGAACTAAACAGGCATTAAAGAGACAGAAAGAGGATTGAAAAAAAAATCTCCAAGTTCAAATGCAATAAACTTTCAGTCTTAATAATTTTGGTGTTAGTCCCTCAGCCTTCAATCCTGGAGATGGTGTCTCAGAAGTAGCTCTGTTGTTGTCTCATCAAAGGGGAAAAAGAATCCAAAACACCACAAAGTGTCCCAAGTTCAAATATAATATAGTTTCAGTAAGTTTTTCAGCATGCAAATGTAGTTCAGTTGTTGTCTCATCAAAGGAAGAGAGAAAAAAAAAATAAGAGTCTGCCCACTGCTGTCAGCCTGCTGTTGCTGGAGGCTTTATTTATGCAGATCTCAGGGATGAGCTTAACACTCACCTAACCCCGCTGGCTTTGTTTACTTAGAGTTCTCCTGGGCGCAACTCCACTGTTACATGCTTTCCCCTTTCCAAGCACACTGGGGGAGGTGACGCTACACCTGCTTTCTCAGGCCTGCCTGTTTATTTACAGCTTATGTGGGAAGTGGATCTTCCCCCATCTCCTGCATAGTTTTCCTCCCACTGCCACTTTTACAAACTTTCCCGCTCCTGGTTGCTGAGTGGATGCCGCTGCTCCTGCCTTCTCTGGCTGGCTTGTTTATTTACAGTTCCATGGGGTATTGCCCCCTCCCCCTCTTCGGTGCTCAGGGCACCCTGCCCTCTTTGTTACATGTCTTTTTTGTTGTTTTTGCTTATTATTCAGTTTTTTTTTCTTTTTTCCCTGGGTGGGGGTGGGTCTGACCAGGGGGCTATGCTGATCTGTCCCAGGGTTGCCTGTGGGAGTACCATGTGCCACTTAGCTCACCTTGTGGTCTGTGTCTCCCCAAGCGGTCTGGGAGCTGGTGTCTAGTGGTGCGGGAGCCCTCCTGGTTTCTCTGTTTAAAGTGAAGTGGGGATGCTATGCGCGGGGTGGGGGTGTGGAGGAGTCAAAGTTTTGTCTCTTCTCGGTGGTTTTTCCTGTAAGGTGTATCTCTAGTGTCTCTCCAAGATTTTACTTTAGGAGGCATGCTGTCTGCTTCCTCCCTCTAGTTGCCATCTTGGAATCTTCAAAGCTAACATTTTAAATTTGAAAACAGCATCAATACAAAAATGTTGAACCTATTTCTTATTTTAGGTATAATATGCCATTCAAAGCCCAGATTCAAAAATGGGTGCAGTGCCTGTCCAACTCGACTGACATCATCGAGAACTGGATGACAGTACAAAACTTGTGGATTTATCTAGAAGCTGTCTTTGTAGGAGGAGACATCGCCAAGCAGCTGCCCAAGGTTTTGGAATGTTCTTTATGATTTCATCACATTTTTCTGTTATAAAACTATCTTAGAACTAATAACCAATCAAAGAAAGAAATAGTGTGCTAATCTCTGTTGACCCTCCTTCCCCTGCCCCATATTTTTGTTTTTGTGGCCAATGTTGTCATTCTTCAAAGGGAGTGAGGAGTTGTAGAAAGGAGAGAAGTGACAATCAGAGAGCCAGAATGCTGTGAAACTGTGATGTTTGGTAAGAAATTCAGGGTTAAAAAAGCAAAGAATGATCTCTTGTGTAACTGATAGGCTTCTTCTCATAATTTAAGGTAGAATTTGGAACAGTGTAGAATTATGGCACAGTTATCTTGACAAGGGTAGGGTAATTTGTTTTTTTACTACTGACATTTTAAAATAATGGATACTATACAATATGCTCAATTATATCTGCACTGTAAAATTGAGGGGTAGTGATCTGCAGGAAAAATACTCTAAAACAAAAAGGCCTTTTCCTCAAGATACTGAGTGTATTTTTCTCATCAAATTGTACTTATCTTACCATGTATTTATGGGGGCATATTCTGAGATGTTAAAAGACATTTCAACCAAATCTCAAGAATTCTTATTCATTTAACTGGAGTTGTTTGTAAGATTATAACATTTTAACAATCTGTTTGAGTTGACTGTTCTCCTAACTTAGGTTTCATAGCTTTCTGTTTGGTTAGCTTTCAGTTTAATTATAGAAGATAGAGATGTTAACCAATTATAAGGTAGGCTATATTTTGGTCAATAGAGAAAGGTATCCACACACTCAAATTTTATGTATTGATTTCTGCTTTTATATTTGTATGTACACATTTTTCTTCTTCATAAGTAGAAAAGAACCAAAGCAAAGATTGGACTTGATGGAAACTTTCACGCAGAATGCTTGTGATCAAAGTGGAGTTTCTTGCTCTCATATTTAGTAGCACTTCCTCATTGGTAACACATAGAAAGTTTTAAGGAAGAAAAAGTTATTCTTACCCTCTCAAAATAATCTGTACATTTCTGTTTCTCCAAAAAAGCTTTATAATGTTAATTAGAATTAAATTTGTATTATTTAAAAATTTTTGTTTTCTTCTTAAATCCTCAAATAACCCAATGCTCAGTGTAGAAAACTTGAAAATAGAAAGCTGAACCTGTTTAGAGATGACCCATGAAGACAATTGGGAGTGTCCTTTCCACCCCAGTTATTCCGTACAATATTATTATTGAAGTACCAGGATAAGCTAAAGTTTCTTACTTAATAAAGGAGGCAATATGGTTCAAAAGGCCCAAGAAGAACTTCAGTGGAGTATGCAGACATCACTCACACATGGCTTGGGTTTCTTGCCTGGTTAGAACTTTGACCTCAGCTGGAGACATGTGAAGAGGCTCCATCTTTCAGATGACAGATGGGTCCAAATGTGCTTTGTCACCTCATTCTTACAGGAAGCCAAGCGCTTTTCCAATATAGATAAATCTTGGATGAAGATCATGACCCGGGCTCATGAAATGCCAAATGTGGTTCAGTGTTGTGTTGGGGATGAAACCATGGGGCAGCTATTACCACACTTGTTGGACCAGTTGGAAATATGCCAGAAATCCCTTACTGGGTAAGTTTACAGGTTCTTTGAAAGCTCTTGGAATGCTAGGGACAAAAGGAACAGGGAGAGTTGGTAGCATAAGCCAAATTTATGTTATTTTACTAAAACTTAATTAATGCTTAAAGCTTTTGAAAAGATAAAATTGATGACTTTAAGCCTCATAGTCTCTCTGAATACTTAGCAATATTTTTCCTGATGCTGGACTGAGGACATAGTCTTGCAAACATTCTCATATAGTCCCTGCTTCTAAAACTAATGTATCTATTTTTCTGACAGTCTTCTTGGGTAAATATGTACAATCAAAATATTTTATTATACTAATTGTATAAAATAGTATATGTTGATAAGCAGTCATGATTATACAGAAATGAGTGTTCTGTGTAATATCTAAAAATAAACACACTCACAAACATACATGCAGGCTTGGGGAATTCCAAGTGTCTTACAATGTTTCCTTGTTTTTATCTCCTTGGTTAATAAAAATAAAATCACTTCAGTAGAAATAAGCTAGGTGTACATTGACTTTTATGGTAGACACTCATTCTGAATGCATAACTTTAATATTCATGTCCTCTTGGCTACCCTGGGACACAAGATGACATTTCCCTATGTGTACATCCTCATGTCATCGTGCCCTGAAAGACTGTCCTAGCCAGCTTGTCCTGTGCACTGAGGGACTCAGGTTACCTGAGCCAGACTGGGTGTTGGTTAAAATACCAACATTGGAAGGATTCCTGAGATGTAAACAGAAGATAAATGGTCTTTTCTCCCCATCCCAGTGATTTGGTTGGCACACTCCACATGCCTCCTTCCAGCCTGGCTTAACTAGATAGAACATGACCTGGTTCCTCACCAGAATGACCAGGCTACTACAAGGAGGAAAACAAGTAGGGCTAAGAATCACTAGGGAAGATGTGAAGAACAAAAATCAAAATTATACAGATAAGAGAGATTGGGATTTTTAACATAATAAAGTTAATAGTTTTAAATGGAGAAAAGTAAAAAGCTGATAAAAATTAAACATTACCACAAAAATAAGACTTAAAGAAAATGAGATAAAAGAAAACAGACTCCTTGAGCTGCCTCTGTCTTCACCCCGCTTCCTCTCCACCTTGAAGACAGGCTTCAGCGTTGCACATTTTCACCTGCTCAAAGTCAATAGACCAATTGCTCACAGCAGCTTGCAGTGCATATTTTATTCAGAGTATTGGGTGAGAGTGAGAGAGGACAATTACGACCCACACATTCAGGCTTCTCTGTCATCATTCCAGTACACAAATTTCTCTTTTCTTTCTTTTTTTTAAAGAGTGCCCTCTTTTGACTTGATGAATTTAGCTCTTGCATCAGCCTGCACATGCCCCTCAGCAAAACCAGTCCAGTAGTCAGTTATGGACCACCGGATGGTTCCAAATACACGCTGGGAGATTGCCTTCAGGTCTGGTTTCTGATCTGAAAATCATCAAGTAAAAGCTACATTCCCAGGAAGAGAAATCTGTTGCTCTGATATCAGGAAGTTTCCTCACAATTTTACAGAGGAAACAAAGAAATAATACAAATGACAAGGGAAGGGTAGAAATTTAAGAATACCTTCATGTTAAAATAACTAGTAAAACTCTGAGGCAGGAGGATCACTGGAAGCCCAGGAGTTTGAGAGCAGAGATCAGTCTGGATAGCTCAGAGAGACCCTACTTCAAAAAGTAAAACAAACAACCACCAAAAAAACAAAAAAATACCAAACCAAAACCCAAATCAAAAATCAAACCAAAACAAAACAACAAAAGACACAATAAATTTTTTAAAAAAATTAAAAAAGCTAAAATCTACAAAACAGATATAATAATTAGAACTAGTAAATTAAGATGGAGAGCCATAAATAAAAAAATGACTGTAACACAAGGAATTATAACAATATAAGGCAAATCTAGAAACTAACGTGCTGTTGAAGGTACAACAATGACAGTAATGTTTACTGGAATTTTGACTCCTGGAGGCAGGAACCCTTTCATGGAGCTCATCTATGTCTGGATTTTGCTTCTGCTGTAATAGTGGGTTATTTAATTCTCTTTTAAGTACACTCCCAGCAATATGGAGTCTTTCGCTGTGCTTGGAAACATAGTAAAAGCAAAACAAAACACTCTGTGTGTGTGTTATCCTATCCTCTACAAAGGAGATACAAAATGTTCTTGTTTGTGAGAAATTAAGAAATTCTGTCACCAATTAAAAAAAAAAAAGCTTGTCCATCAGAATATGGAATGAAATTTGACAAAACCAGTTAATTAACAAAAAACATTAAGATATGTGGGAAAATCAGAGATTGTCACAAATCTTTCTTCCTTCTGTCATCCAGGTTTACTTATGTCTAGAAAGGTCAGCTTTGTGTGATTATAAAAGTTTACCTTTTTCCTCCCACTTAGGTACTTGGAGAAAAAACGAGTTTGCTTTCCTCGGTTCTTCTTTGTCTCGGATCCTGCCCTTCTGGAGATTCTGGGGCAGGCATCGGACTCCCACACCATACAAGCCCATTTGCTGAATGTATTCGACAACATTAAAACTGTCAAGTTCCATGACAAGGTCTGGAATTCTAGTTGCTGGCCAGCACTCACCATGTCTCAGAGACTTACATGTCTCCATGAAGTTGCTCTCTGATACCATGCTTACAGAAGATCAATACTTCCCGTTACCACCTCTTGGCCAGTGACTAAAAACAAACGTTGGGGCACAAAGTTACCTTCACAACCCTATGGGTTCTTAGTATACGAGGTGTATGTTTGAATGAAAATAATAGTTTAAATGTGATCGTGAACACTAGCCACAGGAACATTTGTGCATAGCACTCATGCTTTTCCAGGCCACGTCAACTATTTAGAAATCCAAGACGACAAAGAAGCCAACTGCTCATCATAGAGTCCTTTAAACATAATTGCTGTGGTGATCTGATTGTTTTTGTCAGGTTTCAGAAATATTTGGCATGCTTTCTTAAAACTGTTTTATTTTATTTTTTTACACTCCTAAGATTTTTACAGTATCACAGAGTTGTTTGGGACCCCAAAGAAGTAATTCAATTTGGGGAACAGTAAATTTGAGCAGCTCCAAAAGATTTTTGTCTAATTCATTCTTTCACCTAAAGTCCCTAGGAAAAAGACCCTTCCCTTTTGACACCATGTTCAGCCCTTTGGTTCCAAAGACAAAGCCTTAATAACATTCATTTATTCATCCTAGCATGCAGCTTAGTTTATTTGGTAACTGCCATGTGCCAGATGTTGTGTTTAATGATGGAATCTACCAAGAACAGGGAATTCATGCCCTAGAGGGAGACAGAGAGGTAAACAAGTGGAGCCTGTAGAGTGTGGTGAGTGCTGTGGTGGAGCTGGGCCACGGTAAGCAGTTAGGAGCCAGTAGTCATTATAATCAAGGTCTTTGCTACGTGTGACAATGAAGCTGGTCCTGGGTTCTGAGGACCTGAAATCATTTCTTTTTTGGCAGTACTGGGTACTAGGGTTTGAACTCAGGGCCTCCTGTTTGCTAGGCAGGTGGTCTACCACTTGAGTCAGCCTTTTTTTGATTTAGTTATTTTTTAGGTAGTGTCTTTGTGTTTTTGCCCAGGGCCTTGGACTGCCATCCTCCTACCCATGGCCTCCTGTGTAGCTGGGACACAACAAGGCCCCACCATGCCCAGTTTATTGGTTGAGATGGGGTCTTGCTAACTTTTTGCCTGGGCTGGCCTCAAACCATGATCCTTTTGATCTCTATTTCCTTCTGAGTAGCTGGGATTATAGGCATAAGCCACCATGCACCTGGCCAATGAAGTCATTTTAAGCATGTGACACTGAAGAGAAATTTAGCAATTAAATTGTTGATAATTAAGCATAAAGAGGATGGAAATGCCTGTTGGGGCTGTAATCTGGTGTGTGTGTGTGTGTTAGTTGCAAGAAAATGTCATTTTACACTGATTGTTTTTGGAAGTGAGTAGAACATAACCAGGTAGATGAAGAGGGAAAGCATGGCCCGGTTAGGAGGAAAGCACAAGTGATGGCCTGGTGGTATGTGCTGCTAGGATGTCTGAACTGTGGGTGTGCTGGAGAGTTTCTTAGGATTTCTAAGGCTTAAAACAACAGAAATGTGTTCTCTCTCAGTTCTGGAGGCTGGAAGTCAGAATAAGATGGTAGCAATGTTGGTTCCTATTGGAGGCTCTGAAGGACAATTTTTTCATTCCTCCTTCAGTTTCTGGTGGTTGTTGACAATTGCTGGTGCTCTTTGGCTTACAGTTACCACTTCAGTGTCTGCTTTTGTCTGCACATACTGTTCTTTCTATGTGCCCCTGTGTCTAAATTCCTCTCTTCTTTTAAGTTCACCTTTTCATATTAGAATACCCTAATTCATTATGACCTTATCTTAGTTTGATCACATCTGTTAAGGCTGTATTTTCAAATAATGTCACATTCACAGGTTCTACAATATAAGACCTCTCACATATCTTTTTTGTGGGACACAGTTCAACCCACAAGAGGGAGTGCTGAGCAAAGGAAGAAAGAGGTGTGGGCCCAACCCAAAAGGCTCAGATCATCACACTACAGAATTCCACTGCATCCAGAAAAGCATGGGAGACCTCTATGCAGGACAGCAACCTGATTTGTGTTTCACAAAGATTCTCCCATGCAGTGCAGGAGGTGGAATGAAAGGGAATAAAGATGGAAAGGTTGAAGTGCTATAGCAAAGCCTGACAGAGGGTACAAAGAAGGAAAGTTCAATGGTAGAAATCAGTATTTTTGATGTATTGAAAGTTTGGGTTGAATAAAAGGCACCAAATTAACTAGGAGACTTGCTGACGTTTTGCATAAGTCTTTCTGTTCTATCACTAGGACTTCATGGTTAAGAGCAAAGCTTCTCACTGTGCAAGTTGTACACTGAAGATAATTTAAGCTTCCTCATTTGCTGATTAAATGCTCACAGGTCTTTAGCCTCTGTTCATAGCAATTACTTCTTTAGATAGTATTGATTTTGTTTTTCTTTTTTTCCTGCCATAAGGTTACTGGAACCAAGTGGCAGATCCTGGTAATGTGGGTCCTAAATTTTATAAAACTACAAATTCAAAATTATATTAATGAACTTGGAAAGGGTCTATGTAAGTGAGGAGCCCTTAAACTTAAGATTCATTAGATTCTTGGTAGATCACTTCTGTCTAAAACTGAGGAGAATTTTATTAACACAACACTAAAGAACAATATTCTTTTTTTTTTTAACTGAGGAACAGAAACAATGAGCACTGGTATTCATAGTTTGTGGTATTTTGTTTAACTGTCATGAACAGTGTAAATTGGGTAGGGAAGTAGGACACATATGATTTTTTTTAACATAACATTATTTTATTTCATAAAAATGGAAGTTTATCTTTTTCTTTGTTTTTTAAAATTTTATAGTTTTTACATTTACTCACATGTGTATACATTGTTTGCCCCGCCTCCCGACTTCTAGGCAGAACCTGTTCTACCCTCTTGTTGAAGAGAAAACGTAAGAGATAATAAGATATAGCATCTTTGCTAGCTTGAGATAATGGTAGCTATCTTAGCTTTACTTCCATGCACATGTGTATTGCAAACCACATTGGTTCGGTGGTGTGGACAATGTGAGTCAACTCCCTGTATAGCTATCCTTATCTCAACTAGCAAAAACCCTTGTTCCTTCCTATTATTGCTTATACTCCCCCTTCAACAAAACTAGAGATAAGGGCAAAATACTTTCTGCCTGGTAGCTAGCGGGTAGGCGGGGAGAAGAGGGGGGCGGAGTAGGTAAGGGAGGGGGTGGGGGAAAGGGGGGAGAAATGACCCAAACATTGTATGCACATATGAATAAAAGAAAAAAAAATCTTGTGGTGTGGAATTACACGCTCTTAGAGAGTCCCATCTCTTCTGGGAGACTGTTTCATCATGACATTTGTATTAAGTACTTTTTAGTAAACAAGTTTCATCTCTATTGATTATTTGAAATTGATTTAGGTTTCCATTTTAGATTTCCTGGCTAACTTTTCATCATTTTGAAAAATCACCTTATGACATGTTTATCCTTATATTTTATAACCTGTAGCTTAACATTTTGTGGGAAGGATAACATTGACAAGAAGGGAATGAGGAAATCTCAAAAATTATTTCTTATCTTTTCATATAAATATAACGATATTTTTTTTATCTTCTAACATAGATCTATGACCAAATTCTGTCAATTTCTTCTCGAGAGGGTGAGTCAATTGATTTGGACAAACCTGTGATGGCAGAGGGCAATGTGGAAGTCTGGCTTAATTCTCTTTTGGAGGAATCTCAGTCTTCATTACATCATGTGATTCAGCAGGCAGCTGCAAATATTCAAGAAATGGGTTTCCAATTGATTGAATTTCTTTCTTCCTTTCCTGCTCAGGTCAGTGTATTGAAAGTGTTAAGTACTTTTTTTTTTTTATAAAGTAGTCATCTGAAATCTAAGATACTGTCCATTGCAAGCTTCACAGATGACATAATTTAACTCTGGACCAACATTCTGATTTTCATAAGGATTTATTACATATAGATTAGCTTAAAGATTTCAACTACAGATTATTTGGACATATCTATATATAAACTGACATATCTATATATAGATATATGTGTATTTAGATATATATTTACCTATATATACCTATATATATACCTAAATACACATATTTATACAATAGGCTTAAATATACATTTGGGTTGCAGAAATACTTGACATATTTTCTTTAACTCAAAACAGTTTTTCTCCTACCTAATTTCCTCACATAATGATGTGCATAAATTGTAAAATGTATTAAAGGGACACTTTACTATAAAAACAAAAACTGTATTTCCAGATTAAAATTCAGGGAACAATGTTTTCTTAGTCATTGTGATCAATAAAGATTTTGTGAGTACTGTGTACAAACGTTGTGTTAGTTGGATAAAGCCAGTTTAAGATGTATTCTTTACTTATAAGTAACCTAAGGTCTATCTAAGAAGAAATGATACTTAGACATAAATGACTTAATAAGAAAAAAATTGTAGACACACCGTAATGCTTCACATATTTAAACACTAGGTAACTAATACAGAGTTTCCATGGGCTTTGAAATAAGGTATCAAGTTGATGCAATCAAGGTTTTCTATATACATCATAATTATGATTATTCATTGTGCTGTGATTTCTATTTAAATACATAAATTTACATACTCATAAAGTCTTTATTTTCACAAGGTTGGATTATTAGGAATTCAAATGATATGGACACGGGATTCAGAAGAAGCCCTTAGAAATGCCAAATATGACAAAAAAATCATGCAAAAAACCAATCAGTCTTTCCTGGAGTTACTAAACACACTGATCGACATTACCACAAAGGATTTGAGTCCTGTGGAACGGGTTAAATACGAGACGTTGATTACTATTCATGTGCACCAAAGGGATATCTTTGATGACCTGGTAAATTCTTTATAAATGCTGTGGTATATACAACAATGCAAACACTAGGCACCATCCATGTTTGCCTACTGAAATTAGTTTGCGTGAATTCCAGGGAAAGGTTAAATTCAGGCAGAGTTATCTTCATGCTCTTGTCAGACTTTCTTTTCAAACTTGAACCCAAATTTCAGTTGTATTTTGATGATCTATATTATCCAGGCAATTAGACTTTATTATAGTGTTCTTTATGTGATTGTTTTAAATGCTAACATGTCATGTAGTATCCTGAAAAGCTTTTATTTGTCTTGTGCCCCATGTAGTTATTGGTTGAAGATTACTCGTTTCTTGCTGCAAAAATTATGACTAATATTGGTAGTAAGAACTGTTTAGGACTTTTGCTAAATCATGTCTTTAACAAGTGTTGTTACACTACATCATTGATTGCAGAACAGTCTTTTTTATTGTTGTGTTGAGTGGGGGTGCATTGTGGCATTTGCAAAAGTTCTTACCATGTGTCAAATATATCATACTTGAATTTATCCTCTCCTTCTCCCTCCATTCCTGGAATAGTTTCAACAGGTATCATTTTTACATTTACATACATGTATGCACAGTACTTGCAAAACAGTCTTAACATAGCTTGTGACATTCACTTGTCATGCAGATTTTTGCCTTTAAAGAGAAAATAAGGTGGAAAAAACAGAGAGCTCAGTAGATATAGAAAATGAGAAATGAGAAAGAAAATGAAATTTATCCTCTACTGTAAAATACAACATTGATAAGAGGCAAGAAGCTCTAAATTTCTCAGTAATTTTCTGGATTGTGTCTCAACCCCATTATGTAAAAAAGATTATGAAAGATGGTCCTGATGTAATGGAAATAAAAGGCAGCACATTCAACCTATTTTGTGTTAATCTCCTCTCTTAATAGTTAAGCACACTGTTTGCCTCCCTGAGAAATAAAGGACTCAGGGTAATTTCAGATTTCTTATTTGTCAAAGAACAATGATTACAATGGCTTAAAATTTTGGGCAGTAACCAGCCATTTAGATGTTAGAAATTTTGGCCTGCTGCAAATTCATAGGAAAATAATTAATGCATTAAAAAAAAACCTCACAGTATACTTTGTCATAATTTGAAGAGTTGCCTTTTTGCTAATGAGATTGTTTAGCTCTTTTTTTTCATGCCATAACATGTTTTTCATTGGTTGTGTTGATATTGGGCATTTCAGGGTGAAATATAAGAAACGAGTCTAGCTTGGTGCCAGGGTCTCACACCTGTAATCCTAGCTACTCAGGAGGCAGAGATCAGGAGGATCACAGTTCAAAGCCAGCCTGGGCAATAGTTCACGAGACCCTATCTCAAAAAAATCCATCAAATAAAAGGGCTGGCAGAGTGGCTAAAGGTGTAGGCCCTGAGTTCAAGCTCCAATACCGCACAAAAAAAAAAAAGAAAGAAATGAGTCTTATTGCAGTATACAATGCCATTTAAATTGGAGGAGCATATTTATTTCAGTTGGTTTTTCCTCTTCTCATATCTTCTAAAGTTTCTTTTTTGTTGATTAGTAAGTGAACGGGTTAGAAAATGATACAATTGATGTTTCTAACATAATTGGGGAGTCTTTGTGTTCCATTTCCTTGGCTGTATGATCTGCATAAATGCTAATGTGTGCGTTCAAAAATGATTCTGGTCTCAGTTTTAATATATACCTTTTGCATTCCAGTGTCACATGCATGTCAAGAGCCCGACGGACTTTGAGTGGCTGAAACAGTGCAGATTTTATTTTAACGAAGATTCTGACAAGATGATGATTCACATCACAGATGTGGCTTTCATATATCAGAATGAATTTTTAGGCTGCACTGACAGGCTTGTCATAACTCCACTCACAGACAGGTGATGGAAGGAGTCTGTGATTCAACAGCCCTTTCCCCCCCTCCCTCTAGTTGCTCGGGTTTTTTTGCTTAATGTCTCTGTAGGGTTTAAAGACTTTTATACCAAAGCTTTTGAAAGTCAGCATTTCTAGCTTTGCACCTGTGTCTTTGCATGGAATTTAGTACTGTGGTTGAAACAGATAGGTTTCCTTTGCCTTCAGTCCTATAGAGGCAAAATATAAATGCATCTGTGGACACTGAATGGGCAAGAAAGGGAGTTAATTACTGTGTTTCACTAGGTGCATTTCACAGTAGGCCTTGAAGGCTACTTTAGTAACTTCAGCCTTGTTCTTGCAGAGAGATAGTTAAGATGGTTTGTTAGTGGGAAAGAAATTTAGTAAATTGGGTAGCAACACAGGTGAAAGCAGCCACATCGCAGTGTCAGAGGACAGGGAGTTGTCACTTCTGCCCTTTGTTTATCACTTACTGGTTTTGACAGCCTGAGCTCCCATTGCACTCTTTGGACTCCGTCTCATCTGTTTCCAAGGCGCCCCATCCAGGACTAGAACTCAGTACCTCATTTAGCCTAATTCGATCTTGGTGATGTCAGCCACATCGTATATTCTCTGTTCAGGGATGCACTGAATTCTTATTGTGGCCATTTTGCTAAATAATTTTATCATTTAATTATTAAATCATATCTTAACCAATCTACATTGCATGCCTGTAGAAGAGTATCATATTGTACCCCAGAATAAACACAATCATAATTTGTCAATTAAAATGATATTAGTTTAAAAAATGTGAAGAGTTCCCATTAGCAATTTCCCTTGAAATGCTGGGCGTTTACCCCCACCTCTTCTCTTAGAAGCTCCACCACTTCCTTCTTTTTCCCCCAAGGCCTTGTTCCCCTTTTTTATTTGATTGAGGAGGTAAATGCTCATGTCTGCCTCTAGCATCTCATGTCCATTACCCAGGCACCTGTCTTTATGCTGTCTCTTGATCTCCTATTTTCTGTGTGGCTGGTCTGCACTGCCATCCAGAGCCAGCACCAACACTGGATACCAGGATTTCTTCTCTGGGAGCATTGGTAGTGTCCACTCTCTACCAATTCATTCTTGTCAATACACAACAGGCTGCAATTGCTCTTTAAATACAACCCTCTGTGACCCTCCAGTTTCCTTCCCATTTCTGGGTTCCCAACAATATTCCTCTAAAATATAATTTCTTTCCACCTCGTTTGTCTTGAACTTACTTCGTTCAGACTCTCAGTGTTAATTTTCTATTGCTACCATAGCAAGTCACCACCAGTTTAGAAGTTTAAACAACACAAATATATTATTGTTACATTTGTGTACATCAGAAATCGACAAAGTTATGTCTCACTGGGCCACAGTCAGGGTCAGAGGGTCTGGGAAACTCTAGGGTGAGTCTGTTTTCTTCTCTTTCAGGTTATTGGCAGAATTTCCTTGTTGTAGAACCTAGATCCTTCCTCTCTCTCCTTTCTTCCCTCCCTCCCTCCCTTCCTTCCTTCCCCTGAGCTATCACCTTCCTTGACTCATGATTTCCTTTCTGTGTCTTCAAAGCCAGAAATGGTGGTGGATTCCTTTCATGCTTTCCAGCCTCTTCTCCTTCCATTTCACATCTCTGACTCACTGTTCTACCTCTGGCTTCCCCTTTTGAGGACTCATGAGATCAAACTGGATGCACTGGGCCATACAGAATAATCTTTCCACCCTAAGGCCCTTGTATTAGTAACATCTTCAAAGACCCATTAGCCATATAAAGCAACACGTTTGCAGTTCCTGGGATTAGAACATGGGCATTTTGGGGGGCCATTATTGCTACCATCACATTTCCTTTATTGTTCTGCCGAAACAGTTCTTGTGAAGTTCACCTACATCTTCAGATTTTCAGGTCTGGACCTGGCATTCCTTGACTAATCAGCAACACTGACACAATTGGTCCTTCTCTTCTTTTTGATGTAGTTCCTTCACATGACTCCCAGGACACCACACTCACTTGGTTCCTCCTGCTGGTCTGGTCATCCTTTCATAGCTGCTCCTGCTGGTTCCTCTCCATCTTCCTGACCTTTAAACATGGAACAGGTCGGGCTCTTTCCTCCATCTACACTCATTCCATTTGTGAGCTCACATGACCTTAAATACTATTTAGATGTTAGCCCTAGTCTCTGCATCCACCCAGGCTTCTTTCCTGAATTACAGACACATTTTTCACCTGTCTGCATGACATGCTTGCATGGATGCTTATAGGATATTCAACCAAGTTCCATGTTTGATCATTCCCCATAAACCCAGTCTTATCATCTTCTTCATTTTAGTAAACAGCCAGTCCACTTAATCCCAGTGGTAGGGGAAAATGTGATAGTTAGAATAATGGGCCCCCTAGTCCTAATCTTGGAAATTTATGACAATGTTACCTTCCAGTTGCTCAAGCCAGAAACCCTTAGAGCACTCTTGAAGCCTCTCTCTCTCTTTTTTTGCTTTCTCTCTCATTTTTTTTGTCCCTCTGCGAATTTGGGATGCTTATATGTCACAATTCTAATTTTCATATATAAATGTCATAGTTTATAACCTTTTCTGCAACTTGATTCTTTAATGATAAAAACCTGAGAACTTTGAAAGCAAAACAAGTATTTATAAGTATGAAAGTAGAGGTGGTTATAAAGTTTCTTTCATCCAAAACGTCCACTGAATGATTCTTCTTTAGCTAGCTTGATTGTAAGAGGTGAGACATGGGATTCATTGTAAGATTGCTGCTCTTTAACAAACAAACAAACAAAAATCCTTATTTAAAATGATTACTTTATAAGAGTTTGATGCTGGAAGTTCTGACATGGTTGTTGTCAGCCTCTTGCTATCTGATCTGAGCTGTGGTAGCTCTCTAGACTCTGGGGAGCTCATTGTCACATGGACAGAGATGTTGACATTTCAGATGGCCAAGCAGCCTCATACTGTGGAAAAACACTTCTCTCCAAAACTCAAGGTGATTTTTAAACCAGTGCTGAGCACACTCAGAGGAGACTGAGATTATCTTTACTATTGCTGTCACCTAAGGCAGAGGGCAGAGGAACTCTGGGACTGATAGAGTCATCTTATCTTCTTGGTAAGAAGTCTGGACAGGCCTAACAATGTGTGTCTTCCCTGGACATATTCTCACAGCTTCTGTGACTTTGCAACTCTGCTCTTAGCAGCTGTGTAGTCTTGGGCCAGAAACCTAACATCTTTCATTTCTTTCTTTTGTAAAATGTGTGGACTAGAAGCCATGTATAAGAGTCCTTCTTTAATTGTGGGGGTATGTTCCAAGACTTGCAGTGAATGCCTGACGTCACAGGTAGTATCAAACACCATATATGTGTTTTAGGGTTTTCCTATAAATACATACATACTGACGATGAAATTTATAAATTAAGCACAGTAAGAGATTAACAATAACTAATGAAAAATGAATTTATTGTACTTAAAGTTGTGTGACTCTCTGTCTCTCTCAAAATACCCATTTAATATTTTTGGACTGAAGTTGACCTCAGTAATGGAAACTTCAGAAAACGAAAGTGCCATGGGGGCTTATAAGTACCCAGAAGAGGGCCCAGGCACAGAGTAAATGTTAGTCATTATTTTTGTTATGACCTTTGCTTTTTTCAATCACTTAACACACATTCTGTAGCACCCTTCCTTTTGTTTCTTCTTAAGCATGTCTAATTAACCAAGTTCTTAACAGAATACGCACACCATCAATGTCTTGGGAAGATTTTGAGCATTTTAGAATCAATAGGAGCTGAAGGTTCTTCTGGTTTACATGTGATAAAATGCGTCTATAGTACTATGAATACTTAATACCAGCGATAGTCACAGATTTTGCTAAACCAGGTACAAATGAGACCTGGGCTTTGGGTTCAGTTGTTCATTTGGTATCATGGTCACATTCTGTATCTCTAGTTCCAGTAGGTGTTGGGTCAGAGGGAACCAGATAAAAGTGAATAGCTGGATCAGTATCAGCCATTTATTTGACAAGAGTTCATGGAGTACAGGGAGCCAAGGGTGAGGTAAGGAGTTGGGAATACAACTGTCAACTAGACCCTGTTCCTGACAGCACAGGGCTTACAACAGTCTCACGGGGAGGTGGGAGACTATACCAGGGCTGTAAACAGGCACTGAAACACAAAGGTCAAACCTGGCTCATGAAGGGAAACATTTTTGAAACTTGCTAAGGGGAAGAGATCGGAAAGGAGAGCTGAGAACCGAGGGAGTACACAAACCTATAGAATGTTCTGGAGAAAGTCTTGTAAGCACGAGCACAGAGATACTATGACAGATCTGTGCTTGTCCACGTGACTTCCCATTTTTGACTAAGTCCCCCTGTTCCCCCCCTCACTACAGCAGAGAAACTAAAGGGTGGGTCTCCTAGCATGCTCACTCCACTTTTCCTGCATGTGGGGGTGATTTCTTTTAACTTAACAATTTGCTGTTTCTTTAATTGTAAAACCTACTGTCCTCAGGTACAAAAAGGATTTGCAGGATAACAGTGAGCTACCAGAGTTGGTAGAGATTTATTTCTTACTCTGAGAGGCTGGACTGGTCCTAGGGTCCAGCACTGAGAGTGCTTGACTTGCAGCTGTGGGCTAGTTCAAGTCTCAGCTCTCCCACTGTCATCCCAAGAAAAGTCAACCTCTGTGAGCCTCTTTCCTCTTCTGAAAAATGGGAAAAAAAAAGTACTTTTCTTTTGCAGAGCTCTCTGGTGATTTAACGAGATATTGTACATGGAGCACATTGTGTTGACTGCTATTATTCAATGCCACTCTTAAAGGGATGGAAAAGTACAAAGGAAGAAATTAGACCTCTGGTTGAAGGGCAGAATTGAAGCGAGAGCAGGCATCCTGATTTCATCCCCAGACTGTCTCCGTCTCTTCTATCCAGGCTCTGTACACATTCAGGGCTGAGCGATTGACTTGCCTTTCAGGAACCCACTTCTAATAGAGACCCCAGAAGACCTCCGACCAATGTACTCACTGTTCATCCCACACTTTTGTTGGATAATGGCTTCCTTTCCTTTGAGATCTTTTTCAAGTCCAAATGAATGCTTTGTATTTAGACACAAGAAAACTCTTATACTGCAGCACTTTATGAATTGTCTTCTTTGACAACAGCAGGTGGTGCTGGGAACCAACTAATGTATCAGCACATTTTTTCAGGGTAAAATTTTTCACATACAGGCATTCTTGTTTTCTCTCACCAAATCTGTTATTTGCTAGTTTCACATAGTAAGAGATGGAAGGTATGTGCGTGCCTAATGGATGCCTACAGACATTCAAGATAGGGTTATTTAAATCCAAATAAATCAAATTGTCAGCTCTTCTGCTTCTTTCTTTGTGGTGCTGAGTTTGAATTCTGGGCCTTGAGCATACTAGGCAGTCACTCTATTACTAAGTTACCTGTCCAGTCCTTGGTTTTTTGAAATGGTCTCACTATAGCTCAGGTTGTACTTGAACTTACTAGGTAGTCCAGATTGGTCTCAAACTCAAGATCCTCCTGCCTCTGACTCCTGTGTGCTGGAATTTATAGGTATACATAGCCTTACCTGGCTTATTTATTTATGCTTTTAAAACAAATTGTACTATGTACACTTGAGGTTCCTAATATGATGCAATAGATGATACACATAGTGAAATGATTATTATAGTTAAGCAAATTAACGTGTTTATCAGTTCACATGGTTACTTTTTTTGGTGACAAGAGCAGCTAATTCTACTTATTTAACTATGATCTCTAATACAATACAGTTTTATGAACTGTAACCTTCATGTTGTAAATTAGTTCTCTAGACTCATTCATCTTCTTTAACTGATACATTGTATCCTCTGACTTACATCTCCTTATTTCCTCAGTCCCCCCTGTCTCTGGCAACCACTGTTTGATTCTCTGCATCATCCATATTTTTTCTGCATTTCAAATGTGAGATCATATACTATTTGTCTTTCTGTGTCTGTTTACTTAGCAAAATATTCTCTAGGTCCATTCTTGTGTGGCAAATGGCAGGATCTTCTTCTTTTTAAAGGCTGAATAATGTTCCATTGTGTAAAACATATCATGTTTTATAAAACCCCATTTGCCCCCTGACAGGCAGTTGGGTCATTTCTTGGCTATTGCCAACCATTCTGCAATGAACACAGCAGTGCAGACATCTTTATGAGGGCATTATTTCATTTCATTTGGGTCTGTACCCAGAAGAGGTTGATGGGACGTAAGGCAATTTTAGTTTTTAATTTCTTTAGGAAACTTCATGCTATTTTCCATAATGGCTACACCTAGTTAACATTCTCACCAACAGAGGGCAAATGTTACCTTCCTCACTCTCTCTTCACTGTTTGTAATTTCTTGTCTTTTTACTAGTAGCCATCTTAAAAGGTGGGGGCTGATATCATAGAGTGGCTTTAATTTACATTTCCCTGATATTAGTGAGGTTGAGTGACTATTATCCTTTAGATATAGATAGATGTCTAGGAAACAAGAGCCTGAAAAAATTGAGCAGTAACAGAACCTGTTTAAAAATTTTAAGAGATTTTAAACTTACTTGACCAGAGACTATCTCCTGCAAAGTTCAATGTACCTTAGTGTCTGTAAAGACAGTTTATTTTAGGATGTGGCTTTTGGAATATTCCTTATGGAAAATGGCCCAGATTCTCTGTCTTTTTAATCATCTCTTTGTGATGTCTTGGAGTATCTCTCACATGCTAATGGGATGGTTCCAATGATGTCTCTACTCTCAGGTGCTACATCACATTGGCTCAAGCTCTGGGGATGAGCATGGGGGGAGCTCCCGCCGGACCTGCAGGAACAGGCAAGACAGAAACCACCAAGGATATGGGACGATGTCTTGGGAAATATGTTGTAGTTTTCAACTGCTCAGACCAGATGGACTTCCGAGGACTTGGACGGATATTCAAAGGTAAGATTTATTTAATTTATGAGAAATTTCAAATTTCACATTTAAAATATCATCAGAGTTGGTGGTATAGCTTAGTGGTAAAACACTTTCTTAGCTTGTGTGAGGTCCTGGGTTTTAATCATGAGCACCATAAAAAGAGGATTTTTTTCAACAGGTGGCTACATTTTAGAACCATTTTTCAGCTTTGTAAAACTTATTGGAGTAATCATGAATCCTACCAGTGTGTGTGGACTAAATGGTAGTATCACTTGCCTTTTGTAACATTCCTTTATTAATGTAGGTTGGATGTTTACAGATCAATTGCCAAATTGTAAGCTAATTTGAACTACTTGATGTACCATCTATTTACCCAACTTCATTTTCTTTGAATTTTTTTTGTGGCAGGACTGGGGCATGAACTCAGAGCCTCACCCTTGCTAGGCAGATGCTCTGCAACTTGAGCCACTCCGCCATCTCTTTTTTTGTGGTCCAACTTCATTCTTGAGTAAACCTATCTTAGGCTTGTTTTGGCAGCTGCATAATGTCCTTCACCTTGGCTTTCCAAAATTATATACTAATTGGATTTTCTATTTAATTTCCTTCCTAAGGGTTGGCACAGTCTGGTTCCTGGGGTTGTTTTGATGAGTTTAACCGAATTGATCTACCAGTTCTGTCTGTGGCAGCCCAACAAATTTCCATTATTCTCACATGTAAAAAGGAGCATAAAAAATCTTTTATTTTTACTGATGGAGATAATGTGATGATGAACCCGGAATTTGGACTTTTTCTAACCATGGTAAGGAACCACTAGAAAAGCCACTAAAGTTCAGCTTTCTTATCACCATCTTTATGCCTCTCAATGGTCATGTGTCACCCATGTTCCATCAATGGAAATTGGGATTGTAATTTCCATTCCTGTTTGAAAGACTTTGGTGTTAAACAAAGCTCCTATTAATAACTCATGACTTGGTCTGGCCAGGTAAAAATGAGATATGTAAATAAGTTCTCCAGTTGTTATTCCAGGTTTGTGGTGTACACATAATGAATCTTTTAATATCATGCCAATGTGTCCTTGTTGCCCTAAGAACATATCATTCATCTTTGGGTTTTTTTTTCTATTTAGAATCCTGGCTATGCAGGGAGGCAGGAACTCCCAGAAAACTTGAAGATTAACTTCCGCTCTGTGGCCATGATGGTCCCTGACCGTCAGATTATCATATGGGTGAAATTGGCCAGTTGTGGATTCATTGACAACATTGTTCTGGCCAGGAAGTTTTTCACACTCTACAAGCTGTGTGAGGAGCAGCTTTCTAAGCAGGTGTGCTGTTCTGAAGGTCTCTATAGATGAGAGATGTTTCATCTTTCTATTGAGTGCCATGTTTAGTTTGAAAAATTGTAGCCTAGAGTTATTGACAAAGTGCTTTATTGATTTTAAAAGTGTATTATTACAAAACTGGTTTTGTCTGCACAGCTTCAGTTAGAAGTACATTTGAAAAAATTAATACTTATAATATGGAAATGAATATTGTTCAAACTGGTTTATGAGCCAAAGGACTAAGGTTATTAATGTTTGCCACTTTTACCACCTATACATTAATCCTAATATGTGCTATGTGTTGTCACAGTTTTCAGGAACCTCTTAATCATTGATTCTTCTCACTCCTAAGCTCACTCAAGTATTGGGCCAACCTTTGCTGACTGCCTGCTGTCACCCTCTTGATATTTTCCTCTAGTATTTGGGGTAAAAACAGGTTTGGGCATTTTGAGATTCTATAGTTAGAAGACATGACAATAATCATATATTTCATCTGTATTATCTGTTGTTGCACAATAATTGTACCATAAACAATACAAATTATTTCACAGCATCCGTGTGTCAGAAGTCAGTGTAGCTGGGGCCTGTGCAGTGTCTGACAAGGCTGCAGTCAAGGTATTGGCCAGGGCTGCTGGTTCATCTGATCCTTAACTAGGGAGTAATCTCCTTCTAAACTCACTCAGATTGTTGGGAGAATGCTGTTCCTTGAAGTTGTAAGCTGAGGTATTCGGTATTCTGCTGGCTCTTGGCTTGTGGCTACCTTCAGTACTGCACACTGTAGTATGTAGTTCATTGCTACATGGGGTTCTCCAACATGGCTACTGGCTTTCTCAAAGTCAGCAAGGAAAGAGGTTCCAGTAAGATAAGTGCTCCAATCTTATATAATATGATCACATAATCATACATATGTAATCACATAAACCTGTCTTCTCTGCTGTGTTTTGTCTGTTGGAAGCAATTCCTAGACACACCCCCCTCACACTAAAGAGGATAAGATCATACAAGGGCATGATGGAGGCAGACATTAACATGTATAAGTAAAAATTGCTAAAAGCATAGTTAAATCATGACACATTTCAAAAATTGTAGCAATATAACGTGAACAACATTTCTGACATGTAACTGTTACCTGTGTCCTGTCCAGATTGTTTTTAAACTCACAGGTCCAACCAAGTCACATTCCTACTCAGAAGTTCTTCCCTGTGAGTGTTTAGCCACACACAGAACCCTCTGATCCTGACCATGGAGTGGATGTTTTGTTGAACATCGTGGAACCCTTCCTTCATGATCACATGTTCAACTCCAAATCCAGTTCTGATAGGAAGCTTTCCTTGATTAATTTCTTCCACCTGCACTTTCAAGCCATTCCTTAAAGGCAGAAACTCAACCTGAATGTCTACATGTGCTCCATCTTCCACATGACTAGTACTGAGTTGAGGCACCCTACTCCCAACTAGCAGATAACTATTTTTTCCTCCATAGGTTTCTTTTATTGGATGAAAATATATAACATCAAATTCAGCATGTTAACTGCTATTGAGTGTACAACTCAGTAGTGTTAAGTGTATTCCCAATGCTGGGACACAGATCTCCAGACTCTTTCATTGTTTTTCATCTTGAAAGACTGAAACTTGGTACCTGTTATACCACAACTTCCTTCTTGTCCTCTTCACAACCCCTTGTAAGCTCCATGATGCTCTGTTTCTATTAATTTGACTAGGCCCCATCTATAAATTAAACCATACAGTATTTGTCTTCTTGTGGGTGACATATTTTACTTAGCATAATGTCTTCTAATTCATCTATGATATGGCATGGGAGTCCTTCTTTTCACGGCTAAATGCAATTCCATCATATATAAAGACTGTATTTTGTTTATTCACTCATCTACTTATGGACATTTGGTTGCTTCTATCTTTTGGCTATTATGAATAGTGCTACCAGGAACTTGGCTGTGCAAATATCTGACCAATGTATCAGAAGTGGGATTTCTGGGTCATATGGTAGGTCTATTTGTAATTTTTAGAACTGCCATACTGCTTCCCACAGTGGTTAGATAATAGCTTTTTTTTTTTTTTTTTTTGGCAGTACTGGAGTTTAAACTCAGGCCTTAATCTTACTAGGCAAATGCTTTAACACTTGAACCATGTTCCCATCTATTTTGCTTTAGTTTATTTTTGGATAGGGTCTCTCACTTTGGCCTGGGATTATGTGCATGTACCATCACCACAACCAGCTTGCTTTTTGAGATAGGTTTCACTAATGGTTTTTGCCCAGGTTATTCTCCAACTGTGACCCCTCCATTTCCGTCTTCTGTGTAGAATAATTGGATTTATATATGCTAACATTTGGTATGATTGAGCTTTTATAAATGTATACCAAAGACCAAGCTAAGGGCTTGACTTTCAGATTTGACCCTGTTATTCCTCCTTCAGGTAATCCTCCAGTGTAACTGCTTTCTTTCTCTTCAAGACCCCTTACTTATTAGTGGAAAGTTTTGTGTGTGTGTGTGTGTGTCTGTGTGTAAAGTATCCCAATTTAATTCTGGTTCTGACTGTTATCTTTAGAGATATGAATAATTTTCATATGTATGAATGATTAGAAAGAAAGTTTAAGGTTATGTCTACAACTGCAAGAAGAGATGTGTCCCTTTTCCTTATCTAGATACATTTTTTACTTCTGATCTAAAGTTTTAAGCTCATGATGGTACATGGAAGGACTCTTGGATATTCTTGATTTGCTCAAAAAGCCTATCAATAAAGAAATCATGGCTGGTGAATGACTCAGGTGGTAAAGTGCCTGCCAAGCCAGTGTGAGGCCCTGAGTTCAAACCTCAGTACTGCCAAGAAAAAAATAAAAGAAGAAAAAAGAATTCTCTCACTCTACTGTTTAAGAGAAATCAGCATTGATTCATTCTTGTGAATGTGTCTTCCATCAAAGTCAAATTCATATAGTTTCTAGGGCTAGGTTAATATTAAAATAAGCACAGTGTCTCACATTTTTCAGGTCCATTATGACTTTGGTCTGCGTAACATTCTGTCAGTTCTGCGGACATTGGGGGCAGCAAAAAGAGCCAACCCCATGGATACAGAATCCACAATCGTCATGCGTGTGCTACGTGACATGAATCTTTCTAAACTGGTAAGATTCACAGATGGAAATGTTCCACCTGCTTAAATATTAGCTCAACTAATTAAGCACAAGTGAGATTCTGAAATATTTGTTTAAAATGCTCATTTTAAGAGCCTAATTATCAGATAAAGTGTTGGCAAAGTATGGCTTTAAATTATACTTTTTTAGAAGTTCCTTTTGTAATGACTCCTATCTAGTCTAAAATATGTCTATTCTAATTAAATTTTTAGAATCATTTTTGGATTAAAAAATCCACATTAAGGTTCTGAATATTTTAAATTACTTTTGTGTTATAGAGCAAAAATCTTGTCTTCTTTGCACTCTATAGAGCCTGGTACCAGGTTGTATTACATTTTACAAACATATAATAATTTTGCTCTTATAGTATATACTGATAGTCTGTGTCTTATATCAATGGTTCTATATACAGGATAACAAAATGATATATCTCAAAATAGAAGTATGAACCACATTCCGGTTCATGAATTTTGTACTATCACTCATTAAAAAAAATTCTTTTTAGTTTAAATTAGGAATTATAGACTACATTGTCCTCTGAACTTTATATTTTATGGAAAAGTTGTCATGTAGTTAGTATTTTCTTTCCTTTGATTTTTTTTCTTTTATTCATATGTGCATACAATGTTTGGGTCATTTCTTCCCCTTTCCCCCTGCCCCCTCTCTTATCCTGTAATTTTTTTTCTTTTCTTGTCTCACCTTAATTTTTAAAAGTGTAATTGAAAGATGAAGAAATAGTCACTCAAGTTTGATGCAAGTGACTTTCATTTTAATGGCTGGTATGACATAACGTGGACTGTGTTGGGCATTTTCATTTTATCTGTTTATCCTATGATTGTGCTGCAATCATTGTTCTCATTTCCCTTACTTTCCTTTCTTAGATCGATGAGGATGAACCTTTATTTTTGAGTTTGATTGAGGATCTCTTCCCGAACATTCTCCTGGACAAGGCAGGTTACCCTGAACTGGAAGTGGCAATCAGTAGACAGGTAATGTGTTTCACTGTGTGTCATGTGTCCTGTCTGTTTTGTCTGAGTTTGACAGGAATCGAGTGTAGCTGGTCTAGCCTTCACCTGTGGCCTTTGAGAACAGCACTGAGGCTATTGCTGCTGTCTAAGAGGGGTTGCTGTGCACCATTGACAGAGTTCTTCCCCACCAGGGTTCTGCCATCGCACAACCTCACATCAGTGAGTCATGTGTGAGCAGTCTTGTTATTGATGGAAACCATTTCACACCAGATCCAAAAGCAAAGTGTGATTGGCTAGCAGGGCGGTCTTGCTGGAGCCTGTGGCTCCGTCCTTGGCACTGGCTTTTGCCACTTGCCTTGGTCTCCAGCGTCCTGCCTCTGCCTCCTATCTGCAGGAATTTCATTTGCTTCTCAGTGTTATTCTCTTCCCCTGGCCACAGGAGGTTTCTCCCTTAGGCTCTGAGGGAGCGACAGCATTAGCACGTTACCAGGTCTCGGCCGGTGAAGTTTTCATAGTCTCCCTTTGAATGGAGATGAATCATGTAAGCCTTGTGTTTCAGTCTGCTGTCGTAGGAAGAAGAATTTGGAAAAAAATTCTATTTATAAATGATTAGTTCATATGTATATGATGCATTTTAGTCTCTTGAAAACATTTGCAATACAAATCAAACATGGTAGTATTTAATGCATATTTTGCTTTAAAAATTAGTATACTGAAGTCCAAATTTCCTGATAAATGAAGAGTAATAACTCATTCTGCAAGTGGTTTCCTCATGATTTGGCTAAACTGATTATAGAACTACCTTAAAAGCTGAATAAAGTACTTTATAAGGTGACTTCATTACTTGTTTGTAGTACATGAAAAATCTGAAGAGTAAATACATAGCATTAATGGTACATTTATCACTGTTATCTGAAATTATTTAAGCAAAAGTAAAATTGTCATTATAATGGGTTCAAGCATAGCATGATGGTTCAGGGCAAGGAGCTTGGGGTTGAACATTTTGGATTCAAATCCCAAGTTCATAACTACAAGTTGGATATCTTGGGTAAGTTTCTTTGTCATTCTGAGTCTCAGTTTCCTCCTCTGCACAGTGAAGATATTATTATTGATTTAAAAGATTTGTCTTGGAGTAGTGCCTGGCACAGAGTTACTTCCGAACCCTGTATTTGGTAGACATAATCATTATAGAAACTTTAAAAGCTGTTTGAAATTTATATTGAATTTCAATCAGCCTAATCTGCTATACATTTTTTATTTATATTATCTTTTAATGAACCATTAGAAATGAACTTTACCATTTGAGTCTTTATACTTAAGTTGCTCCTCAGATAGTCATTCAACAAAATGTTAATATAAGTGTATTAATTCCCAAAGAGAAATGCATATTTTATTAGCTTGGGATAATATTTTGATTATTTTCAGCCTACTTTTTGTGCATGTATGTATACTTTTTTTGTGTCATAGGTTTTTATTGTGGTGAAATGCATACCATTAACTTTAGTATTTTAAATATTTTTGAAGTGTACAGTCTGGTGGCAGTAAGTACGTATACATTGTTGGACAATGTTAGTCATGTAGTCATCCCTACCATCCATCTTTAGAATGCTATTATCTCACCAAGCTGAAACTATATACCCACTAAACACTCACCTCCCATTCCTTCTTTCCCCATGCTGTGTCTAGGCATTTTGAAGTGCATGGTGAGTCTAGATCATTGTGAGGGCTTTGTGTTTCAGGTTGAAGAAGCCGGCTTAATCAACCACCCTCCTTGGAAACTGAAAGTCATCCAGCTGTTTGAAACGCAGCAGGTGCGGCATGGAATGATGACGCTAGGGCCAAGTGGGGCAGGGAAAACCACTTGCATCCAGACCTTAATGAAGGCCATGACAGGTATGGGACAGGCAGTTTCATTGCCCTGAGTGACACATTTAAATGGTTGGAACATATTTGAATGCCCAAGAGGGACATAAAGGCAGATGTATGAATATATTTTTTATAGGAGAGAATGTTGCTTTACTGATTATTGGGTACATTTAAGGGATTATCTTACATTAATGGACCAGAGAGAAAAACAAGTTCCAGTGACTATTTCACTGTGCTGTATATTTTACATATATATGCTATTTAATTTTCATGAAGATCTTGAAAGATGGCTAATTGTTACCATTTTGTACAACAATCAAAGCTCAAATTCAAAATGCCCAAGGTCATGAAGATGGTAAGTCATGGAGCAGTTGAAGTAAGGGCCCATTAACAAAAACTCAGACTTTCCGCAATATACCAAGACACTTCCAGATAAATACAAAATACAGCATGCTACCTCTCAATAAATAAAAAATAATTCCAATCCTCTCTCTGAAATTCTGTGTTGAAAATAACCTTCATCATAAGTTAATGCCCCACTTAGATTCTCTTCTGATGAAGTTAAAGAAATGTATTTTATTTTCAGATGTCCCTAAGCTTACATCTAATTTCTTTGACCTAGGTCATCTAAAGATAAAGGGTATTGCCACGTTCATTATTCTTACATTCTCTGGTTCTCACTTGATATTGGCAACTTTCTAAATATATCAGCAGTCCATAGTCATGGCAGAGCTGAGACATACATCATCCCACAGGGAACAGGTGCTTGTTGGGTTTCCAGTCAACTCATGGAGCCCCAGGGCACTACAATTGGGACACAGTTGGTGGTCGTTTGGAGACTGCCAGTATTTACTCTGAATTCTGTACATTAGAACTCCACAGGGACAAACTGTGCTCCTTGCTGCATCTACCTCCCCCACAAACCAAGAACTCACACCTGCAGGATTTATTAATGGTTTTTTAATGTATGCTATTACGATTTGGTTTGGGTATTTTTTATATGTTTTAAAATGTGTGTTTTTCCTCACAAATTATGCTCAATATTTCTGTTGCATTTGCGAGGCTATCTTCTGTTAGTAATGAACTATGTATGCATCTGGTACAATGACTTCAAAATTAACTAGTAAATACTAAACATTATAGATACATTATGTAAATGTGTCTAAATTCTGCAATTCATGTGTCATTGCTGAGTTTGGAGAAGTTCCTTGCTAAGATGAGTTAATCGTTAGATTATTTGCTATATATTAACCCAATCTTGACTTAGTGCATTAAAAAAACATTTATTGTCTTGAGGTTTTAAGAGACACATTGATTTTTTTGTTGAGAACTTTAATTTTCTAAAAGACAGGGGAAATGATTGGGTCAAACTTTTACTAAAGAGGTGCAAGACCCACATATGTTATTTGCTCCCTAATTCATCATGTATTTGTTTATGAAATGTTTTTAATATTCTCTACTTTGAGGTTCTTCCAGATAATGTTCTAGAAGCAGAAAACAGGTATGAACAAAACATGTCTATGCCTTTAAGAGGTTAACATTGTAGCAAGAGGAACAGAGATGGACCCAGATAACTATAACTCAACATGGAATTGCTAGGAAAGTTTGCTATCATGTTGTGAGTAGAGGCAAAGGAGACCAGAAACTTCTCTAAGGAATTACAAGAAGTCT
This sequence comes from Castor canadensis, assembly GCF_047511655.1. NCBI lineage: Eukaryota > Metazoa > Chordata > Mammalia > Rodentia > Castoridae > Castor > Castor canadensis. The sequence continues at coordinate 165,841,241 of NC_133391.1, forward strand.
TAGATAGCAAGCACTACTTTATCTGAAGGTTGATGGTTGAGCAGCGGGTGGATAAAAGGAATTCTTAGCAGAAAGAAGAGCATCTGCATACACAAGGGCTAGAAACGGCGTGATACACCCAGGAAAGTACTGTGCATCGATGGAATGTAGTTCACTTGTGGGGTGAGGGTGAGGGTGGGGAAGATGAGGATGGATATGGAGGCTCGGTAGGTGAGACTGACATCCAGTGCCATGCTCCTTTGGCCCTCCCCTTCTGTAGATGTAGCTGTGAGGGAGAAGATCCCCCCTCCCCCACCACCATTGCTACCATACCCAGCAATGCCTCCTAGTGGTTTTTTAGGCCTAGAACTTTGCTTGAAGGCAGAAAAACTGACTCAGTTTGGAAGTCCGTGTTGGTTGGGAAGTAATGTCCCTAAGGCAGCCATAACCTCAACCAATGGGGGAGAAGAATTGATGGAAAATGTCCAGTCTTCTGTCTTTCAGAAGGACATTCCATCTTTAACCAGTTCAGCATTGGACCCTTTACTGGCTTTCTCTGTTTTCTTGTCCCTTCACCCCCAGTATCCAAGTCCTTATTTCAGGCTCTGCATTCAGAGGAGTCCAAATTACGGCAGTAGATGTGACATGAGTTCTGTAAGTCATACTGAGCACCTGGGTTTTATTTTGTAGGTGATGGGAAGCCATTGAGCTGGGGAGTGGCTCAATCATACCTATGAATAGACCATCTGATGACTACAAAGAGAACAGACTAGGGGCAGGAGGGAGATGTCAGGTCCGTAGGGAGCAAGACAAAGGTGCCTATGTGAGGGCTGTGTACATGAAGGTGGACTGATCAGGGCCAAATCAAGAAATACCTAAAAGGAGAATCAAGAGGGGTTAGTTTAAGCAACATTGTAAAAGTTCTTCTTTTTTCTTAGAGTGCTCTTATAAAAATTTTATGGTATCTTAAATGAAAATGATAAAAACTCTGCCTATATAATAATTAAATAATTTTTGGCAGTTTCTCTTGTATGTGCAACATATCAAGTCCAGTTTTCACCTATGAAATGGTCATAAACTTTAAGATTGTGCAGGCCTTTTGTAAAGTGTGATTAGATTTCAAAAAATAGTGTTGCCAGAATGTTGTGGGTGCCTTCTGTTGCCAAAGCTGAACTGTGGCTAAATTGAACTTCAGTATCATAGAATATTGCAAATAATTACCCTGTTTTCCAATTTTCTAAATATAGTAAGAGACTTGTAGGACACGTGTGTGTGCGCGTGCACACACACACACACACACACACACACACAATTTCATCTGAGTAATTGGCTCAAGTGATAGTGGAAGCCCAGAAGTCACATGACCTGCCTGCTCCCCGTAAGTTGGAGACCCAGGAAAGCAGTTATGTAGATTCAGTTGCTGAGAACCATGGTTGCTGATGGCACAAATATTAATCCAAAGGCTGGAGAACATGGTAAGAAATATTTACTCTAAGAGTTAGGCAAGGAAAAAGGATGAATTCCTCCACCTTTTGTTTTAGTGGGGCATTTTGCAGATTGAACATTGCCTACACACAATGCCTACTTTACGGAGTCTACCAATTCAAGTCCTAATCTAATTCAGAAACACCCTCATAGATACACCCCAAAACAGTGCTTAGTCTGGGCACCCTGTAGTCAGTCAAGGTGACATATAATAATAATCATCACAATGGGTTTTAATGTAACATCTTTTCTAATGTATATCCAGATATGCTGTGTTTATTAGTCTTTCACACAATTATATAATAGTTCAGCATGTGTTTTATTGTTTTATAGTTTAAACCTTATTCTTCATTCTTTTGCTCATTACTGACAGTTCCTTATGTGCAGAATCACTGCCTATTTAATAGTGACTTTAGGTGTTGTAACAGGTATCAAATACATTTCTTGAGTTGGCTACAAACTTCATTTACTTCATCTTTTCTAAGGTAAACAAGAAAAGGCCTCACCAAATTGAAGTTGATGATGTCTTCTAGCTGATACTTCAGGAACTAGATTTAACCTAGTGTACTCTAAACCAAGGGTACTCTGAGCTGTGAAATTTAGCCTGTCCAGATTATAAAAGTATCTCCACACTTCCAGCATTATATCCTTCCTCTCCCCTAAATAACAGGCAATTTTCTTTTATAGAAGATAAAAAATTCTGAAGTCAATAAAGTACAATGAGGCGTATTAAGATAACTTGGGTCTTAGTGTGACCTATTTTCCATGTAGTTTTGCATTTTTCATATTTTGATCATTTACTAAAAGTACACTACAGATTAGTGCAATGGTGCCTAATGTTGGTTTACTCCAAATCTGAGATGTTTAAAGTTTTGATTTACTTGGTATAGATTGTGGAAAGCCACACCGGGAAATGAGGATGAATCCCAAAGCAATTACTGCCCCACAGATGTTTGGTCGGCTTGACGTGGCCACAAATGATTGGACTGATGGAATATTTTCTACTCTTTGGAGAAAAACCTTGAGAGCCAAAAAAGGTACAAGTTGTATTATTTCTAACATGTACTTATAAATAAAATCATTGGTGACTGGATAGAATTAGTAAGCAAAAATATTCTCTGTAGAAATGTTAACCAAGACTAAATCATAACTCAGTATGATACTGGTGAATGTTGAAATAATGAAATTGATGATTAGTGTATTTAACCCCCCCTTTTGAAAGAATACTTTTAAAAATAATATTTTTATAACTAGGTGATATTTTAGAATAAAATAGATAGAAAAGCTGTTAAGGAAAACCAATAATAGTGATGAATAAAGTGATTTACCGTAACTATTTTCACTGAATACTTTGAAAATGTTACTTTTACTTAAGTACAGCCTATTTTTGGAAAAAAAAAACCCCTGATTCTCTTATGAAATCACAGGAGAAAATGAGCTTCTTTGGGTAGAAAATTGCATATATCAAAGATGAATTCTGCATTGAACTAGCAAATTATTCTCTTTAGAGGCATTCAGGTGGTGGTTTCTTTAGGCAAACATAGTAAGGACGAGTGGTTTGGTCTGAAGGGTCTCACTTATTGACACTTTAAATTGAGCCCAGTGTTCTTAGAATACAAACTCAGATGGATGTGGTGATAGCAGCTCTTCTCTCATTGTGGTTTCTCACTTTTGAGTGAGCAGAGGACAGCATAATGAGCACAATAGCAGGCAGAGAAGAACAAAGGGAGGAGGAACTGCTTGCCTTTTACTTCCAAGTCCACCCTTTGGGCAATAGGGTTCTGTCAATGACTTTAAGGTAGTACCATTCTCACATAAGAACTGTAACTTTCGGATCTCACATCAAATGAACATGCTTCATTTCTGAAGAGTGCTCCTGTGAACAGTTATTTCACTGGAAAACAATCAAATCTGTTAATCCAGTGCAAATGCAGATCCACTGACCAAAGTTGACCTCAAAGAATAACTCAGAGGATTTTTTTCTTTTCCCTTAAAAAGGTGACAAGTACTTTGTCTTTCAAAGTGACTCGTGATCAGATCAGTATTTTGTCTTCATTTCCAGTTGAATAACCTTGATTAGGATTGTCAAAGCACTGCATTTGAAGGAGAATATTTGCAGTGGTTGCACAGTAAAGCAAAATTAAAACCACAAACTTGGATTGGGTGTTGGTGAGTGAGAGCCACTGGTGGTTGGAAAACAAAAGGGAGAGTTAGTAGTAAGTCAGATACCTAGAGTTACAATTGTTCCTGCTGAACACTTTTTTGCCATTTTCTCTACCTCCACTTATCTCCTTAAATGACTCCTGTCAGGTTTTGTCCCTAGTGTCCCCTGAAATTACACTATGAAGGACTTTCATGACTTCTAGTTTGTCAAATACAGACCAATTCTCAGCTAATTCTGCTCTCAGTGGCCTCTGTGACAGTCGTCACAACTGACTGCTTCACATCCTAAGCCTTCCTGCCTTTGACTCAGGGATCCCTCATCTTGCTGGTTTCCCCTCCCACCTCCACATATTGAAAGGTCTGAAAAAGGGAGACGCCAACAATGTTAGCCGTCTAGATGTTGTATCGCCTCTGTCCTCAGACCCCCTGTCTTTCTTTACATGTTTTATCTAGAAGAAACTTACCACCCCCATGGGTGTAAATGCCATCTCTAAGCTGAAAGCTTCCATATTTTAATCTCTAGTCTCATCCTCTTCCTTGAGCTCCCAACTGAACAGTTCTCCTGGGATCTCTATTGAACATTAACAAATGATAAGCAGAGTTGATTCCGTGGCTCTGCCTGTCTTGTCTCATCTTTTCCCTCATACTCATATTCCTTGCTCCTTTTCCTGTCTTGCCAGCCAGGTTCAACTTCTCAACTGTTGCTGGAATGTATTCAGTTGTCTTAGTCCCTTTGGACTGCTATAATACCACAGACTAGGTGAACTACAGATGATAAGCATTCATTTCTCACAGTTCTGGAGGCTGACATCTGATATCAGGGTGCAGCATGGCTGGGAGGGCTTTTTTCCCAGGCTGCACACTGCCACCCCCTCTGTTGTAGCTTACTAGCAGAAAGGGCAAGGGATCTCTTTCTTGTACAAGGGCATTAAGCCTGCTCATGAGCGCTCCTCTTAGTGACCGAATCATCTCTCAAAGGCTCCTAATTCCATCACCTTGGGAGTTAGTATTTCAACATATGAATGTTTTTGAGGGACAAAAACATTCAGTTCATTGTCACGCTAAGCTTGTTTCAGGGTCTTTTCACTTTCTATTAAGAGGCTGGAAAATTCTATCTGTAGATCTTTCCATCACTTTGTTCTCTGCGTGAAATCTTTCATTGACTACCTTATCTAAAACAATGTCTTATTCCCTTAACCTGTTTATTTTTTCTGCTTGTTTCTTTCTCTACCCCTGTGAATGTAAACTCTGAAGGCAAGACCTAGAACAGCACTAACACAGAGAAGGTGCTAAATGAGTATTTGTCCAATGAGCTTTTTGATTTGATTATAGTTCTTATACAACTGCTACCTAAAGAACTTAAAAGTCCTGTATGCTAAAGTCATCATTTAGATAAAATCTTTACTTAAAGTTCATAAAAATCTTTAACCATATTCTAGAACTTCTTCAGTGTGTGTGTGCTTTCCCCCTCTGGTGGGTATTCTAGGGGAACATATCTGGATAGTTCTTGATGGTCCAGTTGATGCCATCTGGATTGAAAACCTGAATTCTGTTCTGGATGATAATAAAACCCTAACCCTTGCCAACGGTGATCGGATTCCCATGGCTCCAAACTGCAAGATCGTTTTTGAACCTCATAACATTGATAATGCTTCTCCTGCCACCGTCTCAAGAAATGGAATGGTTTTCATGAGTTCTTCTATCCTTGATTGGAGTCCCATTCTTGAGGTATGATTGAGCCCTTTTGTATAATTGAAAGGGAGCACAGGTTCTTTAGCATTCTTTGAGCATGCATGATTTTTCTGCTGCTGACAGTGTGATTGCGTTTTTATGCTAATGTTTATGGAAGACCCTTGAATGCGGTGGGAAATTGAAACCCTGATTTCACCTCAAGGCTTCTTCAGTCCTCTTCTAATTACTTTAGAACTGTGATTTCCAGGTAATTGACAAGCCTGTGTGAACCAATAATCCTGCCAAACTGTGTCTGAGGACTGAATAAGTAAAATTTAATTTGATCATTTTGGGTATTCATGATAGTTTTTAAAAGTACTTGTTCACATTAAGTTTGGGAACAGCTATCTTAGGATATTAGCTTGAAGACAATTTGTTAAAATTGCATATAAGGGATTTTATAAGATTGACTGGTCATAATATTAATTTTAAGTTTGTAATTGGAAATAATATTTCAGATGTTATCTCTTTAATTCATGGCAGTTTTTTTATTACTGCCCATATATTCTAGAATATGTTGATTAGAATTTGATTATAACTGAATGGTTTATATATTTATATACTTTATTAAATCAATACTATAATGTAAGTGAAGATGTTTATTAGATAAGTCACATAACAAACCTTTTTTAACATAGTCAGGTTTATTATTATCTTTTATGCATAGACATTTTGAATATAATTTGGCTTGAATGTTTCCTAATTTAAATAAGGTAGATGTTTATTTTATCTTTCTGTTATATTTTTATTCTTTTGTCTCTGTCTGGGTATTTTCTAACTTTTGTTAATGTCTTGCCAGAAATCATAGAACTCTGAGTTGCAAAAAGTTTTAGATTTGGAAACATATGTTTAGGAGGGGATTATATAACAAAATGATACTGACATATCATTGGATATGTCACTAATAATACATCTAAAGATTTCATGTTTCACAATTAAATTACCTATCCATTAAGGAAAATAAAGATCAGGGGGTTTTGACCCCAGCTTTGCAAAAGTAATCATCAATGACAGTCTTTAAAAATATAGATGATTGGTTCACATGCCAATTCAAGTAAATTAGAATATCTGGAGAGGACAGCAAGGACTTCTTATACTTAAATGCACCACAATGGATTTTTTTGTACATAGACTCAGTTGATAACTATAGATAAACTCCAAGTGAATGTATTTTATGTGACATTTCCAAAATACTTCAGTTTCACAAAAGTTTTTGAGAAATACCTTTCTGCTTATTAAGCAATGAGTATTTAGAGTTTGTTCCTTATAAAATAAGCTTCTGTTACAGCCTATCTGGATTAAAGCTGAATATGACCTTTTATTATTAATGCTATATCTATCTAATAATATTTTTATATGCTTTAAATAATGCAGTTTCCTCTTAGATGTGATTAGGAAGAAGCAAGACTCCACAAGAATCAGATTGGAATTGTTAGAGCAGGTCAAGACACATCCGAGATAGTTATTGGAAGGTAGACCAGTTGTTGGTGGGATTCTGTGAGCTTCAGGGGACCAAGCTGGTGACCTGTCCTAGTGGTTGTCTTTTTATTGGTTCCATCAACTCAGAAGTGCTATGTTATATTTTTGTTGGAGTGGAATCATGGTAAATTCATGAATTAATGAACAATTCAGAATTAACAGTCTATTGCTTCTGTTCAGAGTCCCTAATTGTTTCTTGGAATATTTGAGTTTTGAGGAATGAGCTGATCTTTTAACCTGAAGAGAACTTGCCTCAGTTTCAGAAAATGTGATGTGTTAAGTCGTATTTTGTTTTGAATGTCATGTACTTTCTTAACACTGGGCTCCCCAAATGACTAAATTCCACATTTTCCTGAATATTCTTTGATATTTTTCTACTTTGCCTATTGATTAAATTAGAAAAAATAAAAGAAATTATAAATTGTGGTAAATTTTTGTTTCCCTTTAAAGAATCTGGGTGTGGGTTTCCTTTGCTCATGTTTTATTTCAGTTTTCTCCCTAAGTTATGTCCATGTGGACTCCTCCTCATTTTCTGGCAGTATTTAACCAAGAGTTGAATACTGTTTCTGCATTTTGCCTTTAAGACCTCAGTACATGTATAGTTAAGTAGCTGGAATGTCTGAAAAAGGGTTTGAATTCTGGCTAGTCCTGCCAACAGTGGGATCCTGGACAGGTTATGGAGCCTCTATAAGCCTCAGTTTCCTCATCTGTAAAAGGAGAATAATAATAGTACTTCATAGAATTGTTCTGAAGTTTCTAGCTAGTTGACACATGACTGTTTTATAGCAAGGTTTGCCACATCTTAAGTGCACTATAACCATCAGATATTATTATTAATTAGTGTTTATTGATATTTTAAAAATGTTTGTCCCCAAATGGTCATTTTCCTGGTGTGCTAATAGGTTCAAATAATGCACAAATGTGTGAACCAACAGGGCTTTCTTAAGAAACGGTCTCCTCAAGAAGCCGAAATTCTGCGTCAGCTGTACACGGAGTTGTTCCCAGACCTGTACCGCTTCAGTATTCAGAACCTCGAATACAAGATGGAGGTACTGGAGAACTTTGTAATCACCCAAAGCATCAACATGCTTCAAGGCTTGATCTCTCCAAAGGTGAACTATTCTACTTCCTCGGGAATTTACTGAGTTATACTGAAAATGAAATTAGATTTGATTAGAATTGGCGGGAATTGGTGGGGTGGGGGACCCTGCCAATTTTGTAATTTCTCATACCTAGTCTTTCACAAAGCAGGGCATGGATTTGGAGTGTAGTTGCTAGTTAACAAAGTCATTTAATAACTATCTTTAACTTATGTTAGATGCCATCTGGTATTCCTAAAATCAGTCCCCCTTGGCTCCCCAGTTGTATTTAGTCTTTCTTGAATTCTTGGCAGTACCGGGGTTTGAACTCGGGGCTTACACGCTGGCTAGGCAGCCACTCTACCACGTGAGCTACTCCACGAGTTAATTGTTGTCTTGGGCAAAGCTACCGTCCTTTTCCTGTTTGCTGTTTTCATCGAGCCAAGTTTTGGTCTGAGCACCGAGTAATTCAGACGCTGCTTCTCGCATCCCCAGGAGCAGGGCGGGCAGGTGCGGCCGGAGCGCCTGGGGCGGCTGTTCGTCTTCGCGCTCCTGTGGAGCGTGGGGGCCGCGCTGGAGCAGGACGGCCGCGGGCGCCTGGAGCTCTGGCTGCGCGCGCGCACAGCGGCCGCGTCCCTGCCGCACCTGCCACCGCAGGCCGGGCCCGGGGACTCCATGTTCGACTACTTCGTGACGCCTGATGGTGAGCGCTTGGCCACCGAGGAGCCACCCTCGGGACCGTCAGTCTAATCCAAAGTCTTTGCGCGGAAGAGCTTTTAAAAGGGGGAACCAAAGCTCTTGACTGTAAATTAAAGCGGGAGGGTTCATGTCGAGAGAAAGCTAATCATAATCTAAAAGATTCACTTTGCATTTCACACGCACATCCCCTCCCTTGTGGAATGTCTTGTGACTTCAGGAAAACCGAAACATCTCCCAAGCAGACCTGCTTTCACCATTCATCCGATGGAACCAGCAATTTATGTAAAAAATACAGTGTGAAGTATATTCCTTATGAAATACGGGTATCTGTGCTTATCAGTTATGTTTCTGTACCGCTCCCCATACTTAAGATTACTTATATGTGCACATGCATACACGAGGATACACATATATGAAATAATACACACACAACACTATTCATTATTCATATGTGTGTGTACACATGGCATCCGGGCCTTCTCACCTAATGAGAAACGTGTGAGAGCTGACATTTAAAAATGATTAGTGACTTTAGGTGCACACTACTCTCACTGCATTCTGCATTTTTATGCACACTCTCTTATTGACAGCCTACATATTAAAAAAATCCAAGACAGCTCCTAATAATTCCTAATGTTACCACTTTGGAATAGTTCTTTGGGGACTTGTGACCAAGCTAACACACATTATGAAAATCTCTGATTTTAATGGTTGCTATCTCCTCGGGTGGTATATGGAGGATGTCTGCTCATTACAAGTAGGAGTTAAATTATTGCTAGGAAGATGTGATTGATCTTTGTTCACCTCAGGTAACTGGATGCACTGGAACACCTGTACCCAGGAGTGTACATATCCCTCGGATACCACTCCAGAATACAGCTCTATCCTGGTGCCGAATGTCGACAACGTGAGGACCGACTTTCTAATTAAAACCATTGCTAAGCAAGGCAAGGTATGGCTTTTCACTCTTATTAAAAATAGCACATTCTAAAAAGTCACTTGAAAACACAAAGCATCCTGCATTAATTTTCAAATGGTTTCTGTTACTGTTTAGGAAAATTAAAATATTACCCCAAATGACTATGCTCCTTTTATTATTCCACAGTGTCAATATTGGTGTTGAATAGCCCTAATTTGCAATTAACTAATTATTTCTCATGCATTAGCTGAGAGAATGCAAATTTTGGTTACTTTTCCAAAGAGAAATCCTTCCCTTTTAGCTATTGACCTAGATTGCTAGGACTGCCATAACAAAATATCAGGGCCTGGGGGCTTCATCCACAACAGTCCTTCTTCTCATAGTTGTGGAGGCTGAAATTCTGACATGAAAGGTGTCAGGGTTGGTTTCTTCAGAGCCTTCTCTCCATGGCTTGTAGATGGTACCATCTCTGTGTGTTTTTCTGTGATCCTTTTCTGTATGCATGCATCTCTGGTGTTTCTTTGTGTATTCAAATTTGCTCTTTTTTAAGGACACCAATTAGACTGGATTAGGCCTAATCCTTAATGGCCTCATTTGACCAGTTGCCTCTTTACAGGCCCTCTGTCATATTCAGAGATATTGGTTTTTAAGGTTTCAATGTAAATTTCAGAGGGGAGGCACACAACATTTATTTTACTGCATTTCTTTCTCATCTCCTTTATTTTAGGCTGTGCTGTTAATTGGGGAACAAGGAACCGCCAAAACGGTCATAATCAAAGGATTTATGTCAAAATATGATCCTGAAAGACACGTGGTTAAGTGTCTGAACTTTTCTTCTGCAACCACCCCACTGATGTTTCAGGTACTGGTGTTTGATATTGCTCATTAAACTTGTTAGTGATAAAATTTGGAGGTGCAACTCTCTACTATTCCACCTGAGTCCACTGCCTCATCTGAACTTTTGTAGCCATGACATAGCCTAAAATGTCTTCTGTCTCTGCTACTCAATGAAGTAGGATTTTTCTTTAGTTAGAATATAATATATAATCTTAAATTATGGAGAACTAAAAATGTTTACATAAAGTGCTACAGGCCTAAATACTATTTTCTACCTAGAAAAGTCTATGAACATGCAGACTCCCAAATGCTAAGAAATGTCATTTATTCCCCCTATATAGTGTTTGCTTTTTTGTGAATATTGCTATTTTTATGACCTTTTGGTCATAGACACTTTGGACTCAGCTTTGATGGCTCTTTCTTGAATCCAAGAATGTTAACATATCTGAAGATACATCTTACACATCTCTTTCTTTTTCTTCTTGTTCCCTGTCTCCCTCTACATAATCCATGATTCCACTCCAGGGTATTAGCATGGAAGAATACTAAATTATTTGGTTCAAGTCTAATTTTCTTCCATTCTAGCGTTTATACCTCTTCCAAATTGTTTCCTAGATTGTTACTTTGTCTGGTTTCCTGATTTAACATTCTACCATGGCTCCCTTGATTGTGGAATCATTGTGGCTCAATTGCCACAAGCTATAAAATCTTAGAATCTGAGATATTTTACCATATCATATTATATTATATCATATCATATTGTAGAACAGTGACAGAATAAAAACTTTAGGCTTGCATTGCTTTTGTCAGTGAAACTGTCAGGACTGACCTGGGTTTGCAGTTGCAGACTGGTTCCTTTTCCCCAGTCCAAAATTGTTTAAGACATTATTGAAACTGAGGAAGAAATTCTAAATGTCAGTCCACATCTCAATCATTTACAAACTCTCTCTCTCTCATGTTTTTATTAGACCATTAATGAAGTATCAAAAAGATACACATCATAAATTTCAAATAGAAGGGAAATATTTAGGGGAATCAGAACTCATAAAACTTTGCTTTAGATGAACTTTGTTGTTCATATTGATATGAAAATATCAGCACAATGAAAATTGTTGAGAGCATAGATAAATCATGCCTTTATTTCACTTAATTTAATTGGTAATAACAGAGTGCCAATAAACTAAGACCATTGATTAAATTTCTAAATAAGACTGTCAACTTCATTATGGTCCTCTGTTAAGAGATATTTCCTATACTGGCCTTCTATCAGATGAATCCTATTTATAAGTGTCTTGTGGGACAGTCTGGATGAAAGGTCAGCCCCAAATTGAAGAGACTCAGCAGTGGTATTTTTGTGTTTGGGCAATAGCACATTAAATTATCCTAGGCTGGCAAGATGCTGACATTGTATATATATCCCATTGATACTGCTTCACAGTTAAGGAATGTTTGTTAGTTTTACTTTAATAGAACAATTCTTTTTAAAGGTTATTTGAGGATGAAGATTTTAAAAAATGAACGTTGTTTTCTCTTTTTTCCATTTTGTAGGGTAATTAACTAGCTAGCTACCCTTCTTGAGACTGTAACAAATCTGCAGCCTCCTTTCCTTCCACAAGGTCAGCTGATTTTATATAACGTAAATCCCCAACCTTCTAGTCACATGGTTAGTCCCTTTAGCAGGCACCTGAGGACCATGTGAATATAGTCCTTTTGTGAACCAAGGAGTCTATTTGAAAACAAAGACATTCCTATTACTCACCAAAACAGAAGAGTTTATAGATTGCTCCCAGGAGTTAGGGACAAAGGTCAGGCAAATTCTTATTTATGGACAAATCTGGTATTTTCCCCTGTAAGGTAGTAAAGATCTATGAACTATGTTTCTTTAACATGAAATATTTATTAATTTGCTAGAAAATGCCATATTACCTAGACAACCCGATCGTTATTTGGTATACAAATTCATAAATAAATTTCTCTAAGTAATACTACATTGAGCTACCATAATTAAAAGAATAATAAAGTAGATTTTTGAAACATTAAAATCCATCTTCTTCAGGGTCCCTTATCTCACTCACAACTGTTTTGGCACAATTTCCTCCTATCCTTCAGTGTTAAGTCATTGCGTCACTATTTCTCGTCCTATTCAGAAGCATCCTAGAATCATCTACTCAGTGTAGTGCCAGAGTCTGATTTGACTGCTGAGCATCAAGGGTTTCTATTAAGCAAGACTTATTAGTTTTAGAAAGCTTTCAATTAGCCAGACTGCTGTAATTAACTTTCTCCCTATAATTTTAGTTATTTATACGAGACAGAGATGATGGAGCATTTGTGTCTGTGGATCCCAACCAAATTGAAATTGTAGATGAGAAAGTAGACACTGTCTGTCCCTCACCTGTTTACCATCATGGTCCATCATCCAGTCACGACCCCTTGCTGGTTGTTTGCCAAGTAGTTTCACCAAGGTTCCCTTTGCATTTCACCAAAGTGTCATTTTCACATATCGTTTCAGTAAGAGGACTATATGTCCCTGTTTGCCTGGGAAAGTCCCAATTTACTTCCACTGCCTCAGATGGATAATTAATACCATCTCCTTTCACTATCAAAAGTGTCTAGTTTGGTCAAAAAAAAAAAAAACCCCAAAACCAAAAAACCTTATAGTCATGCTGAATTCCTTTTTTGGCTAAGAGAATTCATTTTCCTTTTTTTAAAATAAAAAGTGAAATAGCTTATCCCTCCAAACTAGTGTTGTTTTAATGCTTTTTCCCGTTTTTGAAAGTAATTCATATGTCTTTTGAACTTTAAATAACTCAGAAAAGTGAAAAGAAGAAAGTGAAAGTTACTTAAGAGAATTTCTAGAAAGATTGATCTCTTCTAAAAACAATCTTAAAGTTCTTTGAATACCGCAGCCATCTTACTAACGGTTTTATGGCTATAGATTTTAACTTTTAAAATGACAGTCAGAGCTTGGAAGGAAAGCCTGTCTTTTATCCTGAACTCAGAACCACTTTTCCAAAGGATGTTTTATGCGAAAAGAGTAGTCTATAAAACAGGTAACCATGGATTTGCTTTGGTGAAATTGGAGCTGAGTTCCTAAAGCTCCTTCCAACCTTATCTTTGTTGCCATGGTTATAGAGCATCCTTTTGGCTCCATGGTTATAGAGCATCCTTTTGGCTCCTCAGAGTAATTTGGAGAATAGTTTTAAGAGGAGAATCTTAACAGATAATATGTGAAATATTTTTTCATGATAAAGATCTCTTAAAATGTCAGGTTTTAGTGTTCATACTAATGCACTTGGTGGAAGGAGATTCAGGAAATAACTGAATGGCATCAGTTAGTTGATAGAGGAACGTAATCTAGAAACTAGCCCTCCATTTGCTTCACTGAATCACTCACCTGCCCCCTTCCAGTGGCTTTCCTTTATCCACATTAATATTCAAATGGCTGATATCTCTTACTGCACTTGTTTTATTTTTAGCTTGTAGTTGTATTTATTGTATTTCCATGTTATGTTTGTTATCAGATTTGACATTTTAGAATTACTATTGACATTTTAAACTTTGCTAATGTACAACTATTTTCATTTGGTTTTAATGAATTACAATAAAACAGGAAGATATTTAAGCAGTTGATTTAAAAATAAAGAGCATAAGCTCTCCATTCTTTTAGATAATACCATATATATATGGAAACCTAAAATTAAATGTATTTCATATTTTAATTTAATTGTATGTAATATTTATAAGAAACTACTTAGGTAGTTGAATATAGAGGTTTGCATAGAAATAATAAAATGCTTTTATATTTTTGTAATGAATTAAGGTCAGCAATTTCTTTCTCATATATCATTTATGTATAATACTCTATTGTACATGTATATATGCACACATGCATATATACATACATATATATATATATGTTTTACATATCTTTATACGCATACTTAATTCTGGGGTGTGATACTAAGTTATACATGAAAGCACAAAGCTAAAAAGTGAGAAAAACAGTAGTTTAATTTTGTTTTTTTTCTGAATTTAAATCTGGTCAGAGCTGTTGCATATGGTCATGCATGTTATACAGATTTTGTGCTATGTCTCCTTCATAAAGACATATTTGCCGTTTGTGTGAACGGCAAATCCAAGAATAAGGCAATGCACAGTATCTTCAATTATATGAGTTCCTGCCAAGACCTCTTCCAGTGCAAGCTTCTTCTCTTTGGATAGAGAAACAGACACACACATGACCAAGTATAGCTGAGGTGATCAGTGCTACATGGTGTAACCCAAGGACCATAAAGACCAGAGGATGGGGATTAATTTCTTTAGGGAATTGGAAGTAAATGTAATGAAAGAGTTGACCATTGTTTGGAGGAACTTTAATTTTTATGTTCTATTAATTTTTTAGGAATTATAAGAATGAATTGTGTATTAAGAAATTAATTCAGAAAATTGAATTGCCCCTAGGCTTTAGATTTCCAGCTTATAATGAACAATGACAACTTTCTTCATCTCCATTCCTAAACCTACTTGGTTTTCTGACCATCTTGTTTTTACTTTTTTTTTTTAATGGTACTGGGGCTTGAACTCAGGGCCTACACCTTAAGACACTTCACCAACCCTTTTTGTGTTAGGTATTTTTCAAGATAGGGTCTCGTGAACTATTTGCCCAGGCTGGGTTTGAACCGTGATCTTCCTGATCTCCACCTTCTGAGTAGCTAGGATTACAGGCATGAGCCACCAGAGCCTGGCTAGTTTTTCTTCTTAAAAAGTCAGTGTCACAACTGGAGTTACTGTTGAGATCCTGTGTCTTGTATAGATAGACAGACAATAAGATTAGAATCTTGTGTAGGGTCTGTCTGTTGATTAAGGTGATGTCATGCTGATTATGATTCTTCAATTTCAGAGTAAAGTTGCTGTCTATTCTCCAGAAAGCATACATTGCCCTTTGTCCAGTCCCCTGCTAGAGATTTCAGTTTTTATTTATTTTATTTTATTTTTTAAATTTCTATTATTCATATGTGCATACAATGTTTGGGTCATTTCTTCCCCCTTCCCTCTACCCCTTTTCTTTCCCCCCGCCCCCTCCTTCTCTCCCCACCTCTCTCACTTCCAGGCAGAAACTATTTTGCCCTTATCTCTAATTTTGTTGAAGAGAGATTATAAGCAATAATAGGAAGGACCAAGGGTTTTTGCTAGTTGAGATAAGGATAGCCATACAGGGAGTTGACTCACATTGCTTTCCTGTACACATGTGTTACGTTCTAAGTTAATTCTTCTTGATCTAAACTTTTCTCTAGTGCCTACTCCCCTTCTCCTGTTGGCCTCTGTTGCTTTTAAGGTATCTGCTTTAGTTTCTCTGCGTTGAGGGTAACAAATGCTAGCTAATTTTTTAGTTGTTTTACCTATCCTCATATCTCCCTTGTGTGCTCTCGCTTTTATCTTGTGATCAAAGTCCAATCCCCTTGTTGTGTTTGCCCTTGATCTAATGTCCACATATGAGGGAGAACATTCGTTTTTTGGTCTTTTGGGCCAGGCTAACCTCACTCAGAATGATGTTCTCCAATTCCATCCATTTACCAGCGAATGATAACATTTCATTCTTCTTCATGGCTGCATAAAATTCCATTGTGTATAAATACCACATTTTCTTAATCCATTCGTCAGTGCTGGGGCATCTTGGCTGTTTCCATAACTTGGCTATTGTGAATAGTGCTGCAATAAACATGGGTGTGCAGGTGCCTCTGGAGTAACCTGTGTCACAGTCTTTTGGGTATATCCCCAAGAGTGGTATTGCTGGATCATATGGTAGCCTCCAAATTTTTTTCCAGAGTGGTTGTACTAGTTTACATGCCCACCAACAGTGTAAGAGGGTTCCTTATTCCCCACATCCTCGCCAACACCTGTTGTTTGTGGTGTTGTTGATGATGGCTATTCTAACAGGGGTGAGGTGGAATCTTAGTGTGGTTTTAATTTGCATTTCCTTTATTGCTAGAGTAGTGAGCATTTTTTCATGTGTTTTTTGGCCATTTGAATTTCTTCTTTTGAGAAAGTTCTGTTTAGTTCACTTGCCCATTTCTTTATTGGTTCATTAGTTTTGGGAGAATTTAGTTTTTTAAGTTCCCTGTATATTCTGGTTATCAGTCCTTTGTCTGATGTATAGTTGGCAAATATTTTCTCCCACTCTGTGGGTGTTCTCTTCAGTTTAGAGACCATTTCTTTTGATGAACAGAAGCTTTTTAGTTTTATGAAGTCCCATTTATCTATGCTATCTCTTAGTTGCTGTGCTGCTGGGGTTCCATTGAGAAAGTTCTTACCTATACCTACTAATTCCAGAGCATTTCCTACTCTTTCCTGTATCAACTTTAGAGTTTGTGGTCTGATATTAAGATCCTTGATCCATTTCGAGTTAATCTTGGTATAGGGTGATATACATGGATCTAGTTTCAGTTTTTGCATACTGCTAAGCAGTTTTCCCAGCAGTTTTTGTTGAAGAGGCTGTCTTTTCTCCATCATATATTTTTAGTGCCTTTGTCAAAGACAAGTTGGTTATAGTTGTGTGGCTTCATATCTGGGTCCTCTATTCTGTTCCACTGGTCTTCATGTCTGTTTTTGTGTCAGTACCATGCTGTTTTTATTGTTATTGCTTTGTAATATAGTTTGAAGTCAGATATCGTGATGCCTCCAGCATTGTTCTTTTGACTGAGTATTGCCTTGGCTATTCGTGGCCTCTTGTGTTTCCATATAAACTTAACGGTGGATTTTTCAATCTCTTTAATGAATGTCATTGGAATTTTGATGGGAATTGCATTAAACATGTAGATTACTTTAGGGAGTATAGACATTTTTACCATGTTGATTCAACCAATCCATGAGCATGGGGGATCTCTCCACTTTCTATGGTCTTCCTCAATCTCTTTCTTCAGAAGTTTATAATTTTCCTTGTAGAGGTCATTCACATCTTTTGTTAGGTTTACACATAGGTATTTGATTTTTTTTGAGGCTATTGTAAATGGAATTGTTTTCATATATTCTTTTTCAGTTTGTTCATTATTAGTGTTTAGAAATGCTAATGATTTTTCTATGTTGATTTTATATCCTGCTACCTTGCTGTAGCTATTGATGATGTCCAGGAGCTTCTGAGGTGAGTTTTTTGGGTCTTTAAGGTATAGGATCATGTCGTCTGCAAATAGGGATATTTTGACAGTTTCTTTACCTGTTTGTATTCCTTTTATTCCTTCTTCTTGCCTCATTGCTCTGGCAAGGAATTCCAGTACTATGTTGAATAGGAGTGGAGATCGTGGGCATCCTTGTCTGGTTCCTGATTTTAGAGGGAATGGTTTCAATTTTTCACCATTAAGTATGATGTTGGCTGTAGGTTTGTCATATATAGCTTTTATAATGTTGAGGTACTTTCCTTCTATTCCTAGTTTTCTTAGAGCTTTTACCATGAAATGGTGTTGGATCTTATCAAAGGCTTTTTCTACATCTATTGAGATGATCAAGTGGTTTTTGTCTTTGTTTCTATTAATGTGGTTTATTACGTTTATTGATTTTCGTATGTTGAACCACCCCTGCATCCCTGGGATGAAGCCTACTTGGCCGTGGTGAATGATCTTTTTGATGTGTTGTTCAATTCAGTTTGCTATTATTTTATTGAGGATTTTTGCATCAGTGTTCATTAAGGAGATTGGCCTATAGTTCTCCTTTTAGGAGGTGTCTTTGCCTGGTTTTGGGATAAGTGTAATACTGGCTTCATAAAATGTGTTTGGCAGTTTTCCTTCCCTTTCTATTTCATGGAACAGTTTAAGGAGGGTTGGTATCAGTTCTTCTTTAAAGGTCTGATAGAATTCAGCAGAGAATCCATCAGGTCCTGGACCTTTCTTTTTTAGAAGACTCTATTGCTGCTTCAATTTCATTTTGTGTTATAGATCTATTCAGGTGATCAATGTCCTCCTTGTTGAGTTTTGGATGGTCATAAGTATGTAGAAATCTGTCCATTTCTTTAAGATTCTCAAATTTATTAGAATATAGGTTCTCAAAGTAGTCTCTGATGATTTCCTGGATTTCCATGGCATTTGTTGTTATCTCTCCTTTTGCATTTCTGATTTTACTGGTTTGGGTTTTTTCTCTCCTCATTTTAGTCAGGTTTGCCAGGGGTCTGTTGATCTTGTTTATTTTTTCAAAGAACCAACTTTTTGTTTCATTAATTCTTTGTTTTGTTTTTTTTTTTGTTTCTATGTCATTGATTTCAGCTCTTATTTTTAGTATTTCTTTCCTTCTGTTTGTTTTGGGGTTTGCTTGTTCTTGTTTTTCTAAGAGTTTAAGATGCATCATTAGGTCATTGATTTGAGATCTTTTTGTCTTTTTAACATATGCACTCATGGCTATAAACTTTCCTCTCAGGACTATCTTTGCTTGTGCAATAGGTTCTGGTAAGTTGTGTTTTCATTTTCATTAACTTCCAGGAACCTTTTAATTTCCTCTTTTATTTCATGGATGACCATTGGTCACTGAGCAATGTGTTGTTCAGTTTCCCACTGTTTGAATGTTTTTTGCTATTATTTTTGTTGTTGAGTTCTACTTTTACTGCATTGTGATCAGATAGTATGCACGGTATAATTTCTATTTTCTTGTATTTGCTGAGGTTTGCTTTTTTGCCCTAGGATATGATCTATTTTGGAGAAGGTTCCATGGGCTGCTGAGAAGAAAGTATATTGTGTAGAAGTTGGATGAAATGTTCTGTAGACACCAACTAGGTCCATTTGATCTAGTGTATATTTTAGTTCTTGGATTTCTTTATTGATTTTTTGTTTGGATGACCTATCTATTGATGATAATGGGGTGTTAAAGACTCCCACAACCACTGTGTTGGCGTTAATATATGCTTTTAGGCCTTTCAGGGTATGTTTGATGAAATTGGGTGCGTTGACATTGGGTATATACAGGTTGATGATTATTATTTACTTTTGGTCTATTTCCCCTTTTATTAGTATGGAATGTCCTTCTTTATCTCGTTTGATCAATGTAGGTTTGAAGTCTATTTTGTCCAAGATAAATATTGCTACTCCTGCCTTTTTCAGGGAACATTGGCTTGGTAAATCTTCTTCCAGCCTTTCATCCTAAGCCTATACTTATTTCTGTCAGTGAGATGGGTCTCCTGTAAGCAACAAATTGTTGGATCTTCCTTTTTAATCCAGTTTGTCAAAACGTGCCTTTTGATGGGTGAATTAAGTCCATTAACATTAAGTGTTAGTACTGATAGGTGTGTGGTGATTCCTGTCATTTAGTTGACTTAGTTGTTTAAGGGTTTGATTGTGTACAGTTAAATCAATGTTACTCTCTGCTTTCTTGCCTTTTCTTCTCCTGTGGTTTGGTACTGCCTTTCCTTTCATGGTTTTGTTGGCTTTCAATTTCTGTGTGCTGAATCCCTTGAAGAATTTTTTTATAGTAGTGGCTTTGTGGTCATATTGTTTTAGGTTTTGCTTATCATGGAAGACTTTTATTGCTCCATCTGTTTTGAATGATAGCTTTGTTGGGTAGAGTATCCTAGCGTTGAAGTTATTTTCATTCAGTGCCCAGTAGACCTCACCCCATGCTCTCCTTGCTTTTAAGGTTTCCGTTGAGAAATCTGTGTGATTTTGATGGGTTTACCTGTGTATGTTATTTGTTTTTTCTCTCTTACAGCCTTCAATACTCTTTCTCTATACTCCGTGCTTGTTGTTTTAATGATAATATGTTGTGGGGTAGTTCTATTTTGATCTAGTCTGTTTGGTGTCCTGGAGGCTTCCTGTATCTGAATGGGCATAGTTTTCTCCAGATTTGGGAAATTTTCTGTTATTATTTTGTTGAATATATTAGAAATTCCTTTTGCTTGCTCCCCTTCTCCTTCTTCAATGTCCATGATTCTCAGGGTTGGTCTTTTGATGGAGTTGTTGAATTCTTGCTTATTCCTCTCAGAGGTCTTGAGTTGTCTAACTAGTAGTTCTTCAGTTTTTCCTTTAATTACCATTTCATCTTTAAGTTCTGAGATTCTGTCTTCTGCTTGTTCTATTCTGCTGGAGTGGCCTTCCATTTTGTTTTGCATTTCTGTTTTTTTCTTTTTTCTGAGGTTTTCCATGTCATGAGTCACTTCCTCTTTAATATTGTCAAGTTTTGTCCTGAGTTCATTTATCTCTCTGTTTATGGTATTCTTTGTTTTACTTTGGTGTTTATACAGTACTTCTATAGTTTCTTTTACTTGTTCTTGTGCTTTCTCAAATTCTTTATTTTTGTTGTCTTGGAATTTCTTGAGTATCTCCTGTATATTTTGGTTGACCATATCCAGTATCATCTCTATAAAATTCTCATTGATTACTTGCAGGATTTCTTCTTTCAGAATGTTCTTGTGGGCTTCATTGGGTTCTTTGGCACAGTTTATCTTCGTTTTGTTGGAGTCTGGATCTGGGCATCTGTTTTCTTCATTTCCTTCTGGTTCCTGTACTAATTTATTATTGGGAAGAAAATGATTTCCATCCTTTTTCTGTCTTCCCATCATACCACTTGGTGCTGTTACTGTCCCTCTACTGTGTGTAATTTAGTATTATCTAGCTTGTAATAGTAAAAATAATGATATCTAGAATGGAAGGGTAAGAAGAGAAAGAAAGCAAAGAAGGAAAAGAAAAAAGAAAAAAAATAGAGAGCCAAAGAAATAAACAGGGAGAGATAGTGTACTAATGAATAGTGAACTAAACAAGCATTAGAGAGACAGAGAAAAAAGGAAAGATAGAAAAAGAAGAAAAAGAAAAAAGAAAAAAAATCCTAGGTTCAAATGCAATAAAGTGTCAGTCTTAATAGTTCTGGTGTTATTCCTTCAGTATCCAATTCTGGTGTTGGTGTTTGAGTAGTAGTTCTTTTGTTGTCTCACCAAAGGGGGGAAAAATAATAAACAAAAAAAATTGGAAAAAATTAGAAAAGATATATAAAACTATAAAAGAATAAAAATATCAGGTCCAGGAACCATGATGTTTCAGTCTTAGTAGTTCTGATGTTGCTCCTTCAGCTTCCAGTCCTGGTGTTGGTATTTAACCAGTAGCACTACGGTTGTCTCGCCATGTGGTTTGGTCAGGAGACAGCTTTGTAAACCTCTATCTGCTCTGTTTCCACCTGCGGCTCACCTGCCACCTACCGTCAGCTAGCTGCTGTTGCAGGCTTTATTTGTTGCAGTTCGCTGTGGGGAGCCATCACACCCACTTACTGCAGCAGGCTTTGTTTATTTAGAGTTCTCCTGGGTGCCTGCCTGTCCCCTTTTCTCTGGTGTAGAGTTCTGCCAGCCTGTTACAGGTGCAGGCTTTGTTTATTTAGAGTTTGCGTGGGGAACTTCCCTTCCCCCACTCTCTGGTGGAACATCACACATGTCAGCCACTGTTGCAAGCCTTGTCCACTCAAAGCTCACTTGGGGGAGCCGCCAAACCCACTTTCTCTGGCAGGCGTGTTTATTTAAATTTCACGTGGGTGCCTGCCCCTTCTCCTTTCTCCAGAGCTCAAAGTGCCACGCCCTCTTTGCTATGTGTCCTTTAAAGTTCCTTGTTTATTATTCAGTTTTTTTTTTTTCCTGGGTGGTTGTCAGTCTGTCCAGGGGGCTATGCTGATTTATCCCAAGGGTGGCTGTGGGATTACCACGTGCCACTTATTTGCTCACCCGTTGGTCTGCATCTCCCAAGCAGGTTAGGAGCCAGTTTCTGGTGGCCCGGGAGCCCTCCTGGTTTCTCTGTATAACTTGGCGAGGCGAAGCTATGTGCAGGCTTGGGGTTCAGGGGTGTTGGAGTTTTGCATCTTCCTGCCTAGTGTGTCTGCAGTATCTCAGCAAGATTTTTACTTTACGGAGTACACACTATCTGCTTCCTCCCTCTCGTCACCATCTTGGAACTTCGAGATTTCAGTTTTTAAAAATCAATAGCTGAGTTGAAGGAAGTGACATTTATGGAAGATCATTTATCTAAGTCAATACTGTGCAAAGCTTGTTTGGCTAATGTTAATCCTTAGAGATTTTTGGCTCAAAAATGGGAACCCAAGGGGTATATAAATATAGTTCCCATAATGAACACTGTAAAGCAGCCTGAGAGGGTATTATTTCATAGTGTGTGTTCTGTTGTTAACTGGGTGGAAGTTAATTAAGACCTCAAGGGACTGGACAAAGAGACTGAGAAGGACTGACTAGTGTAAGCAGCAGCATCCCAGAGTTCCTTGCAGGTCAGTGATGGGAATCCCCTGAAGTATTGAGCAGAGCTACAATGCCCTTTAGAAAGTTGGTCTGGCTGCAGAGTGGATAGATGGGAGAGTGATGGCTGTACTCAGAGAGACCTGAGAGGAGATAGTTGTAGTAATTCTTCAAGAGGGAAGTTCAGCTCGTCCAAGATATAGAAGTAGGTGTGGAAACAGAACAAGGATGCATTCACATTGTGGGTTGGAAGCAGAACTGTTGGGATTTGAGGTTGATTGAGTAGATGTTGCTGAAGGAGAAGCACTGCAGACAGAGGGAAGTTGAAGCTGACTCTGGGTTTCTTGCATTTATTTACTTATGTATCAAATATTTACCAACGAATGCATAGCACCAGACAACTTTTTAGATATTGACTATACAAAAAGTAGGTAGACAGGGTTCCTATACTACTTACATCTGGATAATAGATAATAAACAAATAAGTGAATATATTTACTTGGCTTTCTTAGGTGTATGATGGTTCATATCACTACAACAATGTGTGAGGTGGGAACACAGGTCAAAGAGATTGGGAAGAATGTGGGAGAAAGAATTCTTCACAGATAATCAGAAATCCCTTCCTTCCTTCCTTCCTTCCTTCCTTCATTCCTCCATCCCTCTATCCTTCTTTTCTTCCTTCCTTCTTTGTTTCTCTCTCTTTCTTTCTTGTACTGAGGTTTGAACTCAGGCATTGAGCCACTCTGTCAGCCTGATCAGCAATTTTTATATGTATTTTATTAGTGAACTTTGTGTCACTATAGTGAGATACCTGAGACAATTAATTTACAAAAAAGTTTATTTAGTTGATGATTATAGAACTGGAATCCTCAAGATTGGGTGACCTCACTGCTTTATGACTTTGGTGATGGCACAGGGTGAAATAAACCACTTATATCATGAGCAGATATAGACCGAGAGACTAGAGCCTCAGGATTCACTTCAAGGGCATGCCCACTATGACACAAAGACCTTCCATTAAGCCCCACCTCTTAAAAGTTCTCAGAACTCTTCAATAATGTCAACATGGGAACCAAGCCTTTAATACAGGGACATTGGGAAACACTACCCATATTCAAACATAGCATTGATTTATTTGAGAAGTCAGAAAATATAGATAACATTATAAGGAACACAACCTAGAAATTTGATATAACTTATAAAGAAGTGAGTAAGACTGACTACTGGTAGGGATGGCAATTTAAGAGGCTATGATATCAATCTTTGTGAGAAAGATACATAACTGAACAAAGGCACATCATTATTTGTAGGGGAGGAGATATTTTGAAAAAGCAATGTAAAGGACTTAGTAAAGTGAGCTGTAAAATATTTGGATGTGGCAGTTAAGTAATTGGTATCTATCTGTAAGATGAACAACTAGGAGGAGTGCAAACTTTGGGGTATGTAAGAGGAATTTATATTTACACATATTGATTTTTGTGATGCTCTAGAAAATCCAAGTGGGAAAATCCAGTTGGATACCAGTCCAAGTATGCAGTTTTTCTAAACATCTCATCAGAACATGCATTATTGGGTTTCAGACCTTCAGGAGGTCTCACTAAACTTCAAAGTTCACTAGAAAAACTGAGATGTGGCTCAAGTGGTAGAGTGCTTCCCTAGCAAGCATGAGGCCCTAGTTCAAATCCCAGTACTACCAAAAAACTTAGGAAACTGTAGAATGGGCAGGAATTCTAAAAGCAGAAAGAAGTCTCAACTTCCAGGCTCCCATGCTACTTTATTTTCCTCCTCCTTTTGTATTTGTTTTTTTCAACATAGCTCTTTTATGACACATATAGCTAGTCATTTCAAAGAAATTAGGGTCATAATGAAGAGGAAGAAAGTGCAGGCATGTGGATATTACTCTGTATTATTCTAATTATCCCACCTGTGGCTTTTTAGCTCTTTGAGGGCCCCACAAGGCATAAAATCTTCACATGCCAAAGAGTTCTCATTAATAGACATGGGGATGTCTGGAAGACTGTGGTTTGCCTTAGGGAGTTGTCAGGAGATTATTAATTGGTTTATTCATTTAAATTCATTGAAAAGCTGAGCTAAATTTAACCTAGTACATTAAACAGTGTGCTTTTATGTCAGGGGAATATGAAATTCTTTTTGCTCTTGTACTATTTCATGGGAGACTTGTTTTGTAATTGAATGACTTGTGATATATTTACATAACTTTCTATTAAAAATGATGAAAAAATTCACATCACTTGCTATTGTTCATTAAAATGATGATGGAGGCTTACAAGTTGCAATTACTGTGAAGGTTGTTAAAGACGGATGTACTGATTTCTTATATTTTGGTGCATTTTGTAGTTGCATTTTGGTTATAAAAATCCTGTTTAACTGGTTTACTCTTTATCATGAAATAAGAAAACTTTTTTGGGTAGGAAGAGGAGAATTCATTTTATCTCAATATCCTCTACCCCCTCTTGTACTTACATGTCATCTCCACATGGTTTAAAATCATGTGCAGGTGGATTCCTACGTTGTAGAAATGACATAAAGGCTTTAAGATTTTGACCTTGTAGAACCTGAGAATTTTGAAGCCCTTTCTTCTCTGAGCTACAAATCTGGTTACTCAGTGCAAATATTTTGAATGACTGGTAGCTAAATCACTTTGTACTGCCATAGAAATAAGAATACTAATGTCAAGATTCGAATGTCCCTCCCATCAGTTTAAAATACTTTTTCACATTACCAGGAAATTTTCTAGAGCACACTGTGGTCTTCTCTTCTACCACCTAATTCAGAACACAGAAAGGAGAGAGGAGATACGAGTGAGCTTTGTTCTTTCTCCATGTTGTATTAGGGGATGAGAAGTGATTCAGTGTAGTTGCATCTGCCTAAAAGCAGTGGACCTGAGTTGTGTCAGGCTACAGGAGCCAACTGGCATCCTTCTCAGTGAGGAAAGATGCCTTCAGACTGACAGGCTGTGCAACTCAGAAAGAAGCTTCTTGGACAGTAGTCTTTTCCAGCATTATCTGTTCAGCTTTATGAGGAATCTTTTCCAGGACAGGGGTCTTTGAGTAATCAGGGCTATAGTGTTACCAACATAGGTTTAGTAAGACAAAACTAAATCCTTAGAAATGGATGGAAGGGTTTCGTCCTAGCAGAGTTTACATTGAATAGAACTTCAGTTAATCCTAAATTAAACCAGACTTTCAGAGGTTGTGAATGTTTTGCAAAATAATTTAGGTACTTCAGGACTTGTTCAAAAGAATTCAGGGGGAAATTTTGGCTTTTTATGAGCAATTCCTATCAATTTAAAGGTTCCCAGTTTTTGTTTCTTTTCTTCTTTTCATTTTTGCCTGCTTTGAGTAGTTGACCATGTCTTAGAAGAGATTTTCTGAGCCATTTCTGTTGGCTTTTTTGTTTACCAGAGGACAATAGAGAGCTACGTGGATAAGCGCATGGGTACAACATATGGTCCTCCTGCGGGAAGGAGGATGACTGTGTTCATTGATGATATAAATATGCCAGTAATCAATGAATGGGGAGATCAGGTATGTTGCTTCTATTGTGAATTTCAGTATTCTTTATTCTCTTATGAATAAATATTTTTCTACTTTTTAACATGCAATCCATTCTTTGGAAAACTCAAGGAGTCAGGCTGTAGTGATATGAAGGAATGACATTTTAATTCTGAACATTGTCTTTCTTAGGTTACTAATGAGCTAGTACGACAGCTGATGGAGCAAAATGGATTCTATAACCTAGAGAAGCCTGGGGAGTTTACCAGTATTATGGACATCCAGTTGTTGGCAGCTATGATCCATCCTGGGGGTGGACGCAATGACATACCCCAAAGACTCAAGAGGCAGTTCTCTATATTTAACTGCACGCTGCCCTCTGATGCCTCCATGGACAAGATCTTTGGTAAAATGGGTATTAGTGGGTATGGGGAGGAAGGAATACCTGGTTGTGTTCCTAGGAGAAATTATCCAGAGGGCACCACAGAAAGAACATGGGTGCCTCCTTAGTCTATAGCTTCACCATTCTCTAGTATTTTTTTTCACATAGTGATATCTATACATATTTGTTAAATCTTTCTTACATGAATTTTAAAAATTTAAGTAACTGCTGACAGTTTTTAAAGCAAGGATGCTAAACATTACATGAACTTGGAGATGGGATGGTTTCTTCACAGGAATCCTGGTCATTATAATTCCACATTAAAACCTAGATGTAGCTGATACTTCAACCAACACATATATTGATTTTGTCCAAAGGAATAATGGCCCACAAAGCAGATAAAGTCCTGGTTTTATCATCAGAGTAATTGACAGGATTGTAATCAATTATTGATGGGTTAAATATGTAGTACTTCAGTGATAATTGAATTGAAGAACCACCAGCCCAATATATATCCATATACATTTCAAAAAGCAATGAAAATGCATTTACAACTGGTTTTGGAATGGTTTTCTTTGCAGAAAAAGAGTGTAAAGTTATGAACAACTCCCTATATTAATTTACAATTTCTAAAACTGCTATTTAGAAAGAACTCATTAAGATTACCCTAATTAATTTCTGGCAAACTAAAATGTCATCTTAGCACCCCAGGCTAGTAGAGTGTGGCAGTAATCTGCCTTTAGTCACAGCAGTGACAAGGTTTGGAAACCAAATGACATTTGAATTATCTAAACTTGGGAAAAATAAAGTAGATTAGAAAGATTGACTATTATCACTTCTAATTATTCTTTAGTGCTTGGAAAATTTACATATAATAACACTTATTTTATAATGCATGCAAAGGCAACAGCTAAATTGGGAAATCTTAGAGGATTTATGAAAACATTTTTCTTATTTTTGAAAGACAACATTATATATTGATCATTGCTCTTCATTTAATTATATTAAATTAGTGTAGCCAGAGTTTTCAGCAGTATTGTCTTTCTTCTTTTCTTTCATGGTGCTGGGGATAGAATCCAGGGTCTTGTGCATGCTAGGCAAGAGCTCCGAGCTCTGGCACTGAGCTACATCCTCAGTTCCTCAGTAGGATTTGTTAATCAACTCTTCAGTATTTTGAATACTGACTTACTTAAATCTATAACTATTTTCAAGTATTTGAAAAAGCAACAGAACATTAATTAATTTTCTTTTATATGTGGCTGTCTGTTAAACGTGTAATTACACTTAGGAAAATTCTTCATTATAGTTCTTTTCATTCTGATTGAGTTTCTTTGAAAGACTAGTCAAAATGTTACGATATTCTGCCTTTTCAGGTGTGATTGGGGTAGGCCACTACTGCACCCAGCGGGGTTTCTCAGAGGAAGTGAGAGATGTGGTGGTGAAATTGGTGCCCCTGACGCGCTGCCTATGGCAGAAGACCAAGGCTAAGATGCTCCCTACTCCTGCAAAATTCCACTATGTGTTTAACCTTCGAGATCTTTCCAGGATCTGGCAGGGAATGCTGAACACCACTTCAGAGGTCATCAAAGAACTAGATGTAAGTGATACTTATGAGAGAAAAAACAACAAGCATTGCCATTTATCATACATCCTAAGTATTTTTAATAATTCAGTTTTTATATGAATTACAAAAATATTTTGGGGTCTTTCAGCATGCATGTTCATTTCTTCACTAGTCTGAAACTAATATGAATAAGGAGAAAAATAAACATGTCTGAAAAATTTCAATTACAAGTTCCAATTAAATTAGGTTTATGTTTAAGGAAAGAGTATACACAGTTCTTTTCTAATTCTAGAAATAATTAGAAAATTCTTTTCTAATGTCTAGAATAAGAGAAACAATTGATTTTGTTTTCTCATCATAAGATATTCTTCTTGTACTAAATAATGGATACCCTTGTTTTATTCTATATTAGTCTTCGTATTTTAAGCATGGTATTTTGACTGAAAAAGATAATTATCTTTATAAATAAACATTCAGAATGAAAAGAAACTATTTTGTTGTTAACCATCCATGATCTTTCCATGTAACTAGAGGCATTAAAAGAATTGTGCATGCTGGATAAATTGAAAAGAGGCAGCAGAGTAGAAAATTCATTTAATACAAAAATGAGCATTTGTACATACACTTCAATATGACAGTTCCCAGTGTTATAAGAATTCCAAACTAAGAATGGTATGATAAAAACATAACTCGTCAGTGCACCCTGTCTTGGGGCCCCTCACAGCTCTGGATGCTGTACTGTTTGTCTCAGTAAACTGTCGTACTTCACTCACACACAAATATTTATCTTGTCTTTTCTGCCAACATGTGTCCAAGTGCTGCAGCTAAGGCAGGGTGGGTCTCCTCATCTCTCTGGGCCTGAAGTGGTAGTTGGGCAAATGGATATTCTGGAACTTCCCTGCATAAAACTAAAGTGGCTGAATTATCAACAGAATGTCATAAAGCATGTCAGGTGTTGACTATTGGAAAAACTTACAAATAAGTAACCACACTTTCTAGCCTTTGAAGACTAGATACTGTTGGAGAAATTAATAATCTTTACAACAGAGAATTAAGCATCAGTTTAATAGCAGTGAACATTTTAAGTTGATTTTTTTCCTTAAAGTTATTAACAATTGTGGAATGCAGTTCTCAAACTCTACTCTTTATTTGAATGACCATTTTTGGGTCCTTATTCTAAATCAGCACAAATAAGTCCAGCAACTGACACTGTCATGAAATTTGTCTTAACTGATAATATTTTACTAAACTTTTCTATTTGGCAACAGAAGAGCATTGCATCATTTGTAGTATAGTCTTTTAAGCTGCAACCATTAACCAAGGTAAGGCATTTTCACTAGTCTTTTAGATCAAATAATATGCTTAGTGAAGCATTTGTTATTCTTGCTATAGGGACAGGAATCTTCTGCAATTAATTTCCTCAGCTTTGGCCCTGGAATTTGGGCCCTGGATTATCTGGACAAAATGATTGCTTTGTTCAGATAATTTTATACTACCATTTTGGTCACTTGAAAGTAGGCATCTTACCTAAAAAGAATAATTTGTCTCAGACTTAAGACTGATTTCATAGAATTTTAGCTTGTTGGTTGATCAGAGTGACTCTTAATGTTTTTGTCTTGGGATGTTTGCTTTTTAATTTAGAGACTGCAAAAGAATAGTCTACTTTCCCTTTAACATATTTAAATGAGACTAATTTGAAGTGAAATGGGTATATTTTAAACATAACTTTTAAAAGTGTTGTATCTTAAATACAGAGAGATGATACTCTATAATACCTCAACTTGAATTCCCAGTTCATGACACATTTTAATTATACCTTCAACAGGAACTGTTAAAGCTGTGGAAGCATGAATGCAAGCGTGTGATAGCTGACCGGTTCATTGTGTCTGAGGATGTCACCTGGTTTGATAAGGCTTTAGTAAGTTTGGTAGAGGAAGAATTTGGTGAAGAGAAAAAATTCTTGGTGGATTGTGGCATTGACAGTTATTTTGTGGATTTCTTGAGGGATGCACCTGAAGCTACAGGTAAACTATTGGAGCAGAGTTTTAAATTCTCTAAAAGGTGTCCCTAAAAAAGGAAGATTCAGTGTACAGGGTTGAATTTCTGTCTACCAAACTACTGAAAAAGCCTGAGACAATTAGGTGCTCAATAAATATGGTACAGGTGGATAAGTGTGTGTTCTGTTCTTGGAGTTCAAGACTGAATTACTTGTTTGCTTATTATGCTTGGATATGAAATAAGACTAGGGAGGCAGAGCAGAGCAGAAGACAGTGTGTAGGATTTGTTATCTGTTAGGCATAGATTTGGGGAGGGATCCAGTACATACTAGCTGCATGTTCTGAGCTTTCTTCAAGTTGACTTTCCTCTCATTTATGAAAATAGAAATGTGGAAATGTGCATTGTGGTCCTGTGGGGAATCAATGAAATGTTACACGTACAATGAATGGGCATCTGTGTGGATGGGCATCATCTATGTGAATGGGATTCATCTGTGTGGATGGGCATCTATGTGGATGGGCATCATCTGTGTGGATGGGCATCTGTGAGGATGGGCATCTGTGTGGATGGGCATCATCTGTGTGGATGGGCATCTGTGTGGATGGGCATCTGTGTGGATGGGCATCATCTGTGCGAATGGGCATCTGTGTGAATGGGCATCATCTGTGTGGATGGGCATCATCTGTGCAGATGGGCACCTGTGAAGATGGGCATCATCTGTGAGGATGGGCATCATCTGTGTGGATGGGCATCATCTGTGTGGATGGGCATCTGTGTGGATGGGCATCATCTGTATGGATGGGCATCTGTGAGGATGGGCATCTGTGAGGATGGGCATCTGTGTGGATGGGCATCTGTGAGGATGGGCATCATTTGTGTGGGTGGGCATCTGTGTGGATGGGCATGATCTGTGGGATGGGCATCTGTGTGGATGGGCATCTGTGAGGATGGGCATCATCTGTGTGGATGGGCATCTGTGTCCCAGTCAACTGCAAGCATGAGGTAGCAAAATGACGACGGTTATTATTATTCAGGTCATCTGAGTATTGAAAATAAAAGGAAAAACTCAGATTATGAAGCCTTTGAGCATAATTGGGAGAAGATAGGTTGTCAAGGCAAGCGTTGTGCTTATGAACCATGAAAAATGGAGATGTTACTTTTCTTGTGAAAGAGGCAGTGCTCTGATTTTTTCCCCTTAGAAAATAACTGGTTCTAAGAGGAATGTTAGTCTTTCATTTAATAGCCTCTTCTAAAACTGATGATGGATTTAAAGTTAGTTTGCATATTTAAAAAGGCATGTTTGGACTGAGGTGTGGCTCAAGCAGTAAAGTACCTGCTTTGCAAGCACGAAGCTCTGAGTTCAAACCTCAGTCCCACTAAAAATAAATAAATAAACAAAAAGGCATGTTTAAATGCCTGCTATTTATTTCTGCTACACGATTTAAAATGAGCAGGCAGCCCCTGGATAGTTTTGGTAACAATATGTATGTAGTATTGAAAGTTAACTCTAGCACTCAGGAGGCTAAGAAGGAGAATCTTGAGTTCCAAGCCAGCCTGGGAACAAAGCAAAGAACTTGCTTTAACATAATTGTTAAAATTGGCCTTTTTCCATACCAAGACCCTGTTTCCAAAAACAAAAACAAAAATAAAAACAAGCACCAAAACAACAAAACGTTTTCGAGTGACAATTGCAAAAGGATGTCCATTGTTGACTCTGTAGTTGGAAAGAAATAGACATTTTATTTTAAATCAGGTCAAACACATCCACAAATCTGGTAAGTACATAAGATAATTAGAATTCATCTTGTATCTATTATATTTATTTGTACTTTATTCCTCTAATTCAGAAGGATAATTAATTAGATTGTGGTTTTCAAGAGGTACAGCACAACTGCTACATTTTAGGGGACAGGACAGGGTCCAGAAGCAAATGCGTAACCTTTAGTGACTTCAGTAGTCAAAGCTGAAGCTGATCATTTATGAATGAACTGTGACTATTGAAGCTTGACTATTGAAAGTTTTGCAAATAGGCCATTTTTTTTGGCAGTACTGGGGTTTGAACTCAGTACCTTGCTGTTGCTAGGCAGGCGCTCTACTGCTTGAGCTATGACCCGAGCCCTTTTTGCATTAGTTATTTTTCAAGTAGGGTCTCAAGTTTATGCCTGGGCTAGCCTATGCCTAGTCCTCAATCCTCTGATTTATACTTCCAGGTAGCTGACATGATAGGCAAGCACCACCACACCAAGCATTTATTGGTTGAGATAGAGTCTCACTAATTTTGCCTGAGCTGGCCTCAAACTTTGATCCTCCCAATCCATCTCTGCTTCCTACATAGCTCAGATTACAGGTGTGAGCCACCACTCCTAGCTAAAAAAGGCCAATTTTAACAATTATGTTAAACCAAGTTCCTCCTGTCTCTGGGAGGGTCATAATATGGTTAATATATGATTATATTACAACAGAATCAATTGAAAGCAATTATGACCATAAGACTTGGAGGTTGTGCTCACTCTTCCAGTATCCAGTGAATTTCTAAAATGTTCCTTGTATATTCAACAACTGTGTCAGTCTCCCATTACTAATCTTAACTGATAGTGAATTTATTTATGCCACTTAGCTTTTTTTGGCATTATAGTTTATAGTCAACATTGAAAAAGTGTTAAGTCTGTATATTATGAGGTCTTGATTTTTAAAAAGTATATTTATTTTAATACACTTTCCAGGTGACATAATTCAATATGTTTATTTGAGATTATTTTTTATTTCTGTCAACCTTTCTGTTTCCTGTCAACCTTCTCATTCCCTAAAATTCACTTCTGTCTTCACCACTATCTGGAATTTCTGGATGATAGAAATTCCTGAACAAATGCAATGACTTTTTTCTTTATATTTTTCTAAAAGATCATGTTGTTATTGATCTCCATTTTGACATCCTTACTTTTTTTTTTTAATCTATCACGTTAATAATTAAACTCCTGTCTCTGGGAGGATCTTTGAAATGCAGTGTTCAATTGTGGGTTCACATTAAATTCAGTAAAAACAGCATTGTTTAAAATTGGCTCTTTCTATACAAAAAAGACTAAGACTGTATGAGGTACCAAAAATCTTAATGCTTCTTTTATTTTCTGCTTCCTTTTTTCTAAAAATGCAATATGCATTCTGATGAAAATTAATACTATGCAGTGTTAAATTGTAGAGCCATGAATGTATTAATTTAGATTGAAGTTAGTAGTAAAATTCACAGATTTGAAGAAACTTAATTGAGTCTTTTTTCTCACCAAAGGTGAAACATCTGAGGAGGTTGATGCTGAAATGCCCAAAATTTATGAGCCAATTGAGTCCTTTAATCACCTGAGAGAGCGTTTGAATATGTTCCTGCAGCTGTATAATGAGAATGTCCGTGGCGCCGGCATGGACATGGTGTTCTTTGCAGACGCCATGGTCCATTTAGTCAAGGTATAGTAGCCTCTTGAAGGAGCACGTTGCTGAAGTGACAGACGCTTGGCCTCACCTCAGAACACCCCCTCTTTTCATTTTCATCTCCTATGAGAATACTCAATTTAAAAGTAAACTCCACATGATATCCAATTTGATTTCTAAGCTGAACGCAACATGTCACACCTTATAGTCTTAAAATAAGAGCATGTGTACTTCCACTGGGTGGTGGGATAATTTCATTCAGTGTTGCTATATAGCTTCCAGCTCAGTATTTTCACCATACAAGATAAATGTGGCTGACATCTGAGTTCAAAACATAGGCAAAGGCTGATTATTTTTACATCACAGAAATATATCACTATATAAGTAGTGCATAAACCTTGAGGACATTGAGCTAAGTAAAATAAGTCAGATAGGCAAATATTGTAGGATTCCATTCATGCTTTGTAACTGGAGTGTTCAAATTCATTGAGACAGAAAGTAGAATGCAGGTTTTCAGCATCTGGATGAAGAGGGGATTGAAAGTCCATGTTTAATGGGTAGAGTTTCAGTTTTTCCAGATGAAAAGAGCTCTGGAGATAGATGGTGTCAGTTTCAAGATAGTGTCACCATATCTAATGATATTAAATTATGCACCTCAAAGTGGTTCTGACAGTAAATTTAATTATATATACTTTTTCACAATTAAAAATGATAAAATAAAAACACTGAATAAACAGTTGACTGAGCAGATGAAAATTCTGTTAGAAAGAAATCACTAGGAAAGTACGGTTTCCATTTTGTTTTGTCGTATGAGTCACTACAATATGTACTTTTAGGACAATTGATCCTTAAGGGTTGGAAGTAAAATATTTTACTTTATAACTTATGTAACCTAGCTTACCTGTGCTGTTAGCAATGCTGTTTAAAATCCTCTGTGGCATTCTCATCTTCTTGAGCTCGGCTACTTATTTAGATTATATCCTTTCAGTCAGAAAGAAGGTAGTTTGAGCCTGTCTTCTATGACATAGGTTTAACTGTGAGGAACAATTTCATAAATACAAGTTGTCTCTTCTAATAATTACTGGATCTTAGAAATAGAGAGGGCATGACAGTTAACTGAGGGGCCCTCCCAATGAAGATGAGGATTGCCTGTCTCCTTTTCCATGCAAGAGAGCAAGGGAAGACTTTCTGTAAGGCATGACTACGTCTGGGAGGAGGAAGACAGAAGGGCTCCTCTGGGGTTGGGTATCCTGAGTGTGAGAACACTTAGCTTGGCAATTTTATGAATTCTCAGAATCTAAGACATCACCCTGTGTAAGTAATGAGTCCTCATGCTCTTCCAAAGCACAATATAAATAACATTTTGAAATCAGCTCCTAATTTATAGCTGGTTAAGAGTGAAATGTTCCCAGAAGAATACACATTCAGTCATATTTACTAATTGAAAAGAAGGAGTAAAAAATAAGTATTTTCTAAATGAGTAGTAACAATGGTAACTTCCTGTCACAGTTTGATTGGCTTGGGGCTTCCAACCACTCACACTGCAGATGAGGTTATTTAGTTGGTCTAACGCTTGCACAACTTCTCTGGCACTGACACTTTTTCTATGTTTTGCAGCACAGATGAACAGTGTGCCTTTCTTCATCTGTCTGGGCATGCCATCTCAGGCACAGTGCCCCAGCCCAGCATCCTTGCAAGTCTTTTCCCTCACTCTCAATCTCTAGCTCATTTGCTCTGGAATTGGCCAAAGAATACATGAGTAGAATTTTTGAGCCAAAATTCTACAGTCCTCACTGACTTGTAGGCCAGCTCTTTTCCTCGACACTCTTGCCTTCTATGCTCAGGCCATCCAAGCTCTGTGTCATGAGAACATGAGCCTTGAAATATGCGACCTTGTTACAAGACATCGTACAAGCCAAAAGACAGAATGAAGGCAAAAGCTTCAGCCACACAGGGTATGATCTGAGACCCAGCATATTGCTTAGTTTCTTTCTTCATTCAAACAATGATTTTGTAACAGAAGATATCTCTGTGACATTCATCTCTTTTGCCTCTTGGGTGCAAGTTTACACTATGGTATAGATGGCTTTTCATGATCTAGCCCCTGCCTACCATTCAGCTTTGTGGGCCATGCTCTGCC
Organism: Castor canadensis; assembly: GCF_047511655.1. Taxonomy (NCBI): domain Eukaryota; kingdom Metazoa; phylum Chordata; class Mammalia; order Rodentia; family Castoridae; genus Castor; species Castor canadensis. The sequence continues at coordinate 165,876,824 of NC_133391.1, forward strand.
TAGTGCATAACCAGAAAAATGGACAGCTTATGTTTAAATGCATCCGATCCAAGAGCACCTCACTGATGCAGATTTCTATCCCACATAGTGTAGAGTTTATCTGTGTATCTTTTGCCCCAGACAGAGAGCTTAATGAGGGCAGACACTCTAAGTCACCTCAGTCTTCTCAAGACAAACTTCTGCTAAGAAGATGGTCACACAGAAGAGTGGTTGCATTGTCTGGAATTTAAGCAAGTCCCCAGTGTTACTCTGAACAGCCTTCCCTACTGAAGTCTTCAGCCTTATGGGTCCACCTTGGGCCTTTTACCGATTCTGTTTTTTGGCAGCACTGGGGTTTGAACTCAGGGCCTCACACTTGCTAGGCAGGCACTCTACCACTTGAGCCACTCTGCCAGACCTTTTACTGATTCTGAGATTTTGTGTGTCTCATTCTTTTTTCTTAAAACTTATCCCAGCTGCTGCCCAGCTTGCTACCTTCTTTGTATGTTGAACTTGTACTCATCTTTCAAGATCCAGATCAAATTCTAGCCACACACCTAAAACTCATCTTTCACTGACAGTGATGTTTTCTTATTATTCCTTCCTCCCATTGCCATCCTTCCTTTCTCTGTACCAGTATTCACTCTGGTTCTATTAATAGGTGTGTGTGAATGTGAGTGCCTGCAGGACAGGGATGGACATCACTAATTTTTATAGCATTGCTAATGGGATTAAAATCCCATCCATCATCTGTAATTCAGTCCATACCTAATAGGACAAAATAGCCGCATTTCTCCCTTGACTGTGCTTTCTCCTGTAATCTCAGATTTTAACTAGATTATGAGTGTTTTGAGTTACTTTGAAGCCACTGTTCATGTGTCTGGTCATTTGTCAAATATGTTTTGAGAGTTTACCATATGCCAGAAACTGCGAATGGAAAATTTCAAAATAATATCTCAGCCCAGTTCCAGGTAAAGTGTTATGATGAATATTCCTTAAAACCAAATAAAATTATATAAACCTCTAACATAGTCACCCACATCAAACAAAAGAAACAATTATGGTTGGAAAAATGGCCACCAAGAAAAGACACAGAAGGTTCTAGTGTGGCTTCTAATAGCACCTTACTTGCCTTCTCTCTGCCTCTTGAAGTTATTCCAGGGGAAGAAATGAAGAGACACATATCCTGCCTTCCACCCACAGTGACTTCGGAGAGAGTCACTCAAAGGAGTGAGCAGGAATGTGGGAAACAGCTTAAGCACCCACTGTCCCCCAGGTTTTTAGGTCCACACAGAGATAGGAAGCATGATTTCTCTTTTCCAGTGCTCACACTAAGTTGGGGAAGATAATCTGAACTCACTGGTGTTTCCAACTGGAGTGGAGCATACTCCAGCTAGAGAGGGGAATCCTGAGGGAGGAAGTTTAAGACCTTGGCAGAATGCGGAGCCCTGGTGACTCCGGGAAACGTCCCTGGCTACAGAGAAGTGACTTCTTTTCAACCTTAATCTCCCTTCTATAAGACAATCTATAAATTGTCTTAGAAATTTGAATTTCACATCAATACCCTAGGCTCAGACAGCAGTTAGAAAGGAAAGGGAAATAGTTACCACATAAGGGGGATAGATCATTAAGAATTCTGTGCAGAATTCTCTCTAAGTGGGGCAGGAAGCTCGATGTTTTAAGGAGTTCATTCAACATGAATAAAGTCAAATTCATGTGGACTTTTACCAGGAGGGTCTTGGAATGATCTGCAGCTACTGAACAGCATGGAGTGGACTTTTGACCTTTAATCACTTCTTAATATGTATCTTAGGTATCACCATCTTTGCCAAATCATAGGGGATATTTATGATACTGTTTAAAAAATTTTATCATCTATGTCATATTTGGGATTTTTTCTTCACTTTGATTTAAGCTGTCTAACTATTTCAAATGTTGAAGGTTTTCATATGTTCCAAAATTTCTGTTCTTTTTATGATCATACTGTTTAAAAGGATACCTCAAAGTCCCTTTTATTTATCTCCTTGGAAACATGGAGCCAGGCCAAGTGTGGTGCCTCACTCCTGTAATCTCAGCTACTCAGAAGGTGGAGACAGGGAGGATCACTGTTTGAGGTCAGCCCAGCAAAAAGTTAGTGAGTATCGCCCTCATCTTAACAACAACAACAAAGATGTTCAGTGTGGTGGTACACCTGTCATTATAGCCATGAGGGAAGCATAAGTAGGAGGATCACAGTCCAGGCTGGCCAGGGCAAAAAATGTGAGACCTTATTTCGAGAATAACTGAAGCAACAATGACTGGGGTGTGTGGCTTAGAGAGCCTGCCTAGCAAATGTGAGGCTCTGAATTTCAAACCCCAGTACCACCAAACATACAAGCAAAAACCCCCAAAACACAGAGTCAGCCAATGCCTGGATCATGTGCTAATTTTTCAGAGCTAGTGTCCTCTGTGTTCTAAAGGCACCCGACAGACCCCATCCTGCCTAACGCATCCCATCACTGTTCTATTTCAGCACTCCCCTTGTTCCTTCACCCACCATATCTCTCCAGTCTGACCCTGAGATACCTAGGTTTTCCAAATGATTATTTTACCTTATTCTTGTATTGAATAAATAGGAAAATGGTACATTTATATGTGGGAAGACATATTCCTTTTCTTTGTTATGTTATAGATCTCTCGAGTCATTCGTACTCCTCGTGGAAATGCCCTTCTGGTCGGGGTGGGTGGATCAGGAAAGCAAAGCCTGACAAGGTTGGCTTCATTCATTGCTGGCTACACTTCCTTCCAGATCACTCTGACAAGGTAAAAAGCTTTTATTATAGGCTAAAATGGATTTTGAAAAAAAGTTCTCAGCGGCCACCTGAAGTTAAGAATGCATTTTTCTTATAAACATTCAGAATCACAATAGTTTTCCTTCCTGAATGTTGACATATCTTCCCCTTTCAACTTTTGCCATAGAGCATGAACATTTCACATTAATAACCTGCTTTTGAAATGTTTCAGCCTCTCATTATAGTGCACTGCTGCTTGCTTGCTTGTGTGTTATATACAGTATGAGCACCTACTCCTTTTGATGCATTTTAGAAGAAATTTACTCCTCAAAAGTGTTAATGCAGATTTCAAGAATGATAATGCAAAGGAAAAATAGATGAAAACATTTATATTGATGTACTCATTCAAACACTCCAAAATATTTATTGAACAATAACTATGTGTTCAGCACTAGCTAGGAGAGCAAGGTTATGCTACCCAGCTTTCTGTTGCTGGGACAAAATACCCAGCATCAACTTAAAAGGATGAAAGATTTATTTTGACTCATAGTTTCAGTCCATAATTGGTTGTCTCTATTGTATTGGACCTGTGGTGAGGCAGAACACTGTGGTGAAGAGTACATGGTGAGCAAGGATGTTCACCTCATGGCAGCTGGGAAGTAAAGAGAGAAGAGTGGGGACAGGAGATCTCAATATTCTCTTCAAAGGCAGGCCCTCAATGTCCTAACTTCTTTCCATTAGGTCCTACCTTTTAAAGGTTCCACTGCCTCTCAACAGTGCCACAGGGCAGGGACCAAGCTTTCAACACACAGGACTTTAGGGGCCATTCCTGATCCCAACTATAGCAAAGGTAAATCTAGCTTGTGTTACCATGGAGCCTACAGGAACTCAAAGGGAGCAGACAATGCGCAACTCATTCAATAAGGTGTGATTAGTAGGTGCTGCCTAGCTATGTGAAGGAAAATAAATGCACTTCAGACCCTCTTGAAGCATGAGAGAGGGGCCCCTAAGCTAGGGTAAGTAAGGGTATGCTCATTAAGAGGCTTCCTGGAGGAAGTGATGTTTACCTGAAACCTGAATCTAAGTAAGAATTATCTCAGACAAGAGGAGCAGTTAGGAAGTTTCCAGGTAAAAGCATCAGCACACGTGAAGTCACATTTGATCCCTGCAAGAATTAAATATTTCTGGGTGTGGAGTGTGAGGTAGCAAGTGAGAAAGGAAGAGCCATGGAGGTCTTTGAAGGTAAGGAACTGAGACATCACCCTAGAGCAATAAGAAACCACGTTGCCAGCAGGGAGAGCATGTCAGATTTGTATGTACAAAAACTGATGACAGGAACAAAATTGGTAGAGTGAGAAGTCTGTGTGAAGGGTCAGGCAAGATGTGGTGTCACGAGTAGTGGCAGTGAGAACGGAGAAATACAGAGTGGAGGTGTAAGAAGTCATTAGACACAGAAACTAAAGCAGGTACTTTAAAGCAACTGAGGCCAATAGGAGAAGGGGACCAGGAACTAGAGAAAAAGTTAGTTCAAGAATTAACCTAGAAGGTAACACACATTACAGGAAATCAATGTGAGTCAACTCCCTGTATAGCTATCCTTATCTCAACTACCAAAAACCCTTGGTCCTTCCTATTATTGCTTATACTCTCCAATAAAATTAGAAATAAGGGCAAAATAGTTTCTGCCAGGTAGTAAGGGGGTAGGGGGGAAGAGGGAGGGGACGGAGGGGGGTAAGGGAGGAGGTTGGGGGAGGGGGGAGAAATGACCTAAACATTGTATGCACATATGAATAAAATAAAAATTAAAAAAGAAGTCATTAGAGAGTTGGAGCTTCTGGACTTGGTGAATCCTGGTTTTGCCTTGGACAGCTACATGTGCAGGGGAAAAACAGAATTAGCAAGTGAACTGTGATTTTAAAGGGATAAGCACAGCTGACTCAGAGAAGTTGAATGGAGTTTCAGGATTAATCAAGATAAGGTTAGAAGCAGGAGGCTAGTTTGGGAAGTTTAGTCAAGAGGAAAATTACTTGTGGTTAATTCATAGATGCGGGAGCAGGTCAGTTATGGGCAAAACACGTCACTGACCTGTCTTATTAAGGGAGGTCCAGGGGATACCTGCTGGGACAGAGGCTGAAAGTTATTAAGCACTGGAGTGAGAGATGCAGTTATTCAAGCTACTGTTGCTACATTTGGTGTTTGGTTTGAATTTATAGAGCTCTTCTTTGAAGAATAAATTTAAAGATTTCTTTTTTTTTTTAAGTACTGGGAAAGTACATCCTTATGTATAATCTTGCAGTTTGTGAAAGGAAGCTAAGACAGAAAAATGATAACCTGTACAGGAACTCAGATGTTTGCTCCTAACATTTGCATAAGACCTTATTGTTTTCAAAATACTTTTACATGAATGAGATAATTTGGTTTTCTAGAGAACTTTGTGGGTTAGGAAGTCAGATGACTATAGTCCATCTTGCAGTTGGGGGTTCAGACAGACTATGAATTTCCTGACATCTCAGATGGAGAAGGGAATTGATTGCAAGATTTTGGCAGTCAATCTGGTTTCTAGTCTAGTGTGACCTTTCAGGTATTCCAGTGCCTCAGTAAACTTACCATACAACAACTCTCTCTGTGATGAATTAGTCCCTCTTATGTTCTACTGAGAATGATCCATTACCAATGAAAGGAAACGCAAGGTCTTCCTTGCCTTCCCACAGCCTTCATGAGATCATCCTACTATTACCCCAGACATTTGCATTGCTGTGTGGCCAAGGTTAATTCAGTAGTCTCACATTTGGGACGAATCACTATTGGTCTTTATTTAAGGTCATATGTTTTGAGGTTGTGGGCCCTTGAGATATAGGAACTGGGCTGAAAGTTTTCCTCATGTTACAAGAAAGTGAAAGAGATGTGTTTTTCTTTGTGGTTTTGTTTTAGAGTGGAACTGTGTCTTTAAAATGCTTTTGTTTTCTGATCTGTTGAATCTCATTTGTTAGAAGTTTTCTAGAAATATTAATGCATGGTTGTGTGGTTGTGCTATTTCTGATTGTAAGATTTAGTTCACAGACATTAGAAAGGGACAGAGTTTAGAAGTGAAATATTTAGTAGCTTTCAAAATCAGATAGCCATTTGTTTCTGTGTTCTGGATTCTGAATTTATTTAATGGCACAAAAGACAAATAACAATTTAGCAAGTATGAATCTCCAGGATTGCATTATTTTCATTTAAATTTTTGGTGGTAATGGACTACTCTATTGAGGCCTTGCTAACATCTCTTGATTGTAGGCTGACTTCCATCTAAGGATTGCTTGTGGGAGTGAAGAAAGATTCATAGTGGGATATATTTTATAATGCTTCTAGCTATTCTGCTACAGTGTACTGATTGCTCATTAAACTAATTCTTTTATGTGGAACCCCAAGATACAAGGATAATTAATAATCACATTGGGGGTTAGGAGAGCATTGTTTATAACAGGACATCTCCTCCTCATAGAATCAAAACTCAAATTGACTTAGCTTACTTCAGTTTCATTTACAAGAGGTATTCTAAAATACCAGGCACAGGTGAGTGTTTAATCTTCTAATTATCATTTCTAACAAGTATTATAATTTTCAACAAGTACTTTCAAAATAATACATGGCTTATATATATAATTAATGCTTGCTTGTAGTAGAAATTATCTTTTTGTTTCAGGTTCACTTTTGTGTGCAAAAATATTAATTTTAATGGTTTATGAAATGTTTAAAAGTTTTCTGAAACTTTTAAGTTTATGAAAAGTTTTTAAAATCAATTAAACGCTAACATTCATGTATAGTACATATCTATATGATGGAATAACATTTTTTTGGTTAGCTAAATGTTATAAAGCATTGTTATAAAATTCTTTCTGTGAAAATACTTTAGTTAATGACACAATGGCAATATTTATTTAGATCCTACAACACACCAAATCTTATGGAGGACCTGAAAGTTTTGTATAGAACAGCTGGTCAACAAGGCAAAGGAATCACTTTTATTTTCACAGACAATGACATTAAAGACGAGTCATTTCTGGAATATGTGAACAATGTTCTATCATCAGGCGAGGTAGGAGCTTACAAATTATTTTCCATGTGTTTGTCCCTATAGATTTTGTTCAGTTTAGAGCTCTTCATATTTTCTTCCATTAGTGTTTTGAACAGGTGCTATTGGGAATTTGATGATCATTGTGAAGAATGACTTTTTCTGTTGTCTTTTTGAAGAATAAAACTCCCAACCAAAATATGGAGCTATGCATTTAAGATCTTAGCGAATGTGCAAGGTGACAAAGGTGACAAATGAAAAAAAAAAACACAACAGGAGGGATGTTAGTAAGAAAGAGGATTGGATTTTTGATATGTCCTTTTACCTCGCTGTGGGGGCTGCAACTTTGCAGTTCATTATAGAAACTCCTGTGAATTTTAAAACGTGGTATATTTCATCTTGAAAACTTTTAGTTAACTTTTAAAAGGTGAATTTAAGATCATAAATGGAGGAAAGCCATAAAGCTTATGGTATATGACTGTGTTTATTTCATATGTCTGTACTGAATTTGCATGTCTGTATTTCTTTTTAAGGTCTCCAACCTTTTTGCACGTGATGAAATTGATGAAATTAGTGGTGATCTGACATCAGTCATGAAAAGAGAGCACCCCAGGCGCCCTCCCACCAATGAGAACCTGTACGACTACTTCATGAGCCGGGTCCGGCAGAACCTTCACATTGTCCTCTGCTTTTCACCAGTGGGGGACAAGTTCAGAAATTGGGCTTTGAAGTTCCCTGCCCTTATTTCAGGATGCACGATTGACTGGTTCAGCCGATGGCCTAAGGATGCCTTAGTTGCTGGTTAGTGTGGTGGAAATGTCTGTATCAGGGTTTCTGGTTCACTGTGTTTATTTATTCATTTTTATTCCATGTTGTTGGCTGTCTGCACTGGTCTGAGCTAGCTCCCTTCATCCAGGGCTTGAAGATTTTTGCTATAAGACGTTGCTGTTTTTAAATTGGTAGCTAATTTTTCCTTCAGTGTGGTTGTCAGGGAATGAGCTCTTCAATTTGTGCTCCCTTGGGATAATTTTCAGTGATGCTTGAAGGCTTTGCCTCAGTTGGATCTTCAGGCAGTTTCTGGGATGCCACAGGAAAGTGTTGAGGTTTTAATTTCAGTGTTCTTTTTAAGTGGGCTTGTCAGCCAGCCCCAGCATAGTTAAAACCAGGTGTTTCTTGGCCATTCACATCTTGTCACTGCAGTGCTAAAAATCAGAGGAAAACATTACCCAGAAATTCTCTGATGGCTTCTGTCTTTGGCAAAGGGTGTTAAGCACAGTGTTCTCTTGTTGCCTTTTCTGTCTAATCTTCCACCTATGGAAACAGTGCTTCTCTTACTCTGCAAATGAAATTGGAACATAAAAGTAGTACAGGAGCTGTTAGAAATCATCAATCCAGTTTGCTGGGTTTTTTTTCTGTTTTTTCAGATTTTGGTGGGAAATTTCTATGGCTATTAAAAAAACATTTTATTAGTATATGGTAGTTATACCAGGGGTTTCTCTGTGACATTTCCATATATTCATATATTATACACTGGTTTGGTTCATCCCTTCCATTATTCTCCCTCTGATCACACTTTCCTTCTTAAAATAACTTCTAGAGGTTTTAATATTCCATATTCATACATGGATAGAAAGTACATCAACCATATTCACCCTCCTTTACTCTCTTCATTTACCCTTCCCCTCCCCCTGATGCCCTCCCTTTAGCATGACCTATTTTACATTCCTTGTTTAAATGTCTGTTCCTTGTTCAGTGGGGATTTTGCCTTGGTATTTTTCCCTGTAAATATATTGTGCTTAAATCATTCAAACCTCTCCACTACTCTTGGTTACTTTTAAAGCTGCAGATAGTCGAGCCTCATCCATGAACTACTGTTTCAGAACCACAGGGGAATCCTGATTCAGAGTGGTGTTTCCAAACTTTTTTGTCTGTTATGTTTTAAGCAGAAGAGGCTTATTTTCCAGCAATGCCTTACGGGTATCCCTAGCAGACAAAGCAGTGAAAGATGGCGGAGGAGGAGATGTTATGGAGTCTTGCCTCTCATGTTAATCGCTCTGGCCATCTCCAGCCCTGCCTCTCCAGCACTGTGGTACCCAGTGTGAGAATGACTGATTAGTTTTGTCTCCTGCCTTTAGAGATGGAAAAACTGGGAATAGGGACTTGTCAGAGGTAGAAGGAGCTAGGAGGATCAGTACAGGGGTAGAATGTATTTTTTTTTTCTACCTATCTGTCTGTCTGCCTATCTATCTATCTAGTCATCTTTCTCTATTGATCTATTATCTATCATGCATCCACGTCTTTGAAATCTATTGAGCATCCTTCTATCCACTTATCTATCTATCTATCTATCATCTATTTAGCTATCTACCACCTATCAATCATTTCAATCATCTATCAATTTTTCTATCATGTGCCTATCGCCCATCAGTCATGTCTGTCAGTCAATCCCGTCTAACTCTATTCTATTTTCTTTGTTTAACAAACTGTTTTCTACTGGGGAAGATTTGTTAGTGGGACTGCAGTTTGAACTTTGGGCTTTGTACTTGCAAAGCAGACAGTCTACAGCTTGAGCCCCATTTTGTTCTGATTATTTTGAGATGGGGTTTCAAGAACTATTTGCTTGGGTTGACTTTGAACTGCTATCAGCCTCCCAATAAGCTAGTATTATTGGCATGAGCCACCAGTGCCCAACTGAAAGATTTGTTCTTGGCACATTGCTATTGATAAAAATTGTTTTCTAATATGTAGCTTTTAAATGCAGAATGTTTTAACATGTTTGAAATACAAATGTATTACACAGTTTGCTCTTTGTTTTAGAAGTCTCACAAAAGACCAGTGATTTAAAATTTTAAGTCCCATTAAAAATGTGAAATTGTACAATTAGAAGTGAGATTTAAAAAATTCTTTGAGGTAATATATGTGTGCAGAGCACCAAGACAGGATTTCAGAACTGTATTATTAAAGTTTACCGTGAAGTATGATAATCAGTATGCAGGTACTTTGTAAAACGCCATGCAAGGGATTAACAATAAAGTTAAAAATATCAGGTGGTAAATACTATACTATACCATAGTTAAGATGATTTAATTTAAATTTAGAGCCCTTCTTACTAAGCCAATATTTCAATCATCCTTTCTAGTACAAGACAAATTATCGATTATTTTTTTTAATCTATCACTGATAAGCCCCATTCTTTTAAATCTCATTTCATCAACTGAAACCAAGATTCCGCAGAGGTAGGAAACTTTCCTTCCTATGTTCTCAGTTTCTAGCAAGTGTCCTGATCTTCATGGATGAATCCATTTGTTCATTCATTGAAAACATATTTGTTAAGCTTGATGGAATTTGTTTAACCAGATATTGAGGGGCAAGGCAGACTTATTTCTCAACTCCAGATTCTCTCAGGAAAGTGCATCTGTAGCCTACTATATAATATAAGCCATTAATTCTTTTATCCATTCTAGTTAACCCGTGGATGCACTCAGCTGCTTGTTTGATCCATTTGCATGGATCCTTAGACTCAAAATATCTGAACCCAAACTAATTCCCTCACTTAGAAAGTGCTACCATTGTTCATCTAACTAGGCAATCTTTGTCTTTACCATCTCTCCTTCTTCAACTCTCAAGTCTAATCTACCTCCAAGTCATATCAACTCTACTAAATATTGGCAGAATGTTTCCTTTCTTTTTCACTGACATCCTTACATCTAGCCATCATTATTGCTGACTGGGAACACCCTTATAATAGCTCTCTCTCTCCTATTTCACATTGCAGACAGAAAATGGTAAAAGCAAACCCAATCTGAGACTTCTTTTGCACCGTGGAAAAAGATCTTCATCTTTAGCATCACCTCATGGCTTAGAAGAGCTGGTCCCTCACTTGAGATCAGTTTTTCCTCTTGCTTTGTATCCTGGACCTTTGAACATGTCTTTTTTTTATTGTTTTATTATTCATATGTGCATACAAGGCTTAGGTCATTTCTTCCCCCTGCCCCCACCCCCTCCCTTACCACCCACTCCGCCCCCTCCTTCTGCCCCCCACCCCCTCAATATCCAGCAGAAACTACTTTGCCCTTATCTCTAATTTTGTTGTAGAGAGAGTATAAGCAATAATAGGAAGGAACAAGGGGTTTTGCTGGTTGAGATAAGGATAGCTATACAGGGCATTGACTCACATTGATTTCCTGTGCGTGGGTGTTACCTTCTAGGTTAATTCTTTTTGATCTAATCTTTTCTCTAGTTCCTGGTCCCCTTTTCCTATTGGCCTCAGTTGCTTTTAAGGTATCTGCTTTAGTTTCTCTGCATTAAGGGCAACAAATGCTAGCTAGTTTTTTAGGTGTCTTACCTATCCTCACCCCCCCTTGTGTGCTCTCGCTTTTATCATGTGCTCAAAGTCCAATCCCCTTGTTGTGTTTGTCCTTGATCTAATGTCCACATATGAGGGAGAACATATGATTTTTGGTCTTTTGGGCCAGGCTAACCTCACTCAGATTGATGTTCTCCAATTCCATCCATTTACCAGTGAATGATAACATTTCTGAACATGTCATTTTTTGTTACTATGCAACGTCCTTTTCCTCATATGTCTTACTATACCCTCTTCTCATCATCTATTAACAGTGCTTCAGTAGGATGTCATGTCTTTGGGAAAATCTTCCTCTGTTTTCTCCTATTAAGCCAATCCCCTGCTATCCACCTTGCAACACAAGGTGGTTTTCCTTCTTTAACTGCAATTTGTAATTTACATACCTACTTGTGTGGCTTATGTGATTAATATTTATCTGTCTTTAATAGACTAAAAACTCCAGAAGTCAAACAGTAGATATCTTTGTTTGACTATTGTTTGACCCTTAAGGTGTTTGAGTGGATGAATCATGCTATATTAAAATCCATTATCCTTCCATAATTTAGCCCTAATGCATTTGCAATCTTTTTTTACTCTAACATTAACCTCTTTTTTTCTTTATATGTAGTTCTTTCTCTTTGGTATATTCCACAATCACCCTTATCTTCCCATACTTGTCCCCCATCTTTATTTATCCAAGTTCAAAAGCTTAATGAAGACTCATCACATCATTTAATGTTCTGTTAAAAATATTTTAAAATTTCTCCTTTCTTGGACCTCCTATGTTCATAATACTTATATTTTCCATACTGTACCTTGGCATTTAAGTGTTTTTAAACCTTTTGATAACTAGTAAGTTTTTAAGTTTATACTTCCAATTTAATAATACTTTTATTTATTTATTTACTTATTTAGTTACTTTATTATTATGTTTGCTTTTGGAAATACTGAAGTTTGAATACAGGCCCTCATGCTTTCTAAGCAGGTATGCTACTATTGAGCCATGCCCCCAACTCTTTATTGCTTTATTTATTTTTCTGATAGGGTGCCACATTTTTGCTTGGGGCTGGCCTCAGAGCAATACCCTTCTACAGCTTACTTGCTGAGAGAGGGCCTTGCTAACTCTGCCCAAGCAGGCCTAGAACTATGATATTCCTGATCTCTATCCATCTCCCAAGAAGCTGGGATTAGAGCAATATTTACAGCCTGCATACTACATGAATATTTAGTGTGGTGCTAGTCACAGTGATGGGAAAAGTAATTATAAGACAAATAAGATATTCTGTTCACGTTAGGAAATATAAATTCTTGTTTGAAAATATTTCTTATTTGAAAAGCCAATGATTACACACCCAGTACTAACCTATAGTACTTAATTTTGAAAGAATGCTATCTGTGGAGATTGAAAATGCTTAATGCAAAGATATTTGACTGATATTTATTATTTTTAGGAAATTAGCAATAAGGTTTCTAGAAAAGCTACTATTTAAGTTGCTTTAAAGAGGATAACTTTGAATTAAATTATTGTCTCCAGCCATATCAATAAGAAAATAAAGGCTGAGCGCTTCTAATGTGAAAATCCCAAGAGCTTGGAAATTAAAACCTGCCTGTCCAGTGCTCAAAATGTTTTGCTTTGAAAGTATATCAGATTTCAGATTTTAGATTTTTAGAGTAGCGCTGCTCCACCAGTAAAGTTAGATAATCTAAAAAAAAAAAAGCCTTCAAAATCTGAAATGCTTCTTGTCCCAAGTATTTTGAATAAAGGACATTCAACTTGCATATCCCTTTGTGTTTATGCTAGCATTTCAGTCAGATTATAGGTAATATTTCCTATGAAATAAAATTGTTGTGATTATGTTTTTCTAATTTAAAGAAACTCAGAAGCTTAGTACTAGATTTTGTCGTATTTTCACAATCTTAGTAGTTTTGAAAAAAAAAGTGTGGCCTTCCTTCCTTCCTTCCTTCCTTTCTCTCTCCGCCACCCCTCCCGCCTCGGTACTGGGGATTAAACCTAGGACCTCACATATACTAGGTAAATGTTCTACTACTGAGCTACAGGCCCTGCCCCAAAGTGAGTTTTTTTATATGTGTGGATTTAAATTAACTGACTCTCTTGGTGGAAGCATTTACAGAGAAAAATGCTTTGTCGCATGTTATAAAGGCTTGAAAGTGAACCCCAAATTTGGTATTACTGTCTTTTGATTGTGTGTATATGACTGATGTGCTGTCTTGGTGACTGGATATTGATAACTTCATTTGGTGAACTGATCACCCTAAGAGAGAGCATTCAAACCCACTATATAACCTTTTATGTTCCAGAGATTATAAGGCTATAGAAAAATATACTTAGATTTCATCGTATTTTTATTCTCTTTGATTTTTTGGGAAGAAGAAAAGACAACTTGTCATTATTGATAATCTCTGTTCACATGAGAAAAGTAATCATCACATGATAAATACAAGGAAGTCTTCAGACAGTGGGGAATTCCCTGTAAATATTCCATAATGCAAAAAAAGCATTTAGCGTTATGCCTGTTACATAGTGAATATTGCAGTCATCATGGTTAACATCTGCAAAAAACAGTTGTAGAGTCTGGGGTGTAGCTCAGTGGTAGGATACTTTCCTACCAGGTGTGAAGCCCTGGTCCCCAGCACTGAAAAATGAATACATATATAAGTAAATTTTTTTTTCATAGATAAAAATTGTTCATATGTTTCCAGTGTACAGATTTAAACTTCTTAGTATTTACACTATTCTCTATAGTGTTTGTTTAAGTTATAGGGAAAAATATGTGTTCTGAGTATCTTAATTTATTGTCTTTCAGTGTCTGGTACACTACTGTATTTGTAAGCAGTCTCATGAATGGTCTCTATTATGTACTCATAGTTACTGACTGCATTGAGAATTTAATTTAGTGACTCAGAAAAGCTACTCCTTTATGTCTGTGCTAGCCATCACCTGTTAGATTTGCTCACTTGATTCCTGTTCTCTCCCATTTTCATTGGCCATATTTCTACTTGTATATATTTTTTATGTACATAGACTTTTTTTCATAAGTTGCATAAAAGTGGTGATGATAATTTTTAACTATACATGCAGAACCTTGGTAAATTCCATGGGGTTGAGGCCAATTTTCCTGTTTCTCTTTCACCCTGTGACTCGCACCACAGTGGTGGATATGTATGGGATTTGATTTGCTCTTATGTTGCAGCTCAGTCTTAGGGCAGAAATTGCCATCTTAGAATCGGTCCACTGTGGACGCTGTGGGAAAGGTAAAAGTTTCCAATAGGAGAGTTTATCTAAACGTTTCTCAAGGATGCTATGAATCAGAACTGACCACAAATGGCCAGCTGCTGCATTTAAAAACAAGCTGACCTGGGCATTAAAACATTTAGTGATGACATTTCCACGTGCCAAATGCAGTCAGAGCCTAGAGGAATTAAGGACCTGACAGGCTGTGAGTAAAAAAAACAAATGGGGTTGTTAAATATGAGTACCAGGTGGGCACTGATGTCTGAGTTATTTGTATCACTTTTGTCCTTATGTAAACCATAAAACAGGCTGGCTGCACACCAGGCTCTGCAGCTGTGTCGAGGAGAGTTTTCTGCAGGAGCACCAGAAAACAAAGAATGATGATAGGCTTAAAATATTTTATGGTTTTATATATGAAAGGGAAAATAAAATTGTTGATGTCTTATGCTTGGGGCCAAAAGTGCTGACATAGAGCTACCTAGCTGGGACTACAGAAATGGTATGCAGTTCGAGGAAATGTCTAAGCCTTTAAAAAATAGCCAGGTGTCTTTTAAAATGTTAATTCATATCCATATTTCACATTCTGTCATCTTTATTCTTTCTAGTGTCTGAACACTTCCTCACCTCCTATGACATTGACTGCAGCTTAGAAACCAAGAAGGAGGTAGTCCAGTGCATGGGTTCCTTCCAGGATGGGGTGGCTGAGAAGTGTGCTGATTATTTCCAGAGATTCCGACGTTCTACCCATGTGACACCCAAATCATACCTGTCCTTTATTCAGGGCTATAAGTTCATATATAGAGAAAAACACATGGAAGTGCAGACCCTGGCCAACAGGTAAGCATGAATGTCAAATGAAAGGTGTTTTAAAGTAGTGGTTCTCAACGCAGAGAAAAATTGTCCATCATGGATATTTTGCAATGACTAGAGACGTTGTTCTTGGTCATGAATGAGGTGGAGGTTGAGGTAGGGTAGGGTAAATGTGACTGGTATTCAAAGATACGGCCCAGGGATGTTCCTAAACAATGTAAGTGCACAGGACAGCCCCTACAACAAAGAATTACCCACTCCAAATTTTCAGTAGTGCTGAGGATGAGAATCCTTCTTTTAAGATGGCTGTGGTGGCACACACCTGCATTCCTGGCTACTTGGAAGGATTGGAGTTTGAGGCCAGTCCTGGGTGAGTACTTATTAAGGTACCATCTCAACAAATAAGGAGAGATTCATGCCTTAATCTGAAATGTGCAGGAGGCTGTAGATAGGAGGACCACAGTCCAAGACCAGCCCAGGGAAGAAATGTGAGACCCTATTTGACAAATAAAGTATAAAGGGATGGGAGTGTGGTTCAAGTGGTAGAGTGACTGTCTAGCAAATTGGAGGCTCTGAGTTCAAACCCCAAAAATCCCCCCAAAAAAATAGAAAAAGAAAGAAAGCTTTTGGAGCTCATCTGGAGGATTATTCTGTGACTCCCAGAGGATTTGTAGTCTAATGAATAAACTGTTGCCAGGTCTTAAATTGCCTGGCCTGCCACCTTCTATAACATTGAATGACAAAATGTCAGAAATAGCAGTCAACCTTCCCCTTAATCCTCCTCTCCTTCTTCCCGTCCCACTCCTCTGAGTGACTGGGATAGAAGTACCTGGCCACTGCTTGTGTTCACTGCGCAGTGAACATTCTACATCATTCCAGTTTGTCCCATATTTCACTGCTCTTCCATGTGCCTTTCTGAGCACTCACACTTTCTGCCTGAATATAGCCAGAATCAGCCAGGGTTGCCAGGTAAGTGATGCTAGGTGGGTGACTGAACTGAATGACTCTGAGGGTTTCTATCTTTTAAAGCAAATTATTTCAGGTTTAGACTGGCAGATCATTCGTTCCTGGGGCTATTCTGCTATTTGAATTTTTCTTGATCCCAAATCTTTCTTCTTTTAACTTCATTTTAAAAAACAGAAGTATCTATTTTCCTTTCTCCATGACAATGCTTTAAGCACTTGAAGTCTATTGTCACTAGACGTGTTTCCTGCAGAGATTCTGGAGCCACTCTTGTTCCTCATGTCATGAGCATGTTCAGTGGACTCACTCTTCCCACATTGTGTCTAAGAAGGACATTCACGTGTGTGTCAGTCTGGAACTAAACCTCGTCTTAAATCCTTTCTGTGAAGCCCTCTAGGGTTTGCTACTTGCAAACATGCTCATTCTTGACATGTGACCATTATTACTTACATTAGGGAACCAGTATTTGAAAACATGGCCAAGCACCACACATTTTTAACATTGCTTACTTGGATTTTTCAACCCCAGAATGAATACTGGATTGGAAAAACTAAAAGAAGCTTCAGAATCGGTTGCAACCTTGAGCAAAGAACTGGAAGTAAAAGAAAAGGAGCTACAAGTGGCCAATGATAAAGCAGACACGGTTGGTGGACATTTTTACTTGTGCCTTAGTTCTCTGGAATTCCCAGTTCACAAATCTTTGATGATGCTTATTCACTACATTGTAACCACAATAGTACAGATATTTACTTCCATTAGAATAAAATACTCATGGTTTTATGTATGAAAGATTGAGTAAGTGGACAAAATCAGCAAATCAAGACAGAAATGTGAGTTTTCCTGCTGGGTCTTTGGTAATTTTTGATAAAGTATTGTTTGTTTTGTATTGAATTAGGTCTTAAAAGAAGTCACAATGAAAGCACAGGCTGCTGAAAAGGTCAAGGCTGAGGTGCTGAAGGTGAAGGACAAAGCCCAGGCCATTGTAGACAGCATCTCTAAAGACAAAGCCATTGCTGAAGAGAAACTAGAAGCCGCAAAGCCAGCTTTAGAAGAAGCAGAAGCAGCATTGCAGGTAAATCTATGTGAGTAGCAGATGCCCCGTTGAGGCCTAGGAGGATGACGTATGACAAAAAGAGATAAATAACAACAAGGAAATGTTCTCCTGGATCAGACAAAAGCTCTAGTCCCTGGAATGATGCCAACTAGTATCTTCTGCTTGGAGACTTTGTTAGCTCTTTAAAGCTAACAAAATCAAATTAACATCTCATTGTCCTTACTAATGAATAATGAGCAGTGTCATAGAATGGTGGCCGTTCTCATTTCAACTCTCTCAATAAGGTATGTGACACTGGGAACATCACACCAACTTTCTAAAATAATATTTCTTTGCTCATTCTTTGAAGACTTTGAAGTAGGTGTTCTAGAAGGTATAACATTCTCTGAGTCTATCCGTGAATTTTCTTCCTTTTTAAAAACTTTAATTAATTAATTTTAATCATTTAAAATTATTGAACGGGGGCATATTGTGACATTTACCAAAGTTCTTACATTATATCATAGTTGAATTCACCCTCTTCATCATTCTCTTTTATTCCCCCTCCAGTTTCAACAGGTCTCATTTTCCATTTTCATACCTGTGTATGCAATATTTCCACCATATTCATCCTCCTTCACCCTTTCCTTCTATCTTCTCCTCTCCCACTGGTACCAATCCCCTAGATAGGACCTGTTTTACCTTCCTGTTCTCTGTTTTTGAAAAAAAAGAGACATTTTTGTTTGTGTAAGATAGCTATACAGGGAGTTTCATTGTGACATTTCTATGTATGTATGTATTATAACCCAAATTAGTCCATCCTGTCTATTTTTCTCCTTTCTACTTTAGTCCCCCTTTTCTGTACTGGGGTTTGAACTCAGGGTTTTATGCTTGCTAGGCAGATGCTCTACTGCTTTAGCCACTCCTCCAGCCTGTGTGAATTATATAAATAAAGAACTACTGACCTAGCATAGTCCTTTAAGGACAGAGTCAGAGCAGACTCATTACAATTAATAAATGAAACTATGTGGCAGTAAAAGAAATGGTGAAATTACAAAGAAGGTTGTACATGAGAAGTGTTTAGTGGCTTAGTTCTCATAGAGTGGTCCAGTGTAAAGACTCAATTTAAGATTGCTCATCTATTCCCTTGTGTTGTTCCTTGGTTTAAAACTGGCCAAAGAAACAGAATTCTGCTATCTGCCCAGTACTAGCTCAAGTTACTTAATATTACTAATATTAATTAATATTAGTACTATTAGTACTAATAGTAATATTAATATTACTTAATATTAATATTAGTTGAGTACACATCATTATTTGATGATGTTATTTTGTTTTCTTAACCACTTTCTTGGTATGCTGCCTGAAACATCTCTAAGTCTTTTTGATTCAAGTGAAGTTGTTAGGCTTTTTGAGTCAACACAAAACATATGCATTTCTGGGTTGGGGATGTAACTTGGTAGAGGCTTGCCTGGCATGGACAAGACCCTGAGTTCGACCCCCGGTATCACAAAGAACAGCAACAAACATATGCATTTATGTTCTTTTGAGACAATGAAACTGTTGCCTTCCTTTCTCTCTCCAACTTTCCACACTACCCTTGCATGGAACCTGTGTTTCCTAATTGTTTCTCCATTCCTTTGTGCCCTAGCTAAGCTGTCCTTTTTAATTCTGACATCCTCCAGTGTCTTCAGTTTCTCAAGTTTGTGGATTAACATTCACCTTTCCATCTCTGGCTACACTAAGAGTCTCTGATAACACAGAGAAGATAAGGATAGTGCAAAGAAACGTTAAAACCCTTGTTGAATTCATAGTACCCAATGGAATCAGAGCTAGACCATTAGGCATTTCAACACTTCCCTGTGGTTTAAAAGACTTTGCATCTCTTTTGATATTATAAAATGTTTTTTCAGCATCTTTCTAATGTATCCTCCTCTACCACTGAAATACTCGGCATCACACACTCATTGGTGCAGAAATATGTGTGAGCAGGGAAAAGGTGATGGGGTGTGTGTTACTCAACTTTCTGTTACTGTAATGAAGTACTGAGATAATCAATTTATAAAGAACAGTTTTGGCTTACTGTCTTGGCAGTCCCAGTTCATGATCAGTTCACTTTGTTGATCTGGGTCTATTGCAAAGCAACACATCACAACAGGAACAAAACCACTTACCTCATGGCCAGAAACAAAAAAGAAGACAGAGTGGCTCAGAGTCCCAATATCTCCTTTGAGGGGATGCCCACAGGACTTAATGCCCTCCCACTATACCTACCCTCCTAAGCCTTTAACACATGGGCCTTTGGAGGACATTCTGTATCCAAACCATAGCAGAGTATGCTGGAGAGATACTTAAAAAATTTCGTTCACTGGTCCTGCCTCAATCTAATTTCATCTTTGTGAGCATTTTAAATCTTGAGATGTGGTGTTGCCAATTTATAGTAAGAAAGTTCTCTAACATTAATCTGTATGAAAAATAAGGTAACAGCAAAGAATGTGTTCCTTTACATCTTAATGCTTAATCTGGTTTTAGGCTGAAAGCAAAACCAAAAAATAGCTCCAGATGATAAATGGCTGTTATATTACCATGATATATGGACTACATAATAGTTATATTTCTTTGCCTGCAGGGAAAAGAGGAATTCAATACTTAGCCAAAGCAGGGTGGACTTTATATTTAATGCTCCCACCAACTTCTTTTACCTTAGTAGCTAATGTATGAGCCCAACCTTGTCTGAAAATTCTCCTTTTGAAAGCAAAAGCGAAATAAGCATGCCCAGCCCTTTCATTTTGTATAATTTGACCCTACTTTCCCAACTGGCTGCTCTTCTATTTCTCTCATTTCCTTTGGGGGCATACATCTCAAATAAAAGCCTGCCACTTTTAGTTTTCTTTACCACAAATTCTCCTTAACTTTCTCCTCTTTCATTGTGTTCATAAATGCTAGTTTACTGAAAGAAAACCTTTTCATGGTATATATTAGATTCCAAAGTTACTAAGTTGGGTATGTGTGCTTCTTCTTAGTCTTAGAGAAACATCACTAGCTTTGATGAGAAGCTCCTTGGTTACCTTCCTTTGACAGGAAGGATGCAAATGAAGACTAGATGGAAGCTTTCTAAGACATCGAAGAAATGATATACACTATTTGTCTTAGGAATAGGACCATATTGGATTGCTCTACTTTATATTTTTCTAATACTTATTTCATAAAGAGTTTAAGAGATAGAGCAATTATTCTGATCAATAAATAATTTACTGCATCAGGATATCTGAACTAGAAATGGAATGGAACTTTTCTGAGAGCCTTGTGAAATTGTATTTCCTGAGTTCCTTCATTTAAAGGTCAGTTCTCAGCTAAGAAACTTCTAATTATTCAATCTATCAGCCCTGCGGCTCTCCTCTGGTGTCAGTCCACTGTGACAAGTCTCAGTTGCTTAAGAAAGAGGGAGATTCTTGACCTACATAGCTAATGAGTTTAAAAAAATACCACACAGTATTTTTTTCCTGGTTTCAAACCCTGATACCTGCTGAAGTGCTGAGTATTTTTTTTTCAAAATTCACTTTTCTTTTTTTTCTGACACAAAGCAGTCTCTACAAGTTTAGAGAAGTCGCAGCTCTTCATCGGCTTAGTAACATTTCTCTCCTCTCACTGTCAGTTTGAATTGTAAGAATGTGAACTTTGGGGGAATGTGCATTTCTGTGGGATTAAATATGCATCTATACCTTCTAACTTTGCACCTAACTTAAAAGTGAAACAGCAGCATTTAGACATGAAAGGTTTGTTTGTCTACACCTTCTCATTTGAGGTTGGATGACCTCTCTTCCACCTCTCAGACCATCAGGCCATCGGACATTGCCACCGTCCGCACTTTGGGCAGACCCCCACACCTCATCATGAGGATCATGGACTGTGTGCTGCTCCTGTTCCAAAGGAAGGTCAACGCGGTGAAAACTGACCCGGACAGAAGCTGCACCATTCCTTCTTGGCAGGAATCTTTAAAATTCATGACTGCGGGGAACTTTTTGCAGAACTTACAGGTTGGTAGCTCAATAGTGTTGGCTAAGAAGGGACTCAGTTGCCTGCAGTAGCTGAGTCCTTTGGTAAAATATGTTTCTAAGAAGAATTCACTCTGCATACATATTTCGAACACGTATATGACAGCTTTTTTTTTTCAGAGTAGAATTTTCTCTTTTGAATACCAGATACCATAAGTATTCTCCTGACAGAAATTAGGTGTATTAAAGCATCACCAGTGATATGTTTAAAAAAGCCTTCTAAGGAGCCTACATATGTGTACATAATATCTGCATAAGAATATAAATGCAGTCATCCCTTAGGATTTGCAGGGGACAGGTTCCAGGACCCCTGTGGATACAAAAGTCTCTTACATTAAATGATGTAGTACATGCATACATCCTATGCACGTTTCTATGTGTGCCTTCCATCACCTCTAACTTATTTCTAATCCTGATGCAATGTAAATGCTAAGTTAATAGTTGCTATACTGCATTTTAAAGAAACAATGACAAGTAAAAAGTCTGAATGTGTGTAGCGTTTATGCAATTTTTTCTAAATAGTTTTGAACTGCCATTGATTGAATCTGTGGATGTGGAAACTGAATACAGAGGACTCACTGTATATTCATATACTTACATTTTTGTAGTCTCAGAAGTAATTTTTTGAGTGTTAGTTCACATCTTAAAAATTTTATTATGATACAGAAACTACATGAAGCAAAATGCACACAATTTAAATGTGCGACTTGGTGAAAATTTATCTATTAATAAATACTTCCAGACTCCAGAGATCTGTTTTGTGCCCAAACCCGGTCAAATAACTATTATTCTTATGAAAGTAACAACAATCATGGGACTTGAGGGCAAAAAGGATTCTGTGTGTGGGGGTGGAGTTTCAATAGGAGGGGAAATATTGTACTGTGGGCTGGAGAGGATTGAGTACGTTACTTACATATGTGTGGAGACAGCCTAAAAACCTGTCAAATTCAGTTTTTAAAAATGGAGGGGGAGGGAGGGGTGAAAGGAATATAAAGAGTGGGTGGACTTGCTCAAAATACACTGTATGCATATATGGAATTTTCATATGAAGCCCCCTTGTATTGTTAATGAACCTTAAACAAAACAAAACAAAAACAAAATCAAACAATTGTTCTCACTTTGATCCCAATAATCAGTTTTTCTTGTTTTGAAAGTTACATATATAAAATTTATCATATGAACTCTTTTGACTTCTTACATTTCACGCATCTATGAGATTCATCCTTACTGTTGAAAAGGACCATAGTTCATTCTTTTTCATTTATAGCTTTCCGGTATATAAATGTGCAGTGGTGTGTGTGGTAAATCTTTACCAACTGGTTCTTTGAGGGGAATAAAGAAAAAAAAAGGTACAAAAGAAAAGCTTTGATTTGTAATGCTTGCCACAGACTCATAGTTTCCAGCATTCAAAGTGAAGCTGCTGAGTGTAAGGTTGGGAAAAGCATGGAGCAGAATGCATTGGTGTTTCCACTATATATCTACACAGGGGAAATGACCTCACAAACTTAGAGGATGGAAACCCTAGCAAAATAATGAGAAAGTGGTAAACTTTTACTATAAATGGCTATTATTGTAAAAATTAACTTAAATGTAAATTGATCAGTTGATTGAGACAGGATCTCACTACACAGATCAGGCTGGCTTGAACTTGTTATCCTCCCGCCTCAGCTTCTCTAGTGCTGGGATTGTGTAATTTAATTTTAATATGGCTGTGTTTAACAACCAGTTTGCAAAGTTCCTGAAATTTCACCAGTCATTTCTCATGATCCTGTGGGAATCAGCACCAGTGTGAAGCACTATAATAACATGCTTTAATTTGTCCATTCAACTTTTGATGGATTTTTACGTCATTAGCTAATATTTGCCTATTACAAATAAAGCTCGTATCATTATTGATCTATAGGTCATTGGGGGCTATATGTGCACACTTCTGTCAACTGCATATGTAGGAATAGAATTTCTGGATCTTAGTTTAAACACATTTAATCTGTTTTTGTAGATAGTGCTAAAGCCTTTTCAAAAATCTTGTCAATTTACCTACTACCAGCAGTGATCAGTTACTCTGTCTGTATCTTCACTATCTCCTCTTAGCTCTTCTGGTGGGTTTGTGGTAGCGTCCACTTCCCTGATGACTAATGATGCTGAAAATCTTTTCATAGGTTTAGGAACCTTTTGGGAATTCTGTTAAGTGCATGTTTAGGACTTGTGCCATTAAAATTTTGTTATCACTTTGTGGAATGTCACAAATGTCTTCTGCTACTTCCTGGGTGTCTTTTCATCATCAGAAGTCTATTAGTGCTGTCTTTTGATGATCAGAAGTTCTTTACTTTAATGTAGTCCAGTTTATAAGTATTTCCCTTGATAGTGGTTTATGTGTTCTGTTTGGATCTTGCCTCACCACTGAGGAGGAATAAATTCTCCTGTATTCTTCTAGAAGTTTTGTTTTATTTTTCACATATAGATCTGGAAATAACCAACTGGGAATATCCAAGACCACATCCCCAGTTGTAACTTAAGTTCTATCTTTCCTTCAGTTTTTCTTTTTTTTTAATTGTTTTATTATTCATATGTGCATACAAGGCTTGGGTCGTTTCTCCCCCCTGCCCCCACCCCCTCCCTTACCACCCACTCCGCCCCCTCCCTCTCCCACTCCCTCAATACCCAGCAGAAACTATTTTGCCCTTATCTCTAATTTTGTTAAAGAGAGAGTATAAGCAATAATAGGAAGCTTATACTGCTGGTTTTTGCTGGTTGAGATAAGGATAGCTATACAGGGAGTTGACTCACATTAATTGCCTGTGTGTGTGTGTTGCCTTCTAGGTTAATTCTTTTTGATCTAACCTTTTTCTTCAGTTTTGAATTCCACCTTGCTCATGGGACTGCTGTGACTATAGCATCTTGTGAGCACCATCTAGCTGCTATACCAATAAGGACTTATGAAACTAGTGAGTAGTTAGGACGCTATGTGGCAATGCAATTAAACTTTGTATAGAATCCTGCAAGTGACTCCAGATTCCTCCTCATTGCTTGGTGGCAAATTCCCTATTCTTGGAAGTTCTCTTGTTACTTGTCTTTTTGTCACTACCACCCTTCCACTGTCCTAGGTATTCTTCTCTGTTCACCGTGTCTCCACCTTTTGCCAAGTCTCATAAAAAGAACTTGTAATATGTAAGGTCTGAGTGCGAGACTATTCTACTCTACGTTAGGTCTCTTCTGTGAAGGTTTATTTCACTAAATTTGTTTCTACTTTGAAAACACTTAACCATCCCTGTTTACATGAGAAAATGCCACATTTTATTTTATTTTCATTTTTCTTCTATTATTCATATGTGCATACAAGGCTTGGTTCATTTCTCCCCCCTGCCCCCACCCCCTCCTTACCACCCACTCCGCCCCCTCCCTCTCCCCCCTCCTCAATACCCAGCAGAAACTATTTTGCCCTTATTTCTAATTTTGTTGTAGAGAGAGTATAAGCAATAATAGGAAGGAACAAGGGTTTTTGCTGGTTGAGATAAGGATAGCTATACAGGGCATTGACTCACATTGATTTCCTGTGCGTGGGTGTTACCTTCTAGGTTAATTCTTTTTGATCTAACCTTTTCTCTAGTACCTGTTCCCCTTTTCCTATTGGCCTCAGTTGCTTTAAGGTATCTGCTTTAGTTTCTCTGCGTTAAGGGCAACAAATGCTAGCTAGTTTTTTAGGTGTCTTACCTATCCTCACTCCTCCCTTGTGTGCTAAAGCTTTTATTATGTGCTCGTAGTCCAATCCCCTTGTTGTGTTTGCCCTTGATCTAATGTCCACATATGAGGGAGAACATATGATTTTTGGTCTTTTGGGCCATGCTAACCTCACTCAGAATGATGTTCTCCAATTCCATCCATTTACCAGCGAATGATAACAATTCGTTCTTCTTCATGGCTGCATAAAATTCCATTGTGTATAGATACCACATTTTCTTAATCCATTCGTCAGTGCTGGGAAAATGCCACATTTTAAAAGATCCCATTTCATTGTTTGTCCAGTCTTCTCTTTGTGATGCAAGAGGATACTGTTAATCCATTTCTGTTGCTATTTTAAAGTTTTTTCCTTCCAGAAGATAATAATTCTCTCAGATTCTTGATAGGTCTATGATTAAAAATTAATTCATCATCCTCAAGGTCTAATGTCCAAGGTATTATCTTCAAATTTCATGTGAATTCAATAGAATTTATGTCTGAATGTGTTAAGCATTTAGTTGCTGACAAATGTTAAATCTATATTTCCTTAGGCTGAAGCTATCTCTGTGTGTGTTTGTTTTTCATTGTTGATATTATGGGCTTGTAACTCACACATTTAGGATTAATGACAAAAATTTTTATTGCTTTGGAAATTCTAATAAAGATATTAATGTTCACCACCTAAATAATTTACTCTTTCCCTGGCTTCCCATATATTTATTTAGGGCTGGTTTATCTCATCTACAGAAGACAAAAGGTAGTATAACATACCTTCCTCTTCTTTGACTTAAGTTTACTGCTTTCTTCCACAGCAATTCCCCAAAGACACAATCAATGAAGAAGTGATAGAGTTGTTGAATCCTTACTTTGAAATGGTGGACTACAACATTGAAACTGCTAAGCGCGTGTGTGGGAATGTAGCCGGACTTTGTTCCTGGACCAAAGCCATGGCTTCTTTCTTTTCTATAAACAAAGAGGTGCTGCCTCTGAAGGTAAGCCTCTTGGGAAGAACTGTCTGAGCCCTACCTGGGAGGGGTCTCCAGGTCAACTGGTCTTATCTTTGCGCCGTAGCTTACGAGCCTTCTGCCTCGGACTTACTGTCCTCAGATCCGTAGAGAGAGTGAGTACGAGAAAGAGCACAGGATATCTTACTCTTCACTGTAATCCTGCTCCAGTCAGAACCACAGGAGCCTTTATGCGTGGACTGACTGTGTCAGAACACTGAGTCTATTGTGGGTTTCTGGATATTTTTCCTCCACAATGTCAGCTTGAAAAAAACCCAGAAAATTATAGCATGCAATGTCCAATAGTGTTCAAAATCTCAAGCTAAGGAATCCTATGAGTGAGGCAGGGTCAGGACACAGACACTGGAAATCAGAAAACACTTAAAAGGATCTTGGTTTAAGGTAAGCATAACCTTCCCTCTTCCTCCTTTGTCCTTTAGGAAGGACTAAGTAGTAGGGATGTTGAGACTATCCCTACGTTTAATGATTTGAATTTTTAAAGCCTCATTTCTATCTACTTCCCCACCATTAAAAGACATTCAGTCTTTAGCAAATAGAGAGGCAAGTAAATTCTTTGGAAATGAAATACTGATGTCTCAAAAAATGTACCTATGACTTGATTGGTTATTTTGTTTTTGGATAAGTTCAGTATTTCCCAACTGTCAAGTAAAGTTTACTTACGCTTATAAACTATCCATAAAACTTAATAATTATGATAAAAAGAATCAAGAGCAGCAGAAAGATAGGTATAGAATTATAAGGCCCATTACATTTTCTTACTGTTATCACATCAGGGCCATTTCATGGTTGGGGCCCTACGGGTCTTAGAGCAACTTAAAGGATCATATACTCACTCAATTGAGAGAATGCTGGAGCAGATAGTTGATGTCATGCTGTCTGACATTATACATATTGGGATCATTGAAGATATCAGCATAGTTCACAAGTGAATATTCTGATATTGACTGAATTATTACCACCATGTCAAATGAAAAGTACAGGACATCCTTTGTATATTTTCCCAGTGGGTAAGCAAACCCAGCGACTTCAAGGGAATTGCAGTTGAATTTATGATATGTAGCTTTTTTTTTTTCAAATTGTAGCATTTTAAGAAGAATGAGCTGAAATTTCACATGGACATTCTGGATGGGTTTATGCATGAAATCTCTTGCTGTATGTTCAATACTTTCCATATTTCAGCCTTCACGCAGTCTCAGAATAATCTAGATCACATAGCAGGGACTGAGGGGAACACCATTAGAAGTGGGGAACTGTTTACTTTCTCCTAGACCCTGTACTTCTGAGAAGTCTGTCCTGCAAATGCCTTCTTATAATCTGAGCATTCAGAATCTTGAACCATTCAACTTGTCATGTCTATCTTACATCAGTCAGAAAAAAACATGCAGTTATGTAGATTGCATACAATCATTTTCCTAAGGAGAGATAGATGATTAGGGCTGTCCAGGTTAACCTTCACTGCTTCTGATGAGCATATTAAGACATACAGACCCAGGCCTCTACCTTCACTTATTCCTGGAGAGGCTTAACTTGCAAACTCCTGCCTCCTAACAGAGGAGAGATCAAGGACATTGGGTGGAATCCTGACAACTCTAGTTAGTACAGAAACACTGAAGGGTTGATCTCTTTCATCTTGCAATTTCTGTATAAGAGCCAAGTGACTTTTACTATGAACACATTTGAACACATATTAATTATAATAATTTAGAGTCTACTCAAGTTCAGTGTAGTGAGATTTCTTCATGAAAATTCTGTGAAAATCAATAAATATTGGTTCATATAAACATGATGTTTAAAAAAGTAGATCCTTAAATATTGAACATGGATAATAATAACAATATTTATTATTTATCAACATCATGCTCGCTACTACACTTGGGTTTTTACATGTTATGTCATTTATTGTTACAAAAAAATCCAAGGAGGTAGTTGGGTAATTTTTCATTATTTTTATGGGGAAACTGAGTCATACTGTTTAAACAAACTGCACAGAGTTCTAGAGCTCTTAAACTGGGCAATTGAGTTTGGGAGATTTTGGTTAACAATTTTTTGAAAGCTTCATTTAAAATAAAATGCATATTTTCTCTGAGTTAAACACTAGAAAATACCAGAAATCTTGGGGTTGTGATAGCATGACACCAGTGTGTTAATTCAGTAAGTTGTTTGACACAGTGGCTGTAAATACCTGAGAAAAGCAACTTGAAGAAGGAAGGATTTGTTTTGGCTCATAGTCCAGAGGTCTCAGTCCATGGTCAACTGTCTCCATCGCTAGGGACCTGTGGTGGAGCAGAACATGATGGCAGCAGGAGCATGTGACAGTGGAAGCTGCTCACCACATGGCAGCCCAGAGGGGGAGATAGGAGAGAGAGGGAGAGAGAGAGAGAGAGAGAGATAGAGAGAGAGAGAGAGAGAGAGAGAGAGAGAGAGAGTCTAAGGGCAAGATATAGCTTTCAATGATACCTCCCTCTGAAACCTACTACTTCAAATGAGTCCTGACCTCCTTTGGCTATAAACAAACTCACCAATGGAATAATACATTGATTAAGCTAATTCCATCAAGATCTATCTTGATGCCACCAGCTGGGGACCAAGTCTTGGACATATGAGCTTTTTTGGGGCTTATATCCAAACCACAGTAGTGGCCTTGCTGTCTTTCTATGTATGACCTCAGCAACAGTTACAGCTTAGAGCAGAACAAAGAAATGTTCCACGGATCAGTTCTTAAACTATAACATTAAAGTTATTGTTTCACCAGCCACTGGTTCTGACTCCTTGTGGAACTCTCATATTTCCCTTAAAAACAAATTCTGCCAGAACTTGGAAGTCTGAGGTTTTGAAATAGGAAAATAATTTAGCTCAAAAGATGTTTTTGAAAACATTTTTTTCTTCTCAAACATCAGGAAGAGTATGGTTTCTAGCAATGAATCTTCCCATTAATGTCGATTGTTAATGTTTTTTAGACTTAAAAATTTTTACTTAAAATTTAAAAAATTATTAAAAGAATCTAAATTCTGATGAACATGTACTATTTTCTATACCCCGTCTTTTGTTGATCTTATTTTTGATTGTATCTTTTGATTCTATTTAGTAACTTCCTTAGAACAGAGTTTTATTTTATTTTATTTTTTTTTTATAGGAAACTTTTTATTTATTTATTTATTTATTATTATTCATATGTGCATACAAGGCTTGGTTCATTTCTCCCCCCTGCTCCCACCCCCTCCCTTACCACCCACTCCACCCCCTACCGCTCCCCCCCCCCCCCGTCAATACCCAGCAGAAACTATTTTGCCCTTATCTCTAATTTTGTTGTAGAGAGAGTATAAGCAATAATAGGAAGGAACAAGGGGTTTTGCTGGTTGAGATAAGGATAGCTATACAGGGCATTGACTCACATTGATTTCCTGTGCGTGGGTGTTACCTTCTAGGTTAATTCTTTTTGATCTAACCTTTTCTCTAGTACCTGTTCCCCTTTTCCTATTGGCCTCAGTTGCTTTAAGGTATCTGCTTTAGTTTCTCTGCATTAAGGGCAACAAATGCTAGCTAGTTTTTTAGGTGTCTTACCTAACCTCACCCCTCCCTTGTGTGCTAAAGCTTTTATCATGTGCTCATAGTCCAATCCCTTTGTTGTGTTTGCCCTTGATCTAATGTCCACATATGAGGGAGAACATACGATTTTTGGTCTTTTGAGCCAGGCTAACCTCACTCAGAATGATGTTCTCCAATTCCATCCATTTACCTGCGAATGATAACATTTTGTTCTTCTTCATGGCTGCATAAAATTCCATTGTGTATAGATACCACATTTTCTTAATCCATTCGTCAGTGCTGGGGCATCTTGGCTGTTTCCATAACTTGGCTATTGTGAATAGTGCCGCAATAAACATGGATGTGCAGGTGCCTCTGGAGTAACAGTCTTTTGGGTATATCCCCAAGAGTGGTATTGCTGGATCAAATGGTAGATCGATGTCCAGCTTTTTAAGTAGCCTCCAAATTTTTTTCCAGAGTGGTTGTACTAGTCTACATTCCCACCAACAGTGTAAGAGGGTTCCTTTTTCCCCGCATCCTCGCCAACACCTGTTGTTGTTGGTGTTGCTGATGATGGCTGTTCTAACAGGAGTGAGGTGGAATCTTAGTGTGGTTTTAATTTGCATTTCCTTTATTGCTAGAGATGGTGAGCATTTTTTCATGTGTTTTCTGGCCATTTGAATTTCTTCTTTTGAGAAAGTTCTGTTTAGTTCATATGCCCATTTCTTTATTGGTTCATTAGTTTTGGGAGAATTTAGTTTTTTAAGTTCCCTGTATATTCTGGTTATCAGTCCTTTGATGTATAATTGGCAAATATTTTCTCCCACTCTGTGGGTGTTCTCTTCAGTTTAGAGACCATTTCTTTTGATGAACAGAAGCTTTTTAGTTTTATGAGGTCCCATTTATCTATGCTATCTCTTAGTTGCTGTGCTGCTGGGGTTTCATTGAGAAAGTTCTTACCTATACCTACTAACTCCAGAGTATTTCCTACTCTTTCTTGTATCAACTTAAGAGTTTGGGGTCTGATATTAAGCTCCTTGATCCATTTTGAGTTAATCTTGGTATAGGGTGATATACATGGATCTAGTTTCAGTTTTTTTGCAGACTGCTAACCAGTTTTCCCAGCAGTTTTTGTTGAAGAGGCTGCTATTTCTCCATCGTATATTTTTAGCTCTTTTGTCAAAGATAAGTTGCTCATAGTTGTGTGGCTTCATATCTGGATCCTCTATTCTGTTCCACTGGTCTTCATGTCGAACAGAGAGTTTTAATTGGTCATAGCTCAAAGTATTAATTCTGATTTCCTAGAAGCAGAAAGTAATACTATCACCACTGCACGTAAAAGCTGTATGTTTGCACTCAGTGAATAATGGTGCTCTGTTCTTCATTACTAAAATACCAATGACCCTTGCTAGGAAGATGGTTTTAAATACAGGCAGTTCTCCATTTACAATGTTTTTAGGATTTTTTTTTCTTGTGGTGCTGGAGATCAAACCCAGGACCTTGCACATGCTAGGCAAGTACTCTACCAAGTGAGCTATGTCTTCAGTCAGTTGCCTTATGATTTTTAACAAATGGTGTGTTTATTGGTGTATTAAATGCATAGTATAGGTTGAAATGTGTTTAATTTACTCCATACCTACCAAACATCATAGCTTGACATCACAGCACACTCTAAGGTACCGGGTGTTTACCCCTGTGATCATGTGGTTCACTGCTGCTGCCCAGAATTGTGGGAGACTACTGTGTGGCTTATCTGCAGCCTGAGAAGAGATCAGAATTCAAAATTCAAGTATGGTTTTTATTGGATGAAAGCATATTGTCTTTCACCGTCATCAAGTCGAAAAATTATAAGTCAAATCATTGTAAGTCAGGGACGATCTGTATTCAGTGTTTTCTCTTGATATAACTCTTAACATTGAGATGTTCTGTAATTTGCTATGCACATTTAACATTATAAGGGATAAGCAAACTGTGGACATATATTTGTATGGCTCATGAAATAGGAATAGCTTTTACATCTTTAAAATGGTTTTAAAATAAGTACCTAATAGATTTGGTTTTACCTTTTGGTTTCCAAAGCCTGAAATATATACTATCTGGCAAGTTGTGGAAAAATTTTGCCATCCTCTGTTTAAGTATAATTTTCTGCTAATAAACATTTATGCCAAATTCCATGAAGATTTTGTCTTAACAGTGCAATTTGAAGATTCTAGGAATGGAGCAAAGGAAAGGTGTGAGCATGTGACCTGCTGAGTTCCCAGATTCTGCAATTCAAGGTGTTTGGAGGTTTCCTGCCTTTCCTTCTCTCTGTGTCCCATGCAGGCCAACTTGGTGGTGCAGGAGAATCGCTACGTCCTGGCCATGCAGGACCTGCAGAAGGCCCAGGCTGAGCTGGACGACAAGCAAGCAGAGCTCGATGTGGTGCAGGCAGAGTATGAACAGGCCATGACTGAAAAGCAGGTAACCATCCTTTGATATGGGACAGATCATCACGCACTTTTACATTTACCGTAAGCCTTTATTCCTGGTCTCTTTACTCTTTTCAAGGGCTTGGTTCGTAGCAGGGATTCACCGAGTTTATACAAAACACATACATTGCACATATTTCTGTGAACCTTGGAGTTTGTTTCTATAAGACACCAGGGGCTTTGGGTATATGTCAGGTGGGCCACTAAAGTGGCACTGAATTCCCTTGTACATGCTGATGTGAGACTATCAGTCACTTGGATAGAATTTATTTATGTGCTTCAAATCATGTCTTTGCACTTTATCTCGTTTAATCTTTGAAACAATCTTGCAAGATATGCAGGGCAGGTACTTTACTCTTACTGTAAAGAAAGTAGCTGAGGTCCAGACAGGATCAGAGAAAGTTTGCTGGTTAAAAGTCTGGCCAGTGACATAGTCTGGACTGGATCTTGGTCTTCTGATGTTTGCTTCAGTCCTCTCTGCTGGAAGAATGTAACTAACTACATGGCTATGTGCCAACGACAGCGGCTGTGCACAGCCTTCTCAACTGGTGCATTTTGGAGCTGTAGCAGCTTGTAGAGTCTAGATTCACACATCTCATATCTACTCGCTCCTTATTTTATTTATACGAATTCCAGTTCTGTTGGGACATTCTTCCTTCTTGTAACCAAGGCAGATTTAATACAGAGTTAATGTCGCGTAAACCTCAGTGTCACGTACTTGCCTATGTACCAGTAAGAGCTTGGGTTACTGGGAGTTATAGACGTTCTATGGAAGAGGAAGCCAGGTCAAGATCAACAACTGTTGTATGTTAACATTCAGAAAAAAATTCCTGACGAGATCACTGGGGAAAGAAACACAAATTTCCAAGTCACCAGAACTTTTTCATGTTTTTCTTCTGCTCAGAATACATACTCACTTTTTTATGTTATAGTTGTAGAAAGTCTCTAGTGATTTTTTTCTTAAAATGGTTCCCCACAGATCATGTAAACTGCTGACTCCACAATATCTCTATTCATCTGTGATAAATTCTGTATTTAGTAAATAAGAACTGTGGAAGTTCTTATTGTGGAAGTTGCTTTTGTCCCTTCCAGCCTTCATTTGGCCAGACTGATACTCCTGCCTGAACATCTCAGTTTCACTGCCTGTAGAACGTATGATATTTTCTCTTAAAGATGTCTCCTGAAAACAAAATAGGGCTTTTCAGAAGTTTTAAAGGAATAATTATGTAACATCTACATGGAATCATGCCCCACAGAATTCACTCATTTAAAGAGAAAATTAACATTACAATTTGAAAGTGTCTACTTTAAAAACTATGAGGAAGGAGTAGTCATTTCTAGTAGTTTATATCTCACTTGTATTAGGAAGCACTATTGAACAAAGTCACAATATTATACCTTCTCATGTTATTTTATCTAAAGTTTAGCTTTTTTGCCTTAATTCATTCAATAAACATTTCTTTATTGAGCATCTGCAATTTGTTAGTTAAGTCATAGGCACACACAAAAACTGCTACTGAAAAAATATGGCTATAGAAGGGAACTAAGTAGAAAGGAGAATAATGGAAGGGATGAACCAATTCAGGGTATAATACACACATATATATACCTATATATGTATATATCTCTATATATGGAAATGTCACAGTGAAACTCCCTGTATACCATCATAAACAAATAAAAGTGTCTTTTTTTTTTAAGTAAAGGACATGAAGGTAAAACAAGTCCTGTCCATGGATTGGTACCAGTGGAAGGGGAGAGGATGTAAGGGGAAGGGTAAAAGAGGTTGAATCTGGTGAAAGTACTATATATTCAAGTATGAAAATGGAACTATGAGCTAGTTGAAACTGTTGTATGAAAGGGGGATAAAGGAGAAAGACAGAGGTGGTGAATCTAACTAAGCAGGTTTGTAAATGTCACAATGTACTCCCCCAAAACCGAAAATAAATTTAAAAAGGAAAAAATGTAACTTCAAAACTTGTTTCAACAAATGTCAAATTTCTTAATGAAAAATATCTGGCCATGCATCAGCTACCACCAATATGCCCTTCAGCTGTTTTTGTTATCTTCCCCTCCTTAGGATTCCATGAGAGTCTCCAGTTTGTTGTGGTCCAGGCCTGAGTGGTCCTTAGAGGAGAAGGTGTTCCGGTTACTCTCTACACAGGACACAGTGCCTTTGCTTAGGGACCAGTTTCTCCTAGCTTTCTGGAGAGCAAGTCACCTCACTGTGGAAGGGGCTGGAAACCAGGGAATTCTGCACCCCCATCCTTAAGAGGGCTCTGGGGAGCAATCTGCTTGTGCTTTTGTGCTCTCAGACATTTATACCTCTCCCTTTCTAATATTGAGATACCCCATAGGAACCTGGGCTTCCAGAGAACAACAGCCAGGAGGGGGGACCTGGGCATGTTCTTACTTGGCTGGATGGAAGTCAGGATAGAGAATTTAGGGACAGGAAATAAATTAAAAGTGTCTTTTAAATGAAAAATTCTTTTTCCAGTAAGTGATGTGGAGTTATACATCTTTCCTTTTGGGGGAAACGCACAAATTTATATGGGTGATACAAATATAGAAATGTCTTTCACAGATGGACTGTTAATTTTTGTATTGACCAAAGGAGGCAAACATAGAAAGTAGATGAGGACAAACTTGATTAAATATCTCACTTTTGAAAAGCACTATGTAAGCCTAGGTTCTGTTTCCATTTTTCTGTAAGGAAAATCATGAACAATGCAAATTTCTATTATCTCTCAGTTGTTAACATCTGGGGAGGGTCTGGCCCCTGGGCTCAAGGTACCACTTAGAGGAGTTCCCCCAAGTTTCTTGGACAGGGCATGAGATCAGACAGGGCTGACACAGACAGCAGGAGATAGAATCTTCTGCTTCCTGAAATAAGGGGCTCTGTGACCCAGAAAGGCAGAACATATATGCTTTAAAGTTACCTTTTTTGGGCCAGAGGCCATATTTATATCAATAAAGGTTTTCTTTTGGTTCTGGCTTTTTTTTTAAGACCTTGCTTGAAGATGCAGAGCGGTGCAGACATAAGATGCAGACAGCTTCCACACTCATCAGTGGCTTGGCTGGTGAAAAAGAGCGATGGACAGAGCAAAGTAAAGAGTTTGCTGCACAAGCAAAGCAACTCGTAGGTCTGTAAATTCTGTTATTAATGGGTTATGTGTTGACTGTGACAGGGAGCTAGCAAGCTCAAGCTTAATTACACACTTGATTATTTCAAATTCCTCTGTCTGTGTGTGTGTGCATCCAGCTATTTCAGAGATGGATAATGGTCTGCACCCTATGCTCTCCTTATTAAGTGGGTAATGATCTTTATACTTGTTATTATCAGGTCACTTTCAAATTCTCCTATGAGTGCATAGGAATATTGATCATATTGAATGAAAGGCGCTGTTGTCTGAGGTGTTATCCATCACTTGCATTAAAAGTCAAAATAACCCAATGTTTGATCACTAGCAGCCAAATCGTAGTCCATTTAGGTCCAGTTTAACAGTGATCCAACCTCTTGCTATTTGTCAAGGCATGCCAACATGTGCCTACAATTTGCATTGGGGAATTTAGTTTAAAAGAATGATTGTCTTTTAAATTTTTTTTCAATTTTAATGCACTGAACAATTACAAGGATGATCACAAAGTATGTCAGTGACTTTTACTTTCTATTTTAGGGGACGTATTGTTGGCTACGGCTTTTCTATCTTATTCTGGTCCATTTAATCAAGAGTTTCGAGATCTGCTGTTAAATGATTGGAAGAAGGAAATGAAAACCCGGAAAATTCCATTTAGAAATGATCTAAATCTCAATGAGATGTTGATTGATGCTCCCACTATCAGTGAATGGAACCTCCACGGTCTGCCAAATGATGACCTGTCCATTCAGAATGGAATTATAGTCACAAAGGCATCTCGTTATCCTTTGCTAATCGATCCACAGACTCAAGGCAAGATCTGGATTAAAAATAAAGAAAACCAAAATGAACTCCAGGTGATTTGTGTTTGGGTATATTTATGTTACTGGTCAAGTTTTATTTCCTCAGATGGCTAAGAATCCAAAAATTAAGAAA
This sequence comes from Castor canadensis, assembly GCF_047511655.1. Classification (NCBI taxonomy): domain Eukaryota; kingdom Metazoa; phylum Chordata; class Mammalia; order Rodentia; family Castoridae; genus Castor; species Castor canadensis. Next base: position 165,912,898 of record NC_133391.1, read on the forward strand.
TAATTGAAAGTCTTACAGACTTTTTTTGTCTGTGTATTGGGGAGATAATACTAGATGGGATAGAAACAGATACAAACTTAAATATTATTACAAAGTCTTCTCCGAAAATCTCATTATTTGCATTTGGCCATTTTATGAAGGCCATTTTTTGGACTCTATCTTTTAGGGTCTAAGGTTTTCTTTGATGAGCACAGAAGGGCATCACTATCACACTACATGTACAGTACTTCCTGATTATTCCATTATCATTTGTCAGAAAGGTGGTGGTGAGGAAAAGCAGAGGTGCCACACAGAGCTTCCTTATAGTAGGGAATGATGATCTCAAAAGGAAAAGGATGGAAACAGTTTAAGCTTTCCATACATTTCATTCAATATGGCTTCCAAAGCCAAGGATTGCTAAGACTGTATGTGTTTCCTGTGACTGAAAGCTTTGGGCCTCCTGATATTAGCCATTCCTGTGCATTGCATAGAGAGCTTGTCTGTCAAGGCTAACCTCATGATCCTGTTTCTAGGTCACATCTCTAAATCACAAGTACTTCCGAAACCACCTGGAAGACAGCCTTTCTCTTGGAAGGCCCTTGCTTATTGAAGACATTGGGGAGGAACTGGATCCAGCTCTGGATAATGTTTTGGAAAGAAACTTCATTAAAACTGGGTCTACCTTTAAGGTATTTTAAACCTGCTGATGTCAACATGCAGATAGTTACATGGGGCCAGATAAATGTGATGGAATTTTCTCAATAGGCAGCAACTTGAATCGGAGTCAGTTGTGAGAGGAATTTTTCTCTCCTGCACTTGCTGAGTTGGGATTAGAGTATTCAAAAGTGATCCGTTTAGGCATATCTATTTTACTTTTATAATGAAGCTGACTTCATTTTACTCTTTAACTCTTGGTAGATTTTAAGATCCTCCATGCCCTCTCTCCTTCAGCTGTACACCTGTGCAAGCTGATAAGAAAAGTGGTGCTCCTTCCTTGTCACTGGTTGGAGATTCAAATCATACAAGCTGTCCATACCCATGTGTGGGAACCCTCATCCCAACCCACTCCTAAGCACCATAAATCCTATGCCAGCTGTCCCTCCCTGTTCTCTCAAGCCATTTTTGGGACTTGGCTTGGGTACCTGCTCTAATCTCCCTCCAAAATCTCATTATGTGAGTAATGAGTTTTTTCATGCCCTTTTGGTCCATATGTGCACCATTAGTCTCAGCCTCTGAAACAAATCATGGGTGAGGCTCCATCTCCCTTCTCTGGTATGATCACAATTTTGATACCAAATTCAGTATTTATTACATGGTATATATTGGACTTCTTAACTCCTTTACTTCTTCCTTCCTTCATTCCCTCCCTCACTTCCTTCCTCATTCCCTCCCTTTTTTATTCCTTCCCTCTCTCCCTCCCTCATTCCCTTCCTTCCTTCGTTGTGGATTGAAGTGCTACAAATATCTAATAATCACTTTTTTAAGTATACAAATTATCTCCAGTCACAAATTGGTTAAAGCAGTGTTTGCTACCATATAAGAAAGACACCATTATTACTTTAAACTTTCTTTCATATAAAAAAAGGTGAAAGTTGGTGACAAGGAAGTAGATGTCATGAATGGCTTCAGACTCTACATTACCACCAAACTTCCCAATCCAGCCTACACCCCAGAAATAAGTGCTCGGACCTCCATTATTGACTTCACTGTCACCATGAAAGGTCTGGAAGACCAGTTACTAGGGAGAGTCATTCTCACAGAGAAGCAGGTGGGTGAAATGTGGCTGACTGTTCTTTGGCGAAAATAGTATGATAAAATTTATTACGAGATTGAGTTTCTCCTCTTTTATTCCTCATGTTTTCCTTATAAATTGCTAAGTCTCTTCTTTATTATCTAAATGGAAGTATTAACCAGTTGTCAATTCATGTTTCATATATGTCTCATAAATTACATATATGATTGATTTCTTTTCTACACACTGACAATATAACTGAGAATATCAGTCTCATTTTTTTGTATCATTTTTCTGGTCATAAATTGCTTAATTTTTCTGACAAGCGTGTTCTGTTGTGAATTTTACTCACTTGTTGACTTTTAGTTTTCTTATACACATCTAGGTTTTTAGTTCTTTATGATAATTTTAGAAAATAAGATGAAAACCTTTTATTCAGACAATAACCAACATTATCAATTCTTATGGCTAAGAGAGAGCTCTGTGTGTTATGATGTTGAGAATGTAGAAGTTGTGACCTCAGCGTTTGGACATGCTCCCTCTGAAGGCTACTGACTTGGTGCTCTGGAAACATAACTGTGTCTGTCTTCTTTACTTCTAGTTTATGAGATAACTTAATGCTCATTGGAAAATGGCCAAGAATTTATAAACTTCCTTTTTCTGAGTGAGCACATTTCCTCCAGGGAACATGTGAGGCTTAAATAAAGAAAGGTAGAAGATTTTTAATGAGGCTGTCATTGTGAACTGCATGAACTCTTAAAGTCACTATTGACTTTCTCTTGAATTTGATAGCAGTAAGGAGTTTAGCTTTCTTTATGGCTCCTTCTCCTCTTACCTGAAGACATATTAGGGTAAGACCATTGGCAAAATCTTTGAATCTGTACCCCATCACTGTCTTTTCCTTTTCTGTATATTGTATTGGGCTTGTTCTTCTGAGCCCTTCTGATAGACCATGTGTCTATCTCTTTTTCCTTGCCTTTCTTCCTTTTCCTCTCTCCCGTCCTTTTGTCTGAATCTTCTGTTTTTATTTTTTTAATGTACAGCCCACGAATCATAGCGTCATAAAGTGGTAGCTGCATTAAAGAGCCTTTAATCATGACCTCAGCATGTCAGGAACCAATGTTGTAGTTCCTACCAAAGACTAGCTGTTGAAGTAAAACAGCTTTTAAAATATGTACTTGTTTCCAGGCTCTGGTGGCTCACATCTGTAATCCTAGCTACTCAGGAGGCAGAGATCAGGAGGATTGCGGTTCAAAGCCAGCCCAGGCAAATATTTCACAAGATCCTATCTCGAAAATACTTAACATTAAAAAAAAAAAAAAAGCTGGAGTGGCTCAAAGTGTAGGCCCTGAGTTCAAGCCCCAGTACTAGTACTAGTTTACTTTTGAGTCCTGAGTTAAATTTCAACAAAGGTAGTTGAGAGATTTAGCATTGCCATATAATTACTTCAGGGAGGACTGGGATTGTTAAAGAGCCGTGTGTGCTATTGAGCAAGTGGGATTCCTAAGGATCTTTAAGCCAGCATCTATCAAATGTCCTAGGCTCTGCTTTCACACTAGCCTTGGGTCCTGGTGCCAGTTTTCATGATATGCTGTCCTTGGTTTTACTATATGTGGTTGAAATGATTACAATTTCCTTAGAAAAAATAATTTGGCATTCTAGATGTTTATTGTAATAAATAAAACAAAACGAAATAACAATGATAACAGCAACTCCAGCACTGAGCTTTTCTTGTGGCAGCAGAGGCTTAAGAGGAGGCAGGAAGCACTTTAAACTGATTTGAAAAGACTTCAACGGGCCTTACAAAGCCAATATGGATCCAGGGCCAGGATCCTTTTTTCTTCTTGGGAAAATTGAGTGTCTTGAGAAAATTACTTCTTTACTACTGTTGCATTTTCAGAATCTGTTCCACATTGACAGCAAATAATTATTGCAAAAATATGGTCAGAGTAATAGCATAACGTATTCTTTTATAATAACAGAGGATCAGTCTTGGCCCTGTACGTGGGTTTGAGATGATCTCTGATACTTTCAGGTCATTTCCTATTATCTAATCACATCATTAAAAATGGCCTTACTTCTGTGTTGTAAGGACATAGAAATGTAATTTTTTAAGGTCCAAAATGCTCCTTTGAGTCCTGTGGCAATGCAGCATCTCTGGCTGTAATAACTCCTTGGGTGACCTTAAATATAAAATAGAAAGATAAAATTTTGCTGAATCAAGTAGGGGGAGGTTGCTACTGGAAGCTAGGAAGACCCCACAGATAGAAGTTGAAACTGTATAGCACCAGAGAAATGTGGGCTGAAACAAAGGTGACACTCCACACTCAGGCAGACTCCTGCCTTTACTGGTCTGTTGAGTCCTCCTGTGAAAGGAAGGTAGGTGAAAAGGACAGGGGAATCTTCTTTGCTTTCCTAAGTTTCCTTTCCAATGTCCTGGGAATACCGGGGGAGTAAGGGACCTCATTATCACACATGATCTGGCCTCAAGAATGCCGGTTGTGCACCTGCTAGACCTTTAAATTTGCTTGTAAAATCAGTGGAAACCTCAGAGCATACAAATGTAAGGAAATAGGATTTTCTCCCTCCCTCCTTCTCTCTCCCTCTCCCTCCCTCCGTCTTGCCTTTCCTTTCTTTTTTCCTATTTTTGCAGTAATGGAGGTGTAGAACCAAGGACCTCAGACTTGCTAGGTCTACCACATGACTCATGTCCTTAGCCTTCCTTCCTCCCTTCTTTCCTCCCTTCCTTCCTTCCTTCCTCCCTCCCTTCCTTTCTCCCTCCTTCCCCACTCTCCTTCCATTTTTCTTTGTTTTGGAAATAGGGTCTCACTAACTTTGCCTCAACTAGATTCATCTTGAACTCATGATTCTGTTGCCTCTGCCTCCTGAGGAGCTGGGCTTACAATTGTGTGCCACAATAACCTGCCTAGGAAGTAGATTTTAAATAACTGATTTCATACTTTTCTGTCTGCTTCAAGGCAGTAGCTTATTTTAAATTGATCCATGACAATTGTGCATGTTTATGGATAGAATACAAAGTGTTTTTTTCCATACAAGTATGCATTTCATAATGATCAAATTGGGAAAACTGTCATAATCATTAGCATAATCTATTATTCTATTTTTTTGGTGGTAGAGCCTTATACTTGCTAGGCATGCACTCTTCTACTTGAGCCACTCCACCAGTCCTTTTTTGTGTTTAAGATAGGTTCTCAAGAACTGCTTGCTCGGGCCAGCCTTGAACCACGAATCTCCTGAACTTTGCCTACCGAGTAGCTAGGATTATAGGCGTGAGTCACCAGTACCTGGTTACTTTATCACTTCTTTGTAGTGAATTTTTAAAAAAAATCCCTTCTTGATATTTAGAAATACACATTATTGTTAATTATAGTCATGCCCCCTGTGCAATAGAATACTAAAACTTATTCCTCCTATCTACTTATAAATTTATATATGTTGACCAACCGCTACCTCTTTTCCTCATTTTATGGTAACCACAATTCTACTCTCCACATCTATGAGGTAAAATCATTGTAGATTTTGCATATGAGTAAGATTGTGCAGTGTTCACCCTTCTGTATCTGACTTATTTTGCTTTATATAATGGCCTCCAGGTCCATCTATGTTGTTGCAAATGACAGAATCCCATCTTTTTTGTGACTGAATAGTAGTTCATTTGTGCGTACATACAGGTGCACCTATCATCAGCTGATAAACATTTAGTTTGATCCTATCCTCTATTGTGAATAGAGCTGCAATACACATGGGAGTGCCCTTGTTTCTTTAACATGAATGTACACCTAGTAGTGGAACAAAAATTCTTTTTTTAGTTGTTAGAGAAACTTCCATGTTTTCTGTAATAGCTTTACTGTTCAAGTTTACATAGAGTCATATGTGACTATTTACTCACTATATCTGTGAGTAGATTTTGACATTTCTACCAGTCTAAGAATATAAATCTCAGGGATCATCATTGTTCAGAATTCTGGAGGAGCAAAAAGGTAGGCAATTTTGAGGTAGAAGGACTTGAACTCAGGGAAACCCATCTGGACATAAATGCTAGAAGACATTGTTATCACATGCTCACTGGTATGGAGAAAAAATAATTCTCTTTCTGAGTTTTTATTCAGTCTTTCTATTTTAATTACCTACGTAAGGTACAGAAGAGAAATTACAAGCATCCTAAACCACTGCCATTTACTTCTTTTGACTGATTTCTAAATTTTGGAGTTGTTTATTTTTATCATTTTCAAATTTTGGGGAGATGGACTTCTTAGTGTTATTTTTAATTTTGGGGGAATATAGGAAGTTATTTTAATTGACAAATTTGTTTAGTGTTGTTAACAATGTTATTAAGTTGACCACAACCATTTCAGTAATGTTCATTTACTCTTATTTAAATGAAGAATTGAGTAATTTTCTCTTTGCTGCATATGTTACTATTTTATTAAGAATGTTTTCAAAAGCAACATACAGGCACAGTGCTAGCTGAACCTGATGGTTCTCAAGTAGAGATGAAGTTGGAAATGTAGATTGTAACTGTGTATAAACCATATGGGAATTTTGGGCCTCTTAAACTAAGTAAAGAAGAGCCCATGAGTGACTATAAGCAGCAAAGGAGATGGCAGTAGGGAAGAGGGTCAGCAGGAAGACCAGTCAAATTAGGAATTGAAGCCTAAATATGGCAGTGGTTATATAATTGGAGGCAGTGGACAGAGGTGAAGGTTATTGTGCAGGAAGACATGAAAGTACTTGGTACTGATTTTCAATAGATTCCCATGCTCTTGTCCTCCATTGACATGTTCTCCAGGGTTTTAAAGTCAGGATGAGAAAGCGCCCCTTTCTAATCCACCTTATTATATACTTTTATGATAGTTTGTGGAAATCTAAAGAATTATTGGTTTTATGTCATCTTTAATTATATGTAATAGTTACTTTAAATTGACACATACAATTTGGATTTGTGTGATATTTCAATACACACAATGATCAGATCAGGGTAATCAATATACTCATTACCTCAAACATTTATCTGTTGTTAGGAATATTCAAAATTCTCCCTGCTAACTATTTTGAAATAAGCAATTAATTCTTGTCAACTGTAGTTAGCCTCTGCTTCTATGGAATGTTAGAAGATATTCTTCCCACACAACTACTCTCCTGAATAATTAGCCATCCTTTCTCCCTCTCTTCCCTCTCTCCCACCATTTTTGGACTTGATAATCACTATTTTTCTCTCTCTTATGGGACTGACTTTTTAAAAAAGCTTCCTTATGTAAGTGAGAACTTATATTTCCTGGGTCTTTTAGGTTTGTCCATGCTGCTGCAAATGACAGGATTTTCTTCATTTTTGTGACTGAATAATACCCCATTGGGTTTATATTTCACATGTTCCTTATCAAATCATCATTGATGGACAGCTAGGATGATTATGTATTGTGACTATTGCAAATGCTAGGTCAGTAAACATGGGAGCTGATATCTGTTCAGCATATTCATTTCCTTTCCTTTGGATGAATACCCAGGAGTGGAACTTTCCTTGTGCCAACTTATAACTTGACTTTTTCAAGCATCTGATTTTCCAAATAAGCATTCTGTGCTTCTGGAAATTCTGCTAGAAGTGAATCAAGGGACGGGATGGAAAAGAAGAGACATATTTTGAGCAACCATCTTAATCTAGTCACTCTCAGCTGCGTTGAGGGGATAGTCTCACAACCACTCTTTTAGCCATTTTTATGTCCATTGTTCAGATTAAAGTACTGAGATTGTCGAGTTACACAACACGCAGGTCTCAATTCAACATATTTCTCCCTGATGTCAAAACTGTCTCTCTGCTGCTTTACATTCCTTCCCTTCCCTGTCTTCAGAGGTGAAGACCATTATAATGCTCACCTTCAGAAACCTTTAGAAATTTAAAAATTTTCCCATTTATTATCACCTTATTTCCCAGTGTTACCATATAGTGAAGGCTTTTATTGTAACTGCTTATGAAAAAGAATTTTGTAGCAACCCTTAAATGTCACTTGTTTGTACTAATTTCTACATTTCCTGAATTTTGAAATTCTTCAGTTAGTGAATAAATGAATTAAAGTAACCACTAAGGGAGCTTTCAAACATTAAACAGATGGAAGCAATGGAGTAAGCTTCTCTTGAGTTGCTACAGCTCAGCAAATTAAGAATTGATACAAGCTCTGAACTTTTGTTTAAGATGAAATTCTTTCTTTTCTAGAATGTCCTTGGACTCAACTTATGGGGCTTCCATCATGAAGAGTTTATAGGGTCTTACCTACCATAACTATTCAATCAATGGGAATTAACTGGCCAGGACATAAAACAGAGACCTGTGGTTCATGATCTCTGCTCTTATGCAATTTTGTTCCTACGAACTTTATTTGCATGGTTCACAGGGGAGAACTTTTATGTCTGTATTTCTGGAATAAAGACTAAATTTTCCAGTTCACTATGTGTTTCAGTTTATCAACTTGAAAAGATATATCATTTAATAATTCATTCATTGCACAGTATTGAGTGCCTGATAAAATTTGGAGGACATAAGAATAAACAGAATGGACACCACTTCCTCCCCCCTGCAAAAAAAATAACCTACCCCTAGAACATAACATGAATAAGTATTTATGTTTTGTGGAAGATATTAAATACTATCAAAACATGAAGCATAACATCATAAGAACTGGGGAATCAAGTGGCAGACTGCAATTTTAGGATAGTCAGTGTGGGCCTGGATGAGAAGGTGCATTTAAGGAAGAATTGAAGAAAATGAATTATGTGGGAGAAGAGCAGCCATGACAAATGACCAACCAGTGCAGAAGACCTGAGACAGGAAAGTGCTTTGTGTTTAGGGCAGTGGGTCTCTAAGTGTGGCATCCAGACTAGAAGCATCTCATCTTCTGAAATATATTAGAAGTGCAAATGCTTGGACCCTGTCCCAAAGCTACTAAACATACCTTCCAGGTGATCCTTTTGCATTCAGGTTTGAAACTCACAGAGTTATGGAATACTGATTTTGGCAAAAAGGAGGGAGAAATAGTAGGAAATGAGGTCCCTGTAATAATAGGAAAGAGGACAGCTTGATAGAGCTAACCTCAAAGACCTCGATAAGGATCTTTTATTCTGATTAAAATGATCGGTAGTTGGAAGGCTTTGGCTAGGTCTGGCTGCTCCTTTCCCTTGAATGTTTGTGTGAATACTGGATCATAATAGAAATAAATCACATAATTAATCATGCAATTAATGAGTAGCTCTATTATGTTATTGATTTCATATGATCCATCACTGCATAGGTTTCTGGTTCTCTCAATCGGCAGTAAAATCTGAAAAGCTACTGAGGTATTTTCTGAATATCTGATGCTGCTGAAGGAATTTGAACTTTGACACCATATGCCCAGGTAGATCTACTGAGTCACACTCAGAACTGCCAGAAGTACTTTCTCGTGATTTTGCTGTCCAAGTCACCTGCATGTAACCATAGTTTTCAGTTATATAGTCTCTCATAAACATAACTATTTCACTTCCATGTATAATTTAACTTGTTCCCCAGCATCAGGCTTCATACTTCCTTTGTCTTTCTCAGTGTCACTTGAATTTCTTCCTTTCTCCCTCTCCATGCTGCCAAGAGAAAGAAAGAAAAAAAAATCAACGAAGTGAGTACTTTCTCAATGCCTTACTCTCGTTGTTAACTGCAAAGTCTTTTGGAGAGATACAAACCTTCACTTTTTTGGAGAGGATAGTACTTTTTCAGGAAGATTAAAAAAATTATTTTTGAGACATGGTCTTGCTATGTAGCCTAGATTAGCCTTGAACTCTTGATCCTACTGCCTCCACCTTGAGTGCTGGAATTGCAAGCATCATCATGCCTGCCTTTTAAGATTTTTCAGTTTAAATGTATTTATAGTAACCTGTAGGCTCCTTACCTAAGTATGAAGAATTGGATGCTATTTCAACCAGCAAATTTGAAGTGATCACATTCAAATAATGGAAAAACTCTTTTAAAGAATAAAGTAAACAGAAGTAAATAAATTTAATGTAAGATCTGTGAATTTGTTTTCAAATATATTTTACCTTTAAGGTCTAGACAAGGTGGCACATACCTATAATCCCAGTTATTCAGTAGGAAGAGACGGAAGAATCTGGGTTCAAAGGAAGCCAGCCCTGGCAAAAGTTAGTGAGACTCTATCTCTAAAACAAGCCAAGTACAGTGTTGCTCACTTCTGGTCCCAGCTACTTGAGAGTCAGAGGTAGGAGGATTTCGGACTGAGGCCAGTGCAGGCAGTTATCAGCAAGCCCCTCTGAAAAACAAACTAAAAGCAAAGTGGTAAAGCACTTGCCTACCAAGTGTGAGGCCCTGAGTTCAATCTTTTGGACTGTATATCTGTATCTGTATGTATAGATATTTCTATAGCTTTATCTATGTATGTATCTGTAAAATAACATATTTGTATGTTGAATATAATCACAAAATAACTAAAGATTATTTGACTTAGAAAATAAGTTATAATGGGGATAATGGTACCATTTTTAGCAATTTCTCCTTTCTGGATGTCCATGTGTCTTGCAGTCAAGTATGATAGCTACAGTACAGTACACATGCTTGAGGTCAGCCAGCTAAGTGCACTCTTTAGAGAATGTCCCCAAATACTTGTTCATGTAGAAAGAAATATATTTATGTAATTTAACAGGAATTGGAGAGAGAGAGAATTCATCTTATGGAAGATGTAACTGCAAACAAAAGAAGGATGAAGGAACTGGAAGATAGTTTGCTGTTGCGCCTGACGAGTACTCAGGGGTCCCTGGTGGAAGATGAGAGTCTCATTGCTGTGCTGAGCAACACCAAAAAGACAGCAGAAGAGGTGACACAGAAGTTGGAAATTTCTGCTGAGACAGAAATTCAAATTAATTCGGCTCGGGAGGAATACAGACCTGGTGAGTCTGGTAATGAAAGACAAATGTCACAGGAAAATGGAGCAAGAAAGAGAATGAAGTAAGGGAGTTATGCAAATGGCTATGCAAAGTGGGGTGGCCAATTATGTTCTGTGACATTTCTTTAGGGAACTTTGGTAGATTTGAGATGTCGAAATTATATAATGGCACAAACTTTCTAGATGTTTGTAGTTCATGTTAGTTGGGAAATATTTCAAGGTTTTAGTGAACTTACTCTTAAGTTAGAAAGTAAAGAGGGAAATTTTTTAAAATGTCTGGCTACAAATGAGTGAAATCTGAGGCATTTTGTGATACTGTAGACTGTTCCCTCATTGTTTATCATTTGTAATAATATGCCAGTATTTTGTTTATGGTCTGTGTTAGGAAGCTGGTTCTTTGGTGTTTAACCTCAGCCACCAATTTGCAAATAGATGTTCATTGATTGCTTAAGCAATCCACTGTATGTATTCAATTACTATCCTTTAGTAATTTATCTTTTCTTGAGGGAAATAGAGTTGACACAGTATCATCTACTGGTCCAGAGTCAAGAGCATCATCTTTGTGATGGCTTGTTTTGCACACTTGGGGTCAAAGTTAGGCATGTCTCCTTCATGAGTTTCAGAAAAGGTTATGTCACTTGCTGGGGATTAAGTACAAAATCTGTGAAATTCCCTTGGTTGTCTTTTCTACTTGTGGCAAAACACCATAAAATATATTTATAAGGGGGCTGGAGCTTCTAAAATGGGAAGTAGTGTTTGCTGAATACATATAGCAGAGCACTTATGCAAAGCTTGCACATAGAATTCAGTGATTAACAAATGAGATGCTCTAGATGTCCCATTGCGCGTAGGCAGCCACTGATAAGAGAGAAAGGAGTTGTTTTCATTTGGAGTTCAGGCCGATGTGCTTGCACGGCTCACTCATTTCCACTCTCGCAGGTACATGCATCCTTGTTCTCTGTCTTTCAGTTGCTACACGGGGCAGCACCCTTTACTTCCTCATCACGGAGATGCGCTTGGTTAATGAGATGTATCAGACTTCGCTCCGTCAGTTTCTGGGCCTGTTTGACCTTTCTTTAGCCAGGTACGTCTGTTCTCAGGAAGCATAGCTGAATTCTTTATCTGTGGACTAGAATGATGACAGTACCTTTATAACTTCCTTTTTCTTTGTTAAAGTCTTTTTTCTTTTCAAAATCTAAGATTAGTGTAATTACTAGTGTGTTGAGAAGTCATGCTTGTTTTCCATTTAATGCCCAGAGAATTTCATACCAACTATTCAAACACTGATTTGATTCCTTTGGTTCCATGTGTTTCTGCTAAACAAGAACATTCCTAAGACATGGCTGTAAGTGATAATGTCCTGTGGGTAAAATTGATTTAGACAACATTGAGGATCTGTTACGTTGTTTCACATTGAGAGAATGACTGCTATGTTAGATTTAAGAAACTTACTCTTGATCTGTAAAAATAAAAATTGGACCTCCAAAGTTCCTTATTCTACATTAAAGACTCTGTTATTATGGACAATTGAAAAGCCTGATTTAAATGCTCTCTTCCTCAGGTCCGCCAAGAGCCCAATTCCTAGCAAGAGGATTGCTAATATCATCGAGCACATGACCTATGAGGTTTATAAGTGTGCTGTCCGAGGGTTGTACGAGGAACACAAATTCCTGTTCACTTTGTTGCTAACCCTAAAGATTGACATCCAGAGGAACCGAGTCAAGCATGATGAGTTTCTCACTCTTATTAAAGGTCAGTAGAAAGAATTGCACACAGGTCCAAATGTCAGAATTATTGGGAAGGCCCTTTGCAGTATTTAAAAAAAATTTTGGTCATAATGATTTCCTTGCATTTCGTTTTAGATACATCTATGTGAGATATTTTATTTGTTCATTTATTGAATAAATAATGAAAATCTACTTGTTCCAGGGCATGGAACAGACATATCAGTGAGCAAAACCCCTTGTAGAGTCCATATACATTTGGAGAGGATTCAGAAAATAATGAAATAATAAGTAAATTGTGTAGTATGTGAGAAGACAGTAAACATACAGGAAAGTTCAGAAAGGAGGAATGGTGAGTTATAGGGTATGAGGAATGGGTGGGGTGGCTTAAAAACTTTCAATAGGGTATTTAATAGGATCTCTAATAGGATAGGCCTAAGGTGATCAAATATTTGAAAGACCAAGAGGTGTTGGTGACAGGGACATTTAGAGGAAGAATGTTGAAGTCAGGGGAGCCAGCATTGAAGCCTCATGTGGGAGTGAATATGAAGTGATGGAGATAAAGCCAAATGACTAGGGTCGTAGGGTGGAGGGGCTGAGGCAATTGTACCACTCATTCCATTGACTATTTATCCTACATCTACTGAAGCACTCACCACAGGTATTCTTTGGGCCACTAGAACAAAACATAAGGCTTGGAGACAAAAATTTGTGGTCATATTCTTGAATGTCTGGAAAATACTTAAAGTTTGTCTTAGTTCAGGCTGTTACAACACCACCAAAACTTACTTCTTACTGTGCTAGAGGCTGGAAGTCTGAGCCAAGGTACAGCAAACAGGTGTCCATGAGAGTGTTCTTTTGGTTTGTAATTGACTGACTTCTCATTGCATCTTCTCATGGCAAAGAACAGAAAAGGAAGGAAGCAAGCTCTCTGTGACTGACTCCTGTGAGGACACTAATCCCATTTATAAGAGTTCACCTCTGAGATCTCATCTGATCTCAATCACCTTCCATCAGTCTCACCTCCTTATACCATAATAATTGGGGATTCAGATTTCAATGGATGATTTTGGGAGGATACATTTAGACGAAAACACTCTCCAAATAACATTTTAAGTTATTTAAAAGTCTTTGCAGAGATAGTTCTCAGCAAAGTTTTCAGATTTACAAAGCAGTGCTATAAGTAACTAGGGAATACCCAACACACACAAAAACTTGTCAAATCTATACAAACATCAGATTAATCAAAATACAGCATACTTCTGAAGATAATTTAACAATACCTGTCATTTGCTGAGCCTATTTTGTGTACTAGGATTTACATGACTTACATGAATTCTCAACAATCCCATTATATACATTTTGCCGGTCTTGTTTTAGATGTGGAGACTGAAGCTTTGAAAGGTTAAAATGCAATGCTCAATACTATTTATCAAGAAAATGGCAAAGCCAGTATTTTAACTGTCATCTCTTATGTCTGAATCTCATATTTGTTATCATTCTACTAAACTATATGCTTTGCAGTATGTCAACCAGACCTGGACATTGTTCAATTTTATTTCCATGAGGAAATGCATTTCATGCCAGAATTAAGAATGTCAGGAACAACTGCTCATTAGGAACGCTCTGCTAACTGAGTGAGACTGGTGCCTGAGGCCAGAAATCAGGAGCATAGTAAGGGTTCCTTGGAGAAGAAGACAAATCCCGTAACTTCGTGTTTATCTCATGTGTTGTATCTAGCTATTCATCTTCACATGTCTGAATTTAGGATGCCAGAAAATAAAGTTCAGATGTAAGGAGATAAGAAACAAAGGTTCAAGGGCTATAGATAAGAAAGAGAAAGAGAGAGAGTGAGAGAGAGATCCATAAACCAACATAAACCAAATCTTCCTTCCTTTGTTCCTTCGTTAGTGTGTTCCTTCCTCCATCCCTCCCTCTCTCCCTCTTTCCCTCTCTCCCTCCCTCCCTCCTTCCCTCCCTTCCATTCTTCCTTCCTTCCACCTGGGCTTGCACTTGAGGCATGCCACCAGTCTTTTATGCTGTAGTTCTTACGTTTTTCTCCAGGGCCAGCCTAGGCCATGATTCTCCTGTTTACGACTTCTGAGTAGCTGGATCACAGGCATGTGTCACCATGTCTTGCTTATTGGTTGATTAGGGCCTCACTAACTTTTTGCCCATGCTATCCTTGAGTCACAGTTCTCCCAATCTCTACCTCCCATGTAGCTAGAATTACATGCATGAGCCATCAGGCCTAACAAACAAAATGTCTCTAACTTCAAATCTCAACAAATGAGGTTTTGTTGCTGCTATATGATATCAAGTTTATTGTGTTAGGAAAGTTGAAATTAGAAAGATGAGAGCTACTATGTTGGCTTTGCCAATTCTTTTTGTTAAAAACTTTTGCATTTTAATTGGTGTACATTAATTATAAACAGTGAGAGGGCTCATTATAAAATTTCCATGCATGCATATTCACCCTGTGTATTCCTTTTTCTTGTTCCCCTTTCCTGAACCTCTCCCTCATTTAAACATTCTTACAAATATTTTATGTAACTTTCATTATGACCTTGTCAATTTTTTGATGTGTAGTCTTGAGCAGGTCATTTAATGTTTTCATACTTCAGTTTCCTCATCTATAAAGCAAGGATAGTAGAGTCTACAACATAGTCATATGCATATAAGTATGAAAATGTGTTGTATCAATGTATGTATGAATATGGACCTACATTTACTCCAGGGCAGACATGTACATGTCCCTATTTATTAGAAGTATTAGTATTAAAAGGTGGTGACTTTGGGAGGTGATTAAGTCACAGGAAAAAAGCCCTCATCAATGAGACTAATATTCTTAGAAGAGGCTTTTGAAAGTCCCCTCACCCCTCCCACCATGTGAGGTTGCATTGGGAATATGGCTATGATAGGGATATGATGGCTCATTTCCTAATAGATACTAAATCTGCTGGTGTCTTGATCTTAGGCTTCCATATTCCAGAACTGTGATGAATGAATTTTATTGTTTGTAAGCAGAGTGGCACCCAGTAAATGGTATTTTATTGTAGCACCAAGAACTGTAACAAATAGCAATAGTGTTTTGTTATTTGTCTTTTATTCACCTCTAAGGTGGTAAAGGATCAGTCCAGGTGGCTTTCAAGAATTTCCTTAGTCTTTCCCCTTTATGACTTTTCCTCACTTTATGATTGTGTGGTATAACTTGTGTAAATCTTTTACTATATACATGCTTCTACATGCATTTTTACAAAGTTTTATGGTAAAAACCCAAGATTACCTTTTTCCCCAAAGCAAGAGTTCAAGGAATGAAGAGAATGATGTTACTGTCAATCATTTGAGAATTTCTTTTGAATCATTCCTTTCTTGGAATGATTCCTTTCAAGAGTCTGTTTAATCTGGTGCCATGTAATACAAGAATAAGATACATCCCTCCCCCAAAATACAATCATTGCTCTTGCCCTGTTGTACACTTTTGTAGCAGGCAAGATATTCACAGAATATCAGACAGTAGAGAGTAACATCAAGTTAGGCACACACAATCAAACCTTCAAACAGCTAAGATAACTAAATGGCAGGGATCACCACATACCTATCAGTACTAACGTTTAATGTTAATGGACTTAATTCACCCATCAAAAGACACCGTTTGACAAAATGGATTAAAAAAGAAGATCCAACAATTTGTTGCTTACAGGAGACTCATCTCACCGACAGAAATAAGCATAGGCTAAGGATGAAAGGCTGGAAGAAGATTTACCAAGCCAATGGCCCCCGAAAACAAGCAGGAGTAGCAATACTTATCTCTGACAAAGTAGACTTCAAACCTACATTGATCAAACGAGATAAAGAAGGACATTCCATACTAATAAAAGGGGAAATAGACCAAAAGGAAATAATAATCATCAATCTGTATGCACCCAATGTCAACGCACCCAATTTCATCAAACATACCCTGAAAGACCTAAAAGCATATATAAACGCCAACACAGTGGTTGTGGGAGAGTTTAACACTCCATTATCATCAATAGATAGGTCATCCAAACAAAAACTCAATAAAGAAATCCAAGATCTAAAATATGCAATAGATCAAATGGACCTAGTAGATGTCTACAGAACATTTCATCCAACCTCTACACAATATACATTCTTCTCAGCAGCCCATGGTACCTTCTCCAAAATAGATCATATCCTAGGGCACAAAGCAAGCCTCAGCAAATATAAGAAAATAGAAATAATACCATGCATACTATCTGACCACAATGCAGTAAAAGTAGAACTCAACAACAAAAGTAAAGACAAAAAACATGCAAACAGCTGGAAACTAAATAACTCATTACTTAATGAAGAATGGATCATCGATGCAATAAAAGAGGAAATTAAAAATTTCCTGGAAGTCAATGAAAATGAAAACACAACCTACCGGAACCTATGGGACACAGCTAACGCAGTCTTGAGAGGAAAGTTTATAGCCATGAGTGCATATATTAAAAAGATTGAAAGATCCCAAATCAATGACCTAATGATACATCTCAAACTCCTAGAAAAACAAGAACAAGCAAATCCCAAAACAAATAGGAGAGAAATAATAAAAATAAGAGCTGAAATCAATGAAATAGAAACCAAAAAAACCATACAAAGAATTAATGAAACAAAAAGTTGGTTCTTTGAAAAAATAAACAAGATCGATAGACCCCTGGAAAACCTGACTAAAATGAGGAGAGAAAAAACCCAAATTAGTAGAATTAGGAATGCAAAAGGGGAGATAACAATAAACACCATGGAAGTCCAGGAAATCATCAGAGACTACTTTGAGAACCTATATTCAAATAAATTTGAAAATCTAAAAGAAATGGACAGATTTCTAGATACATATGATCATCCAAAACTGAACCAAGAGGAAATTAATCACCTGAATAGACCTATAACACAAAATGAAATTGAAGCAGCAATCAAGAGTCTCCACACATAGAAAAATCATTAGCATTTCTATACACTAACAATGAGCAAACGGAAAAAGAATGTATGAAAACAATTCCATTTACAATAGCCTCAAACAAAATCAAATACTTAGGTGTAAACCTAACAAAAGATGCGAAAGACCTCTACAAGGAAAACTATACACTTCTGAAGAAAGAGATTGAGGAAGACTATAGAAAGTGGAGAGATCTCCCATGCTCATGGATTGGTAGAATCAACATAGTAAAAATGTCGATACTCCCAAAAGTAATCTACATGTTTAATGCAATTCCCATCAAAATTCCAATGGCATTCATTAAAGAGATTGAAAAATCTACTGTGAAATTTATATGGAAACACAAGAGGCCACGAATAGCCAAGGCAATACTCAGTCAAAAGAACAATGCAGGAGGTATCACAATACCTGACTTCAAACTATATTACAAAGCAATAACAATAAAAACAGCATGGTACTGGCACAAAAACAGACATGAAGACCAGTGGAACAGAATAGAGGACCCAGATATGAAGCCACACAACTATAACCAACTTGTCTTTGACAAAGGAGCTAAAAATATACGATGGAGAAATAGCAGCCTCTTCAACAAAAACTGCTGGGAAAACTGGTTAGCACTCTGCAAAAAACTGAAACTAGATCCATGTATATCACCCTATACCAAGATTAACTCAAAATGGATCAAGGAGCTTAATATCAGACCCCAAACTCTTAAGTTGATACAAGAAAGAGTAGGAAATACTCTGGAGTTAGTAGGTATAGGTAAGAACTTTCTCAATGAAACCCCAGCAACACAGCAACTAAGAGATAGCATAGATAAATGGGACCTCATAAAACTAAAAAGCTTCTGTACATCAAAAGAAATGGTCTCTAAACTGAAGAGAACACCCACAGAGTGGGAGAAAATATTTGCCAATTATACATCAGACAAAGGACTGATAACCAGAATATACAGGGAACTTAAAAAACTAAATTCTCCCAAAACTAATGAACCAATAAAGAAATGGGCATGTGAACTAAACAGAACTTTCTCAAAAGAAGAAATTCAAATGGCCAGAAAACACATGAAAAAATG
This sequence comes from Castor canadensis, assembly GCF_047511655.1. Taxonomy (NCBI): domain Eukaryota; kingdom Metazoa; phylum Chordata; class Mammalia; order Rodentia; family Castoridae; genus Castor; species Castor canadensis. The sequence goes on from NC_133391.1 coordinate 165,931,325, forward strand.
CTCACCATCTCTAGCAATAAAGGAAATGCAAATTAAAACCACACTAAGATTCCACCTCACCCCTGTTAGAATAGCCATCATCAGCAACACCACCAACAACAGGTGTTGGCGAGGATGTGGGGAAAAAGGAACCCTCTTACACTGTTGGTGGGAATGTAGACTAGTACAACCACTCTGGAAAAAAATTTGGAGGCTACTTAAAAAGCTGGACATCGATCTACCATTTGATCCAGTAATACCACTCCTGGGGATATACCCAAAAGACTGTTACTCCAGAGGCACCTGCACATCCATGTTTATTGCGGCACTATTCACAATAGCCAAGTTATGGAAACAGCCAAGATGCCCCAGCACTGACGAATGGATTAAGAAAATGTGGTATCTATACACAATGGAATTTTATGCAGCCATGAAGAAGAACGAAATGTTATCATTCGCTGGTAAATGGATGGAATTGGAGAACATCATTCTGAGTGAGGTTAGCATGGCCCAAAAGACCAAAAATCGTATGTTCTCCCTCATATGTGGACATTAGATTAAGGGCAAACACAACAAGGGGAGTGGACTATGAGCACATGATAAAAGCTTTAGCACACAAGGGAGGGGTGAGGATAGGTAAGACACCTAAAAAACTAGCTAGCATTTGTTGCCCTTAATGCAGAGAAACTAAAGCAGATACCTTAAAGCAACTGAGGCCAATAGGAAAAGGGGACCAGGAGCTAGAGAAAAGGTTAGATCAAAAAGAATTAACCTAGAAGGTAACACCCACGCACAGGAAATCAATGTGAGTCAATGCCCTGTATAGCTATCCTTATCTCAACCAGCAAAACCCCTTGTTCCTTCCTATTATTGCTTATACTCTCTCTACAACAAAATTAGAGATAAGGGCAAAATAGTTTCTGCTGGGTATTGAGGGGGGGAGCGGTAGGGGGTGGAGTGGGTGGTAAGGGAGGGAGTGGGGGCAGGGAGGAGAAATGAACCAAGCCTTGTATGCACATATGAATAATAAAAGAAAAATGAAAAAAAAATAAAATTCTGATTCCTAGACCCTAAAAAAAAAAAAAAAAAGATATTCACAGAATAGCTGCCTTCCTCTAAACATTGGACAATGCTTTGGTGTGAAAGGGACAACCTTTCTTTTCCAAGAATAACCTTTCCTTAATCCACTGGTGAGTACCTCATTCTTTTCAGTTGGCTAGAAAATGAGCAGTTGCCATGGAAATTGGCCAACATTTATTCGACACAATGGCACTGTCATTAGGTCTTTAACTATTCCCTGGAGTTAAAACAATATGTTTTGATTTTATGAGCTAATGTATTCATTGAAATGGATTCATGGCCACATTCACCTTGTAAATATACTAAGATGAATTTGGCAAAAGATAACAATTCAGTGGTGCTTGTGGTGCCTGGACAGAGTTTGGCTCAATAACTCTCTTGAGTATAATTATTTGTTTATAACCTATTCTGTTTTAAAGGTGGCCAAATGGACTGGTTATCCTTTTAAGAGTAATGCTTACAGCATATTTTCCCTGAACTACTTTAATGGATGTTATTTATTAGGTAGTTTACCTTACAGAAACTTTCCCAACACTTTCTTTGATTTTAAGTACTATTGCTTACCTATTGAGTTTTTATGAAATGGCAACAATAATATTTTTAAGATGGTATTTATATTTTAGTGCTGGAAGAGTGATGTGAGTTGGGTGAACTTAGATGATTTATGAGTGAAAAGGTGGGTGTGAGTACCAAATAAAAATTTTTGTTGTAGTTAGATTGACCAAATATAGCTGATGTAGCACAGAGATCAACAGGGATGTAAATAATAAACATGTTTGTTGAAGAGAATGCTTTAAACACATCTAACGCTACTGACATTTACAGGCAAATTCTCCATTTAAAATTAGCTATGCCAATATTGGGCCACTCTTCATTTGACAATAGGTGCTCATTCAGTAACCACTGATATGCCCTCAATCCTGTGTATGCAGTTTATGCATTTATATCATGATACTCAGACTTCACTATTCCCTTTTTACAATAGAAGAAGTAGAGGCCCAGACAGATAAGATGACTTATCCTAGACCTTAGCCAGGTGGAGCTAGAATCCAGCATCTGTGGTTTTCTAGGCTATATTGCTAATTATTGAATGTGTTTTTTAAAAATCATCTATTCATTTGCTCAATTTTAAAGCATGTTCTTTACTACTTCTTAAAATTTTGTGCCTCAGAAGTTCCAAATAGTAAAATAATTATAATTAAAAAATTTTAAGCAAAAATTTACTAGGTATATTGTTTCTTTAAAGAAGAAAAATCAGGTAGAGTTATATGTTTAATTTTAAAGGTGGTGCCTCACTGGATCTTAAAACCTGTCCTCCAAAACCATCAAAATGGATCCTGGACATGACTTGGCTGAATTTGGTGGAACTTAGCAAACTTAGACAGTTTTCAGATGTCCTTGATCAGGTAACTTGTTCTGTGAATACATTTAAGCTAATGTCATGGTGAGAAGCTTTCTGATTTATCACTAGCCATCGTATTTGTGGAGGAGAGAGGTTTCTTAATATTGTCACTCTTTTTCTTTTCTTTAATGTTTTTATTATTATATAATAGCTGTGTAGGGGGTTTCATTGTGACATTTAATATTATCACTCTTGATGATGGCATTGCATATGCTTGACTTTCTTGCAGCTCACCACACTGATAAAGCAATTGCACCCACTGCAGACTGGTTGTGCAGAAAGAAATATGCCCAGGAAGTTTAACTGGTTCCTGTCTTGGGCCACAAGCCAGTATCACCAAGTGAATGTCTATGTGTAGGAAGGTTAATAGAGTCAAGTAGATTGAATGATCACACATACTTAAAAACTGTGTCTTCTTTCTAGAGAATAAATGAAAATGAACGTGAAGAGCCTCCATTTAAATATTAAATTTCCTTTTGTCTCTCCCTCTTCTCCTTCCTCTTCTGCTCCTCCCATCACATTGTCTTAGGCATCCAGATATGAACTTCATGATGACACTTGATCTGTTGTCTTTAGAAGTTATAAACCTTCCAGAATTGTTTAGTTCCTGATATATGCTGCAGTCATGGAAGTTGTATACAGAGAGTTAATAGGAACAAGCCAGGAAGCAGGTTCTTGAATATCAGGTTACCACAGAGAAGTGAGACTGGCACTGTGGTGGCTTTATTCAGGGACCAGTGGAATGCTTTTTTTGACCAGGAAATGTCTTATGGTTGGCTCTTTACTTTTCCAGTTTAAGTCCACCAGATGCCTAAATTGTTTTATATTTTGGCTTACAACTGGTGATGCTTATTATTATTGCCATGTATTTGGGTTCAATCTCTATTTTTGGGTTAAATAAATTTATTTTGGGAGATATATTTGGGAAAGGTGACACCTTTCCCAAAGCACCTTGTCTGGGCAGAAATTGCTATCTTCTGGACCTAATATCCTCCCTCCACATTACATAGTCTTTCATGATTTAAAGAATAGAACCTGGAATGATGTTTCTTTTGCTAAGATCTAGTAATACACTTCAGGCCTTCATCAAAGGAAATACACCAGAAGATGATTTTTATCTGTAGACGTTATTTGTTTGTTCAGTGTTTTTGACATGCTATCTCAGTGATGCCTCTTTCTCCCTGTGGTTTTTAAGTTCCAGAGGGTAATACATTGTGTCTTTTTACTCTTTACCAATTGCTGAAAGATAGCAGGTGTCTGATCATCCCTTTGATGATGATACTAAATGGTATATCTCAATTACTCCAATGCTCTATTTAGAGTACTATTCATTCAGTAACAAGTATTAAGTAACTTTGTGTCAGGGAATAAGGAAACATGAATGAATAAGGTTTTGGTCCTCATTATGACAGGATTTTGTGGAGCAAATCGGACATTTTTGAAATAATGAAAATGAGTCTGTATTGATTTCTTTATTCTTCACTGTAAAGGCATAGAAGAAACCAAACATCCTAAGACTCTTCCTACCTTGGAAGCCAGCTATAGGCTAGTGTTAGTTTAGATTGACTTTGGATCAAATCACATTTGATTTTAGACTACCAGACTTTTAGTGACTAGCATATAAAATTAAAAAAAATAGTAAAGGGCTATAGTTCATACTATGTCTGGACTGGTCAGAAGGTTTGATGAAAAATATCTGTCAACTACTACTGATTTTTTGTGTGACATGATATATTTCTTATCCCATGGTATTTGCAGATATCAAGAAATGAGAAAATGTGGAAAGTATGGTTTGATAAGGAAAAGCCGGAGGAGGAGCCTCTTCCTAATGCCTATGATAAATCTCTGGACTGCTTCAGACGCCTTCTCCTTATTAGGTCATGGTGTCCTGATAGAACCATTGCCCAGGTAAAATGTGCATTTTAAAGGACACATAGGAGAATGTTTTAAGGGAGAATTTCTCTTCATATTTAAAGAAATATTTTAAATGTTATTACCAATGAGAATTTCCTTGTAACCTTCTACTAATTTTTTTAGCAACAGAAATGTGAAAAATGGAAAAGTCAACCACAAATAAAGCACTGAGGTATACATTTGGCTAAATGGTTTATTAACCTCCTTTGGTCCAGGTGGTACAACAAATGTAAATGAGGAAACCATGATTCTAAGCTTGGCATATTGGCATAACATAGAGGCAATATTTTATCTTCAGGCATAATTTTATAGTAACTCAAGCATGACATGGGTGCTGTATTTTGCTAGTAGTAAGTCAGTGTTTATCAACAAGAAGAATATAGATGCACTGGGGAGAAAGCAGTTTAGAGGAAAGGACACATTCCCAGACCTACATCATTTTTCCCCAAAATATCACACACACACAAAAAATTCCGTATGTAAGAAAGTATGTTGTCCTAATAATGTTTGAATTTTATAAGTTTAAATATATATTTTGCCTCCAAAGATTCGTTTTTTTCTAAGATCTTTAATCTGCTGGCCTGGCATCATAGACATTTACCCACTGAATAAATTTGGGTCTTAACTTTCACCATTAAAACTGACTCTGATATCCAGCTCAGGTTGACTTCATAAGGGCTTCCACGGAGAAGTCAGAGAGTACAATCAGTTGGAGTCTATAACAGAAGGTAGGCCGTTTCCCCTTCATTCTCCAGAGAGTGTTGAAAACACTGAGTAACCACCTTCAAGTCACTTACATGTCGTGGAATCATGAAAACAGCTAGATCCAATGATTTATTGAGGAAAGAAAAATGAGTTTTGCTACTCAGGGCAATGGGATCACCTTTCCTTTCAGTTTTTCTTTTCAGCTTCATTACTTTTATCCTGCCCAAATGAATTGTGAAATAGTTGCTTTATTTCAGGGCAGTGTAGAAGAGAAGTTTCAATCATAGTTTTCCTTCCCCTTTTCTGTCTCCTGGCTCTCATCCCTCCTCTCTCCCTTTCTCTCTCTCTCACATTCTGTCTCCCTCCCTTCCTTCCTATGACTCTCTTTTTCTTTCTTCTTTTAGAAAAGTTTGAAGTCAGTGCTGAAATATGTAAGTCTACCAAGGTCCTTGGTAACTTTGTCATCTTATGTTGACTCTGTCATCCAGCCATGGACTCCTAACTGGTCCTCTTTTCCTGCTCTGGTTCATCCTGTATGTTCTGGAAGAAATTGAAAGGACCTGCCATTTCTCAGCTTTATATATCTGGCCATGGCTTTCCATGGTTCTTACAATAACACTCAGGTCCTAAACAAGGTTTAGAGGCCCCTCTTGAAATAGGTTCTGCCCTTTGAAGTTTTTATTGCCACTTTAGAATCCTTTTGTAATTTTCTACCAGATAAGTTCTTAGGAAACGCATTAGAAGGCTCCAATGTAGGATACACTCAATCTCTACCCTGATAACAACTTCAGTCCAATGTCATGACTGCTTCTTTGTATTTTGGCTGGCTGAGTATGACTCTCCACATCAGGGAATGTTGTGCTGCCTGGTTGCAAGAATGCTGCATTGTTAAAGGGTATCTAATGCTATGTACACATTGGTGTTTCAAAAATATTTCACAAAGGAAGGTCAGAACAGATGAAGAGCCTTGTGAGTTTATTTTTCCTTCTTCTCAAAGGTTGAGTCTGCTTAATTGAGACTAGATGGAACAAAATCTTCTTTGGAGTTGGGTGAAGAATCATCTGCGCAGACATGGTACTTTGTTTCCATCCATGCAATGAGGTGCTAGCTTTTTACAGATTGGCAGGTCATCCTGAAGCCTGGTGTGCCCACACTGAATTAGCTATTATGCCAGGTATCCTGTCCCCAGGAGGTGACTTGCTTTTTTGGCTCCAAAATTTTTGCATATGTGCCCACTGGATGGAATGCTCACCATTCTGACCCACCTAGCTTACCTCTTTGCCTAGATAGCACTGGAAGTTAAGTAAAGAAGATGAAGAAACTCACTCTTTCTCACGCATGTATGCTTTAGTTTCAAGCCCAAAATCCAGGCCCACTGCATTGGAGGCTGGTCTAGAATTGCAGAGTGTCCTTATGTAGCACATATTTGCATCAAAAAGTCATTACACACCTTGGATTTGTAACCTGTGGCTGTGACTGTCTGGAAATGTCTCTTTCTCAGAGACAGGAATTTCATCCTCAGAAGTCAGTCATAATTTCCATTATAAATAAAATAGCCCTCTTTATCATCTATTCTAGGAATTGACTAACTAAGGCTCACTGCCTGTTTACACACAACTTATGAGCTAAGAATTTTTTAATATTTTTGAATAGCTTAAAAAAAAGCCACAAGGAAAATAATATTTGTGAGCTGTGAAAATTATATGACATTGATATGTGTCGGTGTCTGTAAAGTTTTTAAAGTTTTATTTTATTTTGCTTGATGAAAACAATTGTAGATATTTACGGGGTGCAATATGATATCTCATTACATGAGGATATTGTGAGTAATCAAACCAGGCCATGGAGTTTATTGGAACATAGTGTGCCATTTGTTTATGTGTTATTGACAGCTGCTTTTGTGCTACAATGACGAGTTGAGCAGAGACTATTCAGTCATCAAAGTCTAAATTATTTACTATCTGGCCTGTCAGGTACTGTAGCACATTGGCTCATGGCTTGTATGGTAACATCCATGTTGGGTCTATGTTGAGTTGTATGGCAGTTTGGGCCATGTGAAACTTCTCATTACCCTGGAGTAGAAAGCACTTGAGTCTATGGAGATGCTGTAGTTATGGCTGGTGCCTGTGGTTGACAAGGAACTGCGACTGCAGAATGCCTCATGTCCAGCCTTTGAAGTTCCTTCTGATCACAGAGCTCACTGCTTCAGTGAGTCTGAATGTACAGAGTAGACTTTTGAGGAAGTCAAAGAACATGTCAGGCAAACTTTTTAAATACCTTTCGGAAGACTGGAGAAAAATGTATATTTAGACCCAGGTTACAGACTTTCTTCCTGGATCTTGCCAACCTAGAAAAAATATTGAGAGGTAGAAAATAAATAACATCTTTTGCCCCAAATCCAACTGGATTGAATCCCACCTCTTTAGAACTTTGTTAATCTCTGAATCTAGTGAAGCAGAGGAAGGGTGGAATGGAAGATCTTTTCCATGTATGAGGGGCTCAGGCATTGACTGGTCATTTCATTGCCACTGGTCAGTATCCCTGACCAGTACTTCTTGGGTCTTTGGTAATTTAGGTAGTCTGCCTTTCCCTAAAGTCATTGAGGAATAATTTTCAAGGCAAGAAAACCTGTGTTCTTTACCAAATATTCATGAATTTTAATCTTCCATTACTATGGTGGACTAGACATTATGCAGGGGAGTGTTGGGTTCTTTAGAAGATACTAGAGGGAATTATAGCAGAGTGGTCCAATGAGTAGTGAGGTTAGTGAATAGGAACAGTTGTCTTTTTGTTCTTTGCAATCTCATAAGAAGATGAAAACTGCACTGCTACTGCTTTTAAAATAATCCCCTTACCATCTCATGTGAATGGTAAAGCTTGTTTGGAGAGTGTCTGCATACCAGGGGAAATCAGAAGGTAGAACCACTCTGGACATTCAAAGTCTAGACTCAGCCGGAACCTGTTTCCCATCTCTTACTGAAATAAGAGCAATGCCCTCTTGTGGCTACTACCCTCCTAATCTAACCTGTAAAGAGGAAGAACCAGTGAAGAATATCATACCAATGTGTGTGCTCAGAGGCTACAACAATCATTTTGAGGATAAAGAGCAAGACATGAAAGATGAGGGAACAGTGTATAAGGCTGGCAAAAATCAAACTCTGGATGCTTTTAACCAAGGATAATAGTTGAGTCAGTCTCAATTCCCTTGGGTGCAGGTCTATGTGAAACTTCTCTGGTTGAGAAGTTTCTGTCTGAGTTGTTTTGTGATTCTCTACAGCAGGCCTTGGGGAGGCTCACTGCTTGGCCCTTGTCAGGATTAAAATTAATGTTCACACACACTGGGATCTGCTTGTTTTGGAGAATGATTAATCTGGGGAATCCCACTGGGGAGAGAAATCTGGATTTTTGTTCTCTTGAATACAAAAAAGACATTGGAATTAGAGGAAACTTGTCTTTGAGGAATCCAGTTATTTCTGAGGGAGAGAAGGAGATTAAGGATCATACTTACAAGACTATTTGTTGGCAAATTACTATTTCTACTTTGCTTGAAAAAGACGGTATTGTTACTAAGATTTTTTTATGGTAGAAAATGGAGTTGATACAGTCTATGATCTTATCAGCATGCATCACGAGTTTCACATAGCTAAAATTAACGTTAAAGGGAATGAACCAAAAAGGGAAAAGGATGATGACAATGATGAGGAGAAAGAGTATGACTTCAATCTTTCTAGAGTTTATTCATTCATTGGATAAGTATCCAGTAAGTTTCATTCAATAATTACCTATTTGATAAATATCCATTTAAATACCAGGCATTGTGCTACTTATGTGGTTATTTAAATGCATGTATTTGCCTTAACACATCCTAAATAATAAAATTTCCTAATATTTTTATTTTTTATATATAGTAAAAGCAATCTGTATATTGAAATGGGCTCCACACCAGCAGTCATTCAACTTGGGGCCTGGACTGTTAACTGTGTGATTTTGTATTTGTCAAGTGATGCAGCCTTTCTCAGAATGAGAATACAAATAAGCAGAAAGCAGGAAGAAAAGGAACTCTTTCCCTGGCAGAATTACTGTGGAAATTTTTGAGATAATTTCCAAAAATGAATTTTGGAAACCATACTGCTCTGCACTGCATACATGAAGGAGCTGGAGTGACTTTTGTTGACTTTTGTACTGTCTTTGGCAGGCCCGCAAGTACATCATGGACTCAGTGGGAGAAAAGTATGCAGAAGGAGTTATCCTGGATTTGGAAAAGACATGGGAGGAATCTGATCCACGGACACCACTCATTTGTCTTCTGTCTATGGGCTCAGACCCCACAGATTCCATCATTGCCTTGGGAAAGAGATTAAAAATAGAAACCCGTTATGTGTCCATGGGCCAGGGCCAGGAGGTCCATGCTCGAAAACTCTTGCAGCAGACCATGGCAAATGTAAGGCAAAATGTCTAGCTCTGAAAACACCCCAAGATTATGGTGTGGACATTGTAAATGTTTTTATTGAAAAAATTCCATAGATCAGATACTGGAGAAATTATTATTTCATGACCCCAGAGTTTGCCTGCATTGCATTATGTACACATCTTCTTACACTCATACAATAATTTATGCAAAACATATGGCTTATTATTTTCCAAGGCTCTTGTTATTAGAGTAGTCAAACTCCCAGAGAAGGTTTATTCACATTCTAGAGGGTATATTCCTGGTTGCCAGTATTCTGAGAACTCAGTAGTGGAAGGCAGGTAGCAGTCACAAAATTCAGTAGGTAAACTTTCTTTCATATGTATTCAGTGTGGTACCCTTCCCCCTAATGTGCTGGTTTCTCCAGTCTAGATCCTATCTGCTTTGCCTTCTAAAGAAAATCAACTTCCCATCTTTCACTGGGGGAGGCAGGGACATGCTAGGGGTTGGACTTTAATTATCCTCTTCTTCATTCCCAGAGATACCTGTTGTCACTTGTTCTTGAGTGTTTGGGGAGTTACATGGTATAAATCAGATTACATTTCAGCTTTTCCTAAGCTCCAGGTTAGGATTCAGTTTTCTTCAGTCTGTCTTAAAATTTACCAACATTTTCTCATTCTCACCCTCTTTGTCATTAGGAGTTCATGTCTTTAAAAAATTCCTTCATTGTAGTTTAATGGAATTAGGGAGGGAGCTGAGCTAATTGGATGCTTTCAGTCAGCCATTTTTTCTGTTACTTTTTTTTCTGATTTACTTCGTGTACTGTCAGGACTGCTATAATGGGTCATTACTACATTTGGCATGATAGTATACTGTGGGACAAATGCAAGGAACAAAAACAACAACCACAAAGCTCCTAGTGTAGTTTGGTTACACGTTATTGTATCCTTACACTTGGCCTAGATATTTAGAGTTGTTAAATATCTTCGCTATTAAATTTTAAGGTACCTAACTTCTTAAAGAAAGTAGAAATGGAAATATTTGGGTGAAACAAAAAGTAACCTAATTTCCATTTATTGTTGTTGACTTAGGGAGGATGGGCGCTTTTGCAGAACTGCCATCTGGGACTTGATTTCTTGGATGAGCTAATGGACATAATCACAGAAACTGAGTCTGTACATGGTGCTTTCCGTCTGTGGATGACAACTGAGGTTCACAGGCAGTTTCCCATTACACTTCTTCAGATGTCCATTAAATTTGCCAATGAGCCTCCACAGGGCCTCCGGGCAGGACTAAAAAGAACATATGGTGGTGAGTCAAGGAATGCTTCTGAACCTGTAGGAGTTTTTGCACATCAATTTTTAAAGAATAATAGAAGCAGAATTAGTGAGCAGTACTATTTTTGGCCTGATGGGGAGGTGATAACCCCCTCTTGTGTGCTCCATGGGGAATATGTTCTGACAGTGCTGGTGAGCAGAGGTGGCTTCGCACCTTCTGTTTTCCTGTTTTCCCAATATTGCTCTACTTGAGTCTGCACAGTTCTCCAGCTAGACATCTGCCTTTTTATTTTAACATCAATACCCAACAACTTTGTTGTTCATGACCTTTCTGTTCCTTTCCTAAAGAAATTCAGGAGCCTCTTCCAAGAGGATGGTCTAACTTAAAGTTACAGCTTCCTTCATTTCACTAGGGTCACACATATCAGAACATCAGCTAAGTTAAAAAACAAAAAATAGCAACAAAAGTGACCAGATAACATCCAGTCACAACTGGAGCTGAACTTGTGCTTTGGTCTTTCCTTTTTCTGCTGCTTAGCATCAGTTCTGGGCTCATGGTCATGAAAGGAGAAGGGAACTTCGAGTCAGAATGTTGACTTTGGTCCTTCCTGTTGTCACTTGCTTTGTTCACCTGGTGCTCATCACAGACTGAGTTTCAATTTTCTTTAATGCAGAATAAGGATGGTAAATCTATCAAGGAAGATTGGAATAAATTATAACTAAAATAATGCATTTAATAATTATAACAATAAAGTGATTATTATATGTCAACTTAAAAAATTTACAAGGACTCTAACAAGAGTCAATCCCTACAACCTACAAGGTAATGTGGGGATAAAATAGAAGCAGAAGGATAATGGGAACAAAAATTGAATAATAAGTATACGATGTACACTAGTAGTTGTTACTATTTGAGGTCAGTACTTGGGTTTCAGCGGGCTCCTATATACATAATTTTAATTAATATTGAGTTAATTAAAAGTGTAGGCTCCAGATAATGATAATATAGCAATTATTAGTTAGTAACTATACTGGTAGTATTTACTTTAACTGCTACGTTCCCTCTACCTCTGTTTTGTCTTCATTATCTTGTTAGATTGGCAGGAAGGTGACCCATGTTGGTAAGCCTTTCTTGAAACCCAATCTTGCTGCAAAATCTTCTGAGATAAATGGTCTCTGGATATTCAGAGCTTAAGTTATAATTATCATATGAATGTAATAAAAATAATTCAAAATAGGTACAGTTATGTCAGAAATTTGCAAAAATAATTACTTATAGAAAGAATAGAAAATAAGTGCATATAAGAGATGATACGTTCTTTCATGTGACTGACCACAACAGGTGTGAGCCAAGACCTGCTGGATGTGAGCACCGGGGCCCAGTGGAAGCCCATGTTGTACGCAGTTGCCTTTCTGCACTCCACCGTCCAGGAGAGACGCAAGTTTGGTCCCCTGGGGTGGAATATCCCCTATGAGTTTAATCAAGCAGACTTCAATGCCACTGTGCAGTTTATCCAAAATCACTTCGATGACATGGACATCAAAAAGGTGATGCTGTGTTTGTCTCCCAATGTCAGGGGGTTCTGGGCATGGGTGGCCAAGCTCACCTAACCATCCAGCTTTGGGATCAACCATGTGAGGCTTGGCTGTACTTTAGGGAGATCATCTTTAAGTCAACAACTTAGAGAAGACACTTGATTCTTGATTTTAGGATGAAGTGGACACATTTTGATTATGATTTTTATTTCTCAAAGGCAAGTTTATGTCCCATATAAGACAACCGAAAAGGACTAGTTATAGGGATGGAGGACAGAATGACAGGGGGATTGCTTTTTAAAGTTCCCAAAATTAAAAAATGAGAATCTATATTGTGTTTGATGTATGTGCTTTACAAAGAACTGCCTCAGTATTCTCAAAAAGTCATCTTTAAGAATACTAATATTTAACTATGAAAACATGAATGTAGAAAGAATGTCTATTTTAAAGCATGAACACAAGCTTTGAGTAATTCTTCGTGTTGACCTGTTTAATTTCTTTCTGCACTACCCTTCATATTACTGATGAAGAATGACAGATTGAATCCGTGACATTGATGACCATATGTTCATGATATCACTTGTCAAGGAAAATAAGGATGAGACAATAGTACTATGTAACTGTTCTATAAATTTTCCCAGGGTGTCTCCTGGATCACCATCCGCTACATGATAGGAGAGATTCAATATGGAGGTAGAGTCACTGACGACTATGATAAGAGATTGCTGAACACATTTGCAAAGGTTTGGTTCAGTGAAAACATGTTTGGGCCAGATTTCAGCTTTTACCAAGGATACAATATTCCAAAATGCAGCACGGTGGATAATTATCTACAATATATTCAGGTTTGTCAACTTCAGAATTTTGTGCACAGAGAAAAATATTTGCAGCCCTTTTTGAGAGTTGTTTACACAGTTTGTTCTTTTTAAAAAAATAAATTTTAATGTGATATATACACAAAGCTTCTGCTGCAGATGGTTTATTCATATTTTTATGTTCCCTTGGTTAAATTGTTTATCTTTATTCTATCTGTGCTTTTTATGAGTTCTTTCCCCACCTCCTTCTCTTTTAATGCCAAAGTGAGAAATTTTCTTTGGGAGATGATAGGTTGCCTTCAGCTACCTCAGTTGTAGGGCAAGAACAACTTCTAGAGTCAACATGTTCCATTTTCCAAATGACTTGACTCACCTATGATGTCTGCTCCTAATCTAGGTCTAATGGACAGCACAGGGACAGAGTGTCTAGGAAAATGTTTTGTATAAGTGCTTCCTTTATGAAAGCATTCCTTAACTTTAACAGTATTGACATGGAGAGCCACATCACTCTTTGTTGTGGGTATTGTCCTGTGCATTGTGGGATGTCTGTCACCATCCATGGCCTCTTCCCACTAGATGCTAGTAGCACTAGTACCCAGTTTTTGTACCCAGAAATGCCTCCAGATATTGACAAGTGATCCCTGGAGGGTAAAATTACCCCTTGTTGAGAAACACTGCTCTAAGAAGGGATAAAGGTAGATTTTAACAAGAAACTTGGAAGTATGTTGGGGAAAAATCCGATTTTCAAGAAAACTACATTCTATCTGTATACCTTGAATTAATTAGATTGTGATTTAGCAGTCTCTTTGGCCTCTAAAATTTATTTCAGAGTAAACAAACTAAAGCACAACATCCCCAAAGTGCTAAATTTATCAGTGTATTTATAGGGTTTTTGATACATAAATGTAATGACTTTATCATATATTATCACCTCTACATTTTTATTAATTCGAACAATAAATATATTTGTCTCATTGTACTGGATGTGTCTTTAAATCACAATTAGTAAATAGGAAAAGTGCAGGAGAAGATACAAATTTAAGGACACCTGTTCACAAGGAAATTGAGGTAGCTCATAAGAAGATATATTATGTAAAAATGAATAAAATAAGGGAGAAGGAAAAGTATGAATAAGACAGTAGCAGAGTTTAGTGTAAGATTCTTACATAGAATGTTTGTCAAATTGTGACTTTTCTTTTTCCAGTGGTTGAGAAGTTTGTTGCCTACTTGCTCTGATTCTGGCTGCCTCTGGCTCTCCATAACTTTGTTTTCTCTCTTCTCAGTTGCTCTCTCAATATTTCCTAGCCTTAGTCTTTCACTCTGGGAGAGTACACCTCCTACCTGTGGGCTTTGGGTCATGCTTGAAGTCATTTACTGGGTGTTATAAACAAAATAACCATTTATTTAACTGGTTTGAATTAGATTTGACTATCAGAAAACAAAACACCAATTCACAGATACTTTCATATCTCACATATTATACATGACAGTATCTGATTACATTTTACTTGTGGTGTAGGTCTTAGTGAACCATGAGTCAATTTTATGTTTCTCAGTGTTAATGTTTTTTTTCAGGAAACTAAATTTTTGTGTTTTGGTGAAATTATTGAGGTTTGTAGCCTGAGACAAATAAGACAAATGTAAATGCTTATCCTAGTAAAGCACTTTTTATTTTCTAAGACAATATAGTTTAACTGGTGCTTATGTGGCAGTCTCTGATTGGGATGTTTGTTGTTCAGAGTTTGCCTGCCTATGACAGCCCAGAGGTGTTTGGGCTACACCCCAATGCTGACATTACCTACCAGAGCAAGCTGGCCAAGGGTGTGCTGGATGCCATCCTGGGCATTCAACCCAAGGACAGCTCTGGTGGAGGGGATGAGACCCGGGAGGCTGTGGTAGCCCGCCTGGCTGATGACATGCTGGAGAAACTACCCCCAGACTACAGCCCTTTCGAAGTGAGTAGAAATCCTGACAAAATATCAGCTGTGAATGTGTCTGGTTCTGGGAGAATGAGGAAGAAGGAAGGAAGGCAAAAAGTAATTCTCTGAAATTAAAAAAAAATTCAAAAATAAGTTTCTTAGTGAACCAGAAGAAGAAAAATTTAATTCATGTGTGTAATTATTTCAAAATCCAATAAAGAAACCTGATAAGAATGTTAATATGTATTATCAAATTACAAGTGTTTGCTGGTGGGTTTTTCTTGAGTTTTCCTCTGAGGTTCTGAAGCACGTGTGTGTGTGTGTGTGTGTATGCATGTGTGTGTGTGTGTGTGTGTGTTTTGTGCATATAGTCCTTTTCCACCTGGTTTCAAAAATCTCCTATAGCATTCTTTGTCTTCAGCATCCTACATGAGGAAACTTTAGCTGCTAGCTAATAGCAGACACTGAACTCTAAGACCTATTGTTAAGAGAATAATTTCCATGGAAGCATCTCTGATGACTTGCTTGGAGAAAATCAATACTTTTATCAGCTTTCATATGATTTCTTCATTGTAGGATCAAGAGAGAGGACATTCACATCTATCATAGGTTGACATATTTATGAAGCACTTAAAATGTCTATAAATAGCATAAAATTACAAAACTAAGCATAGTTCTAGACTAGAAGAGACTCTCTCCTTGGCTGAATTTGTCAGTGCCACCTTAGGATAAAGCAACTCAGCCTAGCACAATATCTGCTATATAGAAGGTTCTGTGTAAATACTTCTAGAGTGGAAATACATGGCTGGCTGGTTGGCTGGCTGGCTGGCTGGATGACTGCTTTGATGGAAAAACCTGGAAGCATTTGAACTAGAAGTCTAGTTTTTTGAGACAGCCAGCAGAATGATTAAGTGTATGTACATGGCTACCTGTGTCTATCCACACATGTGTGTGGAAGCACTCAGATTGAGAGTAAGTGAATATGTTGAGTAAGTGTATTTGCTATTTAGTTGTGATTTGCATTTAAAGTATCTCTTTAATGAACGATTGTGTGTTCTTTCCTACATGGTATGAAAATTTGGGTTGAGCATAGACCAGATATTTTCTTTATTAATTCTTCCTTTGAAAAAAACTTATTATTTATGGAATTAAAAAAAATGTTGGCCCGTTCAGAGCCTCAGACATCAGCTCCATTAAAATCATTACTAGCTCTTTAATTTTTAGCATGTGCTTTGAATGTCTTCATGGCAGGTGAAAGAGAGGCTGCAGAAGATGGGGCCTTTCCAACCAATGAACATTTTCCTCAGGCAGGAGATAGACAGAATGCAGAGGGTGCTTAGCCTTGTCCGCAGCACCCTGACTGAGCTAAAACTTGCTATCGATGGCACCATTATCATGAGTGAAAATCTGCGAGATGCATTGGATTGCATGTTTGATGCCAGAATCCCTGCTCAGTGGAGAAAAGTAAGTCTAGTCTTGCTTATATTCTGTGTAATCACTCATCATTGTGAATAGTTGTAATTGTAAGTGGAAGACACATAAGAATAATTTATTTAAATGTTTTCTTTTGCTTATGGACTAATAATCCTTTAAAAGGCCTGGATATGTAGATTGTAGGTAGGGAAGGAAATTATTTAGCATATCCATGTATCAGATGCTGTACTAAGCAATTGACACACTCAACTCATTGAAATCTTGCATCTCATTGTCCTCACTATTTAGATGAAGAACTTGAGGTTGGGAAAGTTTAAATCTTCTCTCTGATCACACTTGTAAGAAGTGAACGAAGAAGAATTTAAGCCCAAACTCTTGGACTCCAAAACCCATGATGTTAGTTTTGTAGGGGAAACTGTGCTTAGACATGTGTGACTATTAAAAGTCATGTAAAAATAAAAAAGAAAATTCCCTAGTGTGTCTGTAAATATAGTATGAAGCATATCTATCTCAAAAAAGCAAGATCGTAATGCAAAGCAAGTTTCCTGACTGGCTATCTGCAATCATGCTCAAGAGGAATGTAGTTTTAAGGAATATTTTTACTCTTGGAAAAGCAGAATTAATGCCTGAGATGTTTGTAGGTAGGGAAATGAGTGTTTTAAGGGAAGACATTTGAGAGGATAGAGCCTGAATGATACCCTTTTCTTTGTGTTGTAGTTGTGTGTGTGTGTGTGTGTGTGTGTGTGTGTGTGTGTGCCCATTTTGTAGGGAGATGTAAGTGAAATTGCTAAGGCTAACTATGCTCAAGGAAGTACTTGGAAAAAGAGTAGGGGGTGCGTCTCAGGAAATATTCTATATTTCCTGAGAACCTGTGGATCTGCCACCTGACTTCCTCGCCATCGGATCCCTGCCATCATCTGGGGGTGACTTCACATACATAGCATGAGCCCAGCAAGTCATGAGAAGACAGCTCGCTCTCCTATGCTTCTGTTTTTGAGATTTTCACTTCAATTCCACTTTATATTGCAAATGATCTGCCATACCTCAAAGTTAGAAAAAAAGAAAATTGAGATAAATGCAGGGGTAGGAAATTGAAGAGCTCACCTGTTTGTGGCCTCAAGGTATGAATGCAAACTAAAACCTGCCTGCACAGTTGTGCATTTCCTCCAGCTGTGCTCCCCTGCCTAGTAGCAGGCTTGGGAAAGGTAAATGACTGAGGTTGTCCCTTGTCAGTCACACACCAAGCAACTGCAGTGGAAGATATATTTCTTTTCTGGGATTAACACAACAAAGTCCGACTGACTGGATGAGTTAAACAACAGTTTATTTCTTCACAGTTCTGGATGCTCTGTGTCCAAGATTAAGTTGTTGGTATGGCCAAGAGAAACCCGAGAACATCTTTCTCTGCTTCATCCCACCTTTGGGTGGCCCCAGGAATTCCATGGCTTATGGCTACATTAGCCCAATCTCTGCCTCCATTTTTGCATTGTATTCCACCTGCATATATTCACATCGTGTTCCCTCCATGTTTGTCCATCTCTGCATCAAGAATTTCTTTGTTTTTTTCCTATAAGGACATTGGTAGTATTATGGCCTGTACTAGTGATTTCATTTTAACTTGATTATCTTTGTAAAGATCATATTTCTGAATAAGGTCAAGTTCTTAGATAATACAAGTTAGTACTTCAATATATTTTTTTGAGGGGACATAATTCAACCTACAACAGATGGAGAGGGAGTTAGATTGTAGAGGCTGTTTGCATTGGTAAAAGTGTAACGAATGTATGGATGGAGATAAAGTGATGGAAACAAAGAGTCAGAGACCATATTTAGGTCAAAAAACCTGTCTTTGAACAAGTAAATTAGAAATGGAGACTAAAACATGGAATTGAGATCTTGGGATTGGTGTATATTGGATTATTTTGGGACTAAACATTTAGCTCTCTTCTCTACCTGGAATCCAAAAGAAGAGGAAGACAAGGAATAGGAAGATTGGAGAATATTTGCTGATAAAGCTGAGATAAAGGACAAGTGAATTTCCTAAAATAGAACCTAGAATTAGACAGATTTGCTGAACAGTAGCACTGCACTGGACAACTTCTCCTGAAGAGACCCTTCTGCTAAGCAATAGCATGTAGGAGCAGCTGTGTGTTGCCTGCAGATATTCTAGTCTTAAAAGAAAAAGAGGAAGAGCTAGGCCTCCTAATAGGTATCTCCACCTTTCCTTCTGTTGCTGTGACTTCTCTAACCACCGGTTGTTCATATCTGAGTTAATGATACACAGTTAAGGTGCTGTCATCACAACACTTCCCCACTGCTATATGTTCTTCACAAGGCAGGTGGGTCCTCAGCTCTACAGTTACTCTGGGACCCACCTGGTAGAGGGTTTGACATTTGAGAGCTGTGCCTCTTGGGATGTATCGAAAGTCATCATAGCAGAGGGAAGAGGTAAGATAGACAAGGCATCCTGGGTCTAGTCTTCTTGGTCATGAGATGACCCAGGTCCCTTCTACTCATGGTCCATGTACTCAACTTAACCACACAGTGTACAAGGGGAACATGGCACATTTGATGAGCCTAACCTGTCTCCGAGCAGTTGCCAGTCACATCAGTTTCTTCACTGTCTTTGTGTGAGACAGTGAAGAGGTAGGGGTACCTGGACTGCTAGGTAAATGGAGCTGTCTCCCATGAAAGGAAATAAAGGAGTGGAGAAAACCTTCCTCTCCACAGGACAGTGTTTAAAGATGACAAGATTTAAAGTGTGAATGTGAGAGTAGGGGAATGAAAAGGAATGGTCAGAAGGTGCTGTAAGGATTGGAAGGTTATGAGATTTAAAAAAGTAAGATGTTAAGTAAGTAATTCACATGTCGATATTTTATAAAATGATGTGAAGTAAATAAATACCTGTATGGGTGCGAGTTTGGACTCTGGGCCAGAACAGCTGCATTCAAATAATGTTTCATCCACGCTGTGCAACCTGGGACTTGCTTGCTATGCCTTAGTTTCCCTACCTGTGAGATGGAAAAATCGCATTATGCCATTTCTAGCATTTTGTGAGGATTAAATGAGTTGATGAATGTAACATGCTCTGAACAGTATGTGGCATATGGGTAGTACTATGTAAGAGCTTGTGATTATTATTAGCAAAATCACACCAACACTAGCCCTGCCAGTATAACTCCATAACCACCACCACCACAACTGCCATTACCACCACATCTACCCCTATCACTGCACCGTTGTCACCACCAACCACTAATACCATCAGTGTTTCCTCCACCATTACCACCTGTAGTACTTCCTCACTCCCGTCATTATAACCATCCCCAATGTTGTCATCGTGGTTATTTGGGGATTGAGTGGAAGAGTAAACCAGGATCACTAAAAGGGTAGGATTACTAACAGGGAATGGTCATTAGGTGACAAAAAGCATATGGATGGCATGTGCAGATGGCATGAGACTCAAAGGAAGAGAATGATGCAAAACGAAGACCTGATGCTAAGAGTCAGAAAGGACAAGGACTTTTTCCCTCCCCTGGTTCTGTGGTATGTGAGGAAAGTTGGAGCTCACATGTTGGGAGGCCAACAAGGAAGCAGTCTCTCCTGGGGGAAACTGACTTCAGTTAAGAGAACAAGTGAAGGGAATGTTTAGGGAAGAGGTGGAGAATCTAGAGGCGTTTTCTGCTCATAGCACTGAAGACACTTAAAAGTAGAGTGGTCAGACTTGGGAGGGCAGGTGGACTGGGATCAGGCCATAATGGGGGATATACAGAGATGATAGCATATAGAGATAAAGGGGGTCCCTGGAGGCTTGGCCCTCTGCCAGTTATTTAGGTAAATATGAAGGTGACACTTGTTAGGATTAGAATTGTTAGTCTCAGAAAAGATTTGTTTGGTGCTGAGCCTCAGATGTCTCAGCTAGGACTTTTGCAGATTCTAAGGCAGTGGGTCCTGCAGGCAGGATTTAGCAGCTAGGACTACTTGTTATCTTCTCCGTCTTACTTGATCATACTTTCTAGCACCATCACATCACTTGGAAACAGAGCCAGCTTTGTCTAGAAGCTTTCAAGTCTTTCATAAATTCACTGCCAATGTCAGAGTTTTCTCTCTGATTGCCCCTTCTCATTGCCAACAACAGAGGGAGAATCTTCCAGGTCATTGGCTATTGTAAGCTCATTCCCTGCTAAAGTAGCCCACCCGGCTCTGCCAGCACCCAAGAGAAGCAGGACTGAGCTCTTTTAGTTCATATACCTATAAAGATAGAATAGAATAAGTTACTTAATTCTGAAGTGATCATTTTATTCATGTTTTTATTCTACTCAACTTATCTTTAGTCAGTGGACTCACAGTAGTTCTAGAAATGTAGGCAAATTAATTGTTGAGGTTTTTGAAATTCAATTGGTATACCTACCCAGGCTGATTACTACATTT
Organism: Castor canadensis; assembly: GCF_047511655.1. Lineage (NCBI taxonomy): Eukaryota > Metazoa > Chordata > Mammalia > Rodentia > Castoridae > Castor > Castor canadensis. Next base: position 165,952,225 of record NC_133391.1, read on the forward strand.
TTTCACATGTAAAATATTGCAGTTAGAGTAGAATGTTATAATCTATGATTTGCAGATACCTACTCGTGCTGCTGCTGACATTAATGACATCCACGCCAGTTGGCATAATGGAAATTCCACAAGTGAATTCAAGGAGAAACTTAGAGGCAGTGAATGCAAATCATTTGTGGATGGTATGGGGACCTGGGTTTCTATTTTTTCTCCTTAATGAGAGGAAATGAAAGAGCATTCTAAAGGGACATACACACAAGAAAATAATTGTCATTTACCTCATTAAAATATGTAGAGAAAGGTTTCTATGATTTATTGTGTACAGAATATATTTTAAAATGTTGATTTATCTTGGTGATGCTATGAGCCTATTCATGCAAATAGAAATTGTGTTTTGTGCTTTATCCATTGAAATTGTCACTTAAAAATGTGCTAGGAGCCTGGCAAATTTACTACATAAATCAATAGGAAGATTGATGATGAATATACTGGATATATTAAATATTTTGGTGATTCTGTTAACATCAGACATCTTGACGCTCTGTGTTCATATAACGGTTAGCTGGTTCTGTCATACCTTTATATCATTGATGTGAAGGAGAAAGAACAATGTGAAAATCCGGTATGTCAAACTTCAAGGGACACTGGTGACCTGAGAACATTTTCATTGTAAAAGTGAAATTTGTGTTTCATCTTTTGTAAAGTGAGCATGCTCAGTTTAAACGGCTGATTTAATCCAAGAGCAATGAACTGCTTTAATGTTTGCACATCAGGCATCCTGGGTTTCGAGTACTCTGGGTTTCTGGTTTTCTGAGCTTCTGGAAAGAAGCAGCCAGCTTACATCTTGGATCTTCAGCGGCCGACCCCTCTGCTTCTGGATGGCAGGCTTCTTCAATCCCCAAGGGTTTTTAACTGCAGTGAAACAGGTAATAACTCTGATTTGTACTTCTGTTATTGTAACACAAGGTTTTCTTCTTTTGTCGTAGTTTGAAGGAATATAATAAGACAGAGATTGACTGTATCTGTTTGGTACTGGCAGTTACATTGTCACAGATGTAAATCAACCACTATTCCCAGGATGCTAGCTTGAATTTCAAAAGTATTTATTTCTTATTTTTGTATTTAATTTCATAGGTTTTTTTTTTAAGTACAAGTGGTTAAATTAGGACTTGAGTATTTTTTTTTATGAGTAAATCCTTTTAATTCTTTAAATACTATTCTACCACCTTTGAATTATGGTACTTGAGATCTAAACTTTCATTATGGTAAGGATTTTTCTATTAAGATAAACCTACAATTTCTCCCTTCATTCTTCTGCTGCCCCAACTAGGAAATAACTCGGGCCAACGAAGGCTGGGCTCTGGACAATATGGTGCTTTGCAATGACGTCACCAAGTGCATGAAGGACGACATTTCTTTCCCTCCCACAGAAGGTGTCTATGTCTACGGCTTATATCTTGAAGGTGCTGGTTGGGACAAAAGGAACACGAAACTCATCGAATCAAAACCGAAAGTGCTTTTTGAGTTGATGCCTGTCATAAGGATTTATGCAGAAAACAACAGTGAGTTGCCTTGCATATTCAGGGAGGGTTAGTATTATTGACGTCATAAACACGGGCTATCATTTCATTATCATGGAATAGAGATTTTACTATTGTATCACTTAACTTTATATTCACGCCCACGTTTGAGCAATACTTACTGACCTCCAGACACTTCTTGAGTGCTATTAGTTTGGCAGAAGCTCTAGATAATTCTGTCCTATAAATGTATGGCTATGTGTGGGTGCACATGAAACATTCAGCCTGGTCTGGGTCTTGAAGGATGTATAGGAGCTGGTAGGTGAGTGGTGGCAAAGAGGCTTTCTAGGCAAGACTACACGGGGCTTACATGGAAGTGGTGACTCTACCAGCTTGGAGGTTTGTAAAATACAGATTGAATTCAGGGGTGTTTGGCTTAATCCCATAGATAATGATAAAATGCTGGATTCATATTTCAGCCTATGAATGTAATATCACTTTTATGAAGTATACAACTTATTTTACTTTGACAAAATTATCAAAGCTCTATGTGCCAAGTCTAAAAATATGTAAACTTTCTCATAGCTGGCTTGATGTTTTCTGGAGGTTTTTATTGCATTTTACTTTACTAATTTCTCCTCAATAACCAGCATCTTTCAATGTTAGGAAATCCTGCTCGCTTTAGAAGCATAAGCCACAAACTCCAGAGATAGCCATGATAGTGGATCTTAAGCAAGTACAGATTTAATGATGGATGCACAAATGACTTTTCTTTAAAAAAGTAAAATGATAAAAATAATTTGTCATTAAAAGGTGATGGTGATGGTATCCCTACCCTTTGGATAAGTAGTATATTTGAAAATTTGGGACAGGGTAAAGATTTTATGAACTATAAATATTTGTATTTTAAGCAAACATTCATTAATTGCTTAATATATGTCAGCCATGAGCTTCAGTGTGAGGATAAAAAGATAATTATGAACCAGGTCCTGCCCATAGAGAATCAAGATCTAGTGAGAAAGACCATTAAGTAAATAAATAATTAAAATATAATTGGATAAGTATTATGATAGAGATAGGAGGCTTGGGGAACCTATGAGCAAAACATAACTATGGCTAGGGGATAAGGGAGATTGCTTTTGAAATGTGAACAGAAAAGTGTTTGAATGGGATTTAGAGAAAAATTTTTCTTGGCAGAAGGAAATAGTATCAGCTCACTACGCCATTCAGTGACTGTTTATCCGGCACTAATCATCTGTTGGGAGAGCAACAATGAAAAAAGACTAAGTACAACCTGTAGTCTCATGGAGCTGTCTAAAAGCAAAGGGAGGATAGGTACATGAGAAGAAAATATAGTCAGGCCTTGCTTCTTGCAGATTCTGTATTTGTGGATTCATCTACATGCTGAAGTTTGCTGTAATCCTGATATATGGTCTGAAGTCGTTCATAAACATGTGGCAAGAACCAAAATATTTGCGCTCTTCAACACGTGTTCCTAGCTGAGGTTGAACAATGGGACGCTCTGCTTCTGGTTTTAGCTGTTGTACTATAAATAAGGGTCCTTTTGTGGCTCTACTTACTGCCATATATATATTTTTTTGCATTTCTGTACTTTTCTCTGAACTACCTTTCTCCCAGTATAGTGGTTAAGGGTAATTAGTTATTTCAAACCATGGGAAGGCTGCAATATGCCTTATAGAGAAAGTGACTCTGTTGGGCAAACCTCCTTCAGGGATGAGTTACAGTGCTAGTGCCTTGAGTGCAATATTAATGAATCAAAATATGTATTAAAAAGGAGTCCTATGCCAGGTGCAGTGGTTCACATCTATAATACTAGCTACTCAGGAGGTGGTGATTGGGAAGGTTGAAGTTCAAGGCTTGCTGGGGCAAAAAGTTAGCAAAAGCCCACCAATAAAGTTAGGCATGGTTGTGCATACCTGGCTTGACATGCCAGCTACATGGGCCGCATGTAGGTTGGAAGATCGTGCTCCAGTCTGGCCCAGGCAAAAAATGAGAGACTCTACCTGAAAAGTAACTAAAGCAAAAATGGCTGGGGTGTGGGTAGAATGCCTGTCTAGCAAGTGCAAAACCCTGAGTTTGAACCCTAGTACTATTAAAAAAAGTGTTGTTAAATAGAAAACCACATAGAACAAAGTTATATATTATTTGTTTGATGAAAACATTGTGTCTAGAGGCTTGTAGGAGTATAATCTCGTATTTCTCACAGACACACAGCTCAACATCTGTTAATTCGTGTTCATGGACTCACTACGGGTCATAACTACTGTGAGTAATGAAGATCGACTGTAAGTGAACACACTGATTTCAGATTGTTCTTGTTTCTCTGAAGCAAAACACACATTCATGCTAGAACGTGAGATGACTTAGTAGTTCATTGAGAAGAGAGCATTGCATCGAATCTGAGTGACAACGGGGCTGTGCTAATACTCAGGAGAAAAAGGAAAGGCACAGAGTCATGAGGCAGCAATGAATGTGCCATGTTTGAGGAACAGAAAGAAAGTGTGTGCAGCTGGTGAAATTGATGAAAGTCAAGACTGGGGAGAGATGAAGTCCGAGAGTGAGCATGGTAGCCCATGATGCATTCAGGGCCCTAGTGGGGTGTTTGTGACTGGCAGGGGTTGAGGGTATGAAGGGCCCAGGTATGAAGGATGTGGTTGACTTTCCAATAACTCTGAAGTTGCTGAGTGAATGCTGTGACCATATTTTCCTCATGGAAGATCAGTTCTCACAGGAGACACTTAGGATGGAGAAGAGGAGGTTCTGAGAGACAGAGCCCAGGAGAGACTATTGGAACAATTTGGCAGGTCATAAAGATTTAAGGCAGCAAAAAAAGGGTGGAGCAAAAAAAGAATAAGGTAGAAATAATCTGTTGCTGGGACACAAAGAAGACCTGGGTGTCCTTTGGCTGAGAGAAGGAGGGAGAGAGTTGAGAATGGTTTCAAGGCTTTTGGGTTTTTTACCTGAATCAAGTTCAAATGAGTTGTGAGTTTGAGTGGAAGAGACCCTCTCATAGAAGGACCAAGTCCCTTAAATGCAGAGGGATGGTGTCACACAGTAGGAGCAGTTGTGACCCACCTTAATGTGGCTTCTCCTGCCACCTTGTTCCGAGTGACACATATGCACCCAGAATTGCTGTCCAAGTAGTCTAAGTAAAGATTTCTCAGACTTAAGATAGAAGCCCAACCTCTGCTCTGCCACCCCCATATTTAAGTTTAACTCACTGTTAGAAGAACATAGCCTGTCAGTTATGTGCTTCTGATCAGAGAGAAGGGAAGTAGATGAAGTTACAACTATTGATGGTTTACCATGGCCTTTTGACTCTTGAACCAAAGCCAAGGTCAGCAGGACCATGTTCTCTTGCAGAGGCTGAGAGAGAAGGAGAGGGTCCTCTGAGGACCTTGAGCGCATTGCTATGTTCTTGGATCCTAGAAAACCCACATCCCCACAGTTACCCCTGAACTCTTACTCTATTCACATGGGGAGTTTGGAGATTTTCTTAGAAGCATGAGTGCAAATCCTGTTCTCTTTGACTGGAGAACACTAAATGATTAATTTAAAAAAAAAACCAAAAACCTCTTATTTTTCTTTTTGATTTGTGGTATATGCCAAGCCTTCCCCTAGACCTTTAAGGAAAGAGTCTTTATTTTTACATCTTAGTGCTCTGCTACCAAGCTATAGCCCTAGCCCTTATTTTTTCCTATGATGATCCAGAAAGACCGTAATTCTTATTTCTATTTTATTTTCACTTTAGCAAGAAGATGCTAAGTCTCAGGAAAGGGAAGTGACTTGCATACTATTGAACAGCTTTAGTTTACTTAACTTCAGATCCAGGTTCCTTCTGTTATGCTGGCTCATTCCAATAGCATGAATCTAGGATAAAGAAGACAGGCTTATTCCAGGATATTTGGATGTCAACAGTGTTTAATGAAAAACAAAACTTCTACACGAAGGGGATTGTTCAAGCAGAAGGTGGAGATGGGGCTGAGGTTGGAAGAGAACTGACATTTATCGAGAGCATTTTATAGGTAGATTCCATACCATGTATCATGGGATCTGTGTAATTTTCTTGAGAGACTTTAGCTGATAGGGGTTATGTTAAAGGGACTGTGCATTACCTTGCTAGAGAATTAGTCAAAGGATGACAGAGAGGAGCTTGTGAAAGAGAGACACAGATAAGGAATGTGAAAGTCGCTAGTACTCTGTTTGGCACGTGGTGTTGCTCAGTATTTTTAAGGTAACTCTGAAAGGATTAATATGTCTGTTAGAGCATAGACAGATATCCTGCGTGTGGCTCTATAATGGCTGGTTCTTATGGTGGTGTCAAGTCTTGGGACAATAATTATTTTATAGAAATATTAGTCATATGTTCTTTTAGTCAAAAATAATATTTTAGACATTTTGCTTTATCATATCTTTGCCTCCAGTCATTATGTTGTGAAAATGTTTCCTTTATAAAATGAAAGAAAAATCTTTCTCACATTGAGTTAGGTATTACTTTGCTTGTGACTACACTATAAAAATCCACGGCAATTTGACATTAAACATCTCACCATGGCAGTAATACAGTAATAATTTCATAACACAGGCAACTCTTTATTATTTACGAACAGATTTTTATTGCACAGCTATGCCCACCCTGCTGGGCATTAGTCAGTGGTGATACTCATTAGCAGCAGGTAAATGAGGAAATAAAATAAGCAGAGGACATGGGGACTCAATTTAAGGTATAAAAAAAGGCAAATGAAAACTTTAGTTCTTTGTTCTTATTTTGGTTTTAATAGAAGTTGGTAGAAATTTGTTTTGTTAAATAGTTTTGTTGTTCAAATAGATGTTTGTTTAGTGATGGAAAACAAAATTCCCATTACAATTTTCCCCTATAAATTTAATTTTCCTTTAATTTTGGTAACTGAGCAGGATTATAATTGAGGTGTGGCACCATTAATGGCCAAAAGACATTTCAAGCACAGCATTTTAAAATTAAAATTCTTAAAGTTTTACATTAAATGAAAGGTAATTTCTTACTTCAAATTAATTAATGATTGAAATTTCAATATAGTACTGGTTTAATTTCACAAAGAAGACATTTGGATATTGATTTTAACTCAAAAATTTGTGTGATCTACCACCAAATTTAAAAATTCACGTTCTTCACTAGACATAATGGAAAAATTAAATTTTACTTAACTCACCAAGAAGGAAAGCTACACACATAAACACTGGGTCCACTATTCTCAAAAGAAGCCAAAAAGGGGCATATTCAGGAAAGACAGGTTCTTTACAGATTTATTACATGGACAGAATGATGCTTCTAAACCAACTTCACTGCTATGGCTGAATCATCTATCAGGAAAACAGTGATTGGAACATTTCAGGGGATGAGATGAGACTTATATGGATCTCTGGTTACTAAGAGGGTGTGAGAGGGCCTAGAGAGCCCTCTTAGTAAGCTCATGGGATTATTACCTACAAGAGAAATGCATTTCTAAGAATGTCCTATAACTAAATCTGATCCAGGACTGTGCAGATATGGGAATGGGGTAAGGAGAGTCACATAGGAGGCTGGAAGGTCTCCTCCTGACTCCTGGGCCTCATAGCAGTTAATCCACTACCAGTTTATAAACCTGAAACTCAGTCAAGGACATGGGGAACTTGAGTCTGAGAATTTGTTTTAGGGAAATGTAAGTGTATAGGTAACCTGTAGGTTCATAGGTGGAGAGAGCGAAGAAAATGGGCAAATAACATATCTTAGTATCTGTTGTATCTCAGACATTCTATTATTATATTGGACATTCACATATATTCACTTATTTAATCTTGACCACACTTTTGCAAAATTTATCATCTCCATTTTGCCGATGGTGAAGTTAACTTTTAGAGGCTTTAGGGAGTTTTCAGTGATTCTTGGCTACCTGGTGGCAAAGCTAGCATCAGACTTTGCCCATTGTGTGATGCATGCAGACCTCTGAGAATTACTATGGCTAGTGCCCTACTTAAGACTCTGCATTGCAGGATTTCCCTGGGAGCCTGGGATGAAGCTTGAGAATAAAGACTAACATCAAAATGAGGACCTCTCCCTTGCATGTTAAAATCACAAGTGAATTTTTCTCAGGTAGCTGGTGAGTTAGAGTTAGATTGTATGTATAGGGTACCTAGTGAGAGCCTTTGCCCTCTGCAGATGGAGCTCTCGCTCCTGACCCCCTTCCTCCAATGGTAGGCTTGAGTTCTCATTCCCTACTTCTAGTAAAGGACTATGATCCAGGGACCAGGATCTTTGGGTTGTTCTTCTGGGTAGAGGAACCTAGTAATTAATTAATCAAGGGGTTTTGGAGGAGTCTCAAATATGCTACAAGGTGAACTCAGGTATCTGGTTATCCCCACTTCATTTTCACATCTTCCTGCAAAGACATAGAAACACCAATGCAGAGACATCCTAAGCACTGCAGCGATTCAGAGCATCATGGGCCATGGGGTCATTCTGCCCAGTTTTGGTTCTTAGCTTGCCACTTCAACTTTGTACTATTGGATAAGTAACTGACCTCCCTGTGTTTTAGTTTTCCAATCTGTAAAGTGACTTAATAAAAGTATCTACCACAGGTGTGTTAAAAGACCTGAATGGACAATGTTGGGCACATAGTAGACACATCATAAATAATTTTATTATTAAAATTTTAAATCATATGCTTTTTATGCTTAAAAGATATGGCATATGAGAGAGCAAAGTGTCTAGTAATTTAAATGTTTTAAGCAACAAGGAGGTTAAATAAAGGAAGGATTTAAATGCTATCTAGAGACTATGTAATTGGTTACTTTGGGCACTGAAAAGAACATAAGCAATGTACACTAATGTGTGGTAAAACATAGCATAGATAAGGAAGTTACATCGATAGCAAATGAAATCTTCCTAATGTATTTTATTAAAATCTTTACGATTTTTTTTTTAATTTTATTATTCATATGTGCATACAAGGCTTGGGTCATTTCTCCCCCCTGCCCCCACCCCCTCCCTTACCACCCACTCCGCCCCCTCCCTCTACCCCCACCCCCTCAATGCCCAGCAGAAACTATTTTGCCTTTATTTCTAATTTTGTTGTAGAGAGAGTATAAACAACAATAGGAAGGAACAAGGGTTTTTGCTAGTTGAGATAAGGATAACTATACAGGGCATTGACTCTCATTGATTTCCTGTGCATGTGTGTTACCTTCTAGGTTAATTCTTTTTGATCTAACCTTTTCTCTAGTTCCTAGTCCCCTTTTCCTATTGGCCTCAGTTGCTTTTAAGGTATCTGCTTTAGTTTCTCTGCGTTAAGGGCAACAAATGCTAGCTAATTTTTTAGGTGTCTTACCTATCCTCACCCCTCCCCTGTGTGCTCTCGCTTTTATCATGTGCTCAAAGTCCAATCCCCTTGTTGTGTTTGCCCTTGATCTAATGTCCACATATGTAGAGCTCACCAGTTTTCACAACCCCTTCTCTCCGTTTCTCTCTCTGGAACCCTAAGGCTTTAAACATATGTAGCCGATTTGCTCTTCCTACCTGGCACACTTATTTCTGTCTTCAAAGCTTCTTGTTTTGAAGGATGGCTGCAGATCATCTGTTTTTGTGGTTGTTTAGTGTCTGTCAGCATTTCCACTATGAAATTATATTTTCAGTGGCTTCAAACCCTGCTGCAAAGGTTTGATGCATGCTGTGACTTGGTGTGGGCACCTTCAGTTCTGAAGCAATTAAAAGCAAATAAAACTAGATAAATATTTCAGACAATTATTTTAACTGCTTATTAAAAATACTGTCATTATTTATAATTCTAATTTATTTTGGAATTAAAATCCAAGGAGTCAAATACTTTATAAGGTATAATTATTATAATTATCCTGAGGCTCTAATGGCTTCCTTCAAGTTTTATAAAATGGTCGTTAATCAATTTTGCAGTATGAACAATTATTTATTTGTTACATGTTTACAGACTCTAGGATTTTAAATATATTGTTAGTATAGTTAGCATTCCATAGTTCATTGTCATTCACTTGATCAGAATTTTTAATAGATAGACCCAATTAGTGTTATGAGTGATGTCCTCATAGTAATTGAAAAAACTGCATCCAAACTTCAGAATTAGGTGTTATATTGTTTGAGGTTGTGTCTAGTGATTAATTTCATGGGATTAATGAACACAGAGTTTTTAAGTACTGAAAAATATTTATCTCTTTGTTGTTTGCAGAGCAGGATTTCTCAGCCTTGGTACTATTGATGCTTTGGGTCTGGATAAAACTTTGTTGTAGGATTTGTGCTTGCTTCTACCCATGACACACCGGGCAGGCCTACACTTGTGATAACCCGAAATGTCCCCAAATATTGGCAAATATCCCCCGAGGATAGAATCACTCCTGCTTAGGAATCACTACTTCAGAATATTTATTTTATATTCAAATGTATGTATTATATTATGATACTCAAATGTTTAACTTCTTCCAGTAAAAGTAATTAAATTTATAGTGAATGTTTAAAACCACATGGAACAGTAAGTTCAAACTTCTTTTGGGCCAAATATTGAGACTAACTTTTGATAATGCCTTGCTTTTGGTAATTTGTTATGAAAGTGAAGTTATTGAACAAATCACTTTGGGGAAATAAATCATTAACTCTGACATGTTAAGATTGTAGTTATAGTTCTACCTCCATGATTCAGTGCCCAGCTTGGTACACTAATCCTCCAAAGTTGTCCCCTTATATGTGATTTTATCTCAATCCTTAACCAAGAGTCAGTTTTTAAATATTGTATTGATCTTTCTGAGAAGTAAAAAGATGGATACAGACACAATTTCTGTCCTTAAAAATTTTATAATATGGAAGAGACTTAAAAATACCATACTAGTTCTAGAGCTGTTAGGAGATATGCAGAGAAAGTGCTTTGGGCAGATTGGATTTCACAAGGGGCTAATGAAGCTTAAACTGGCAGCCTACTTACAATAGAGCATCTTCCACAGCCTAATTCATGGCTGTAAAGCTTTACTGTTTTCTTCACTTGTTAAGTTTAATTCCCCACAGACCCAGATCTGTCTCTGAGCACCAGGTTTTCAAGGCTGGAGAGAACAAGTGAGTGGTTAGGCATGATTCACTAGTGAGCATCTTTGAAAGCTGGACACACTGGCTGTCTTTCATTGCATGTGTGGTTTTGGAAGCTTAATCTACTTTTTTGTTCTAAAATGGGAGAACAGAATCCAAGAGAGCAGGACTGTGCCATTTCTTTCTGCTTCCTAGCCATTTTTGGCTCTCTGCTACAATGACATTCATAACACTGGGTTTCACCAGGATACCTCTGTCCTGTGATTTAAAATGTGATGTGGTCTATGGCACAGAGTGTTGAAGATGAAATTATAAAATAATAGTAATAATAATGAAATTATATTATATGGTGCTGGATGTCTAACCAAAAGTTGCCTCTTGTGCCAAATGCCCATAGTGGTAAAGGAAGGGGGCATTGTACACAAGACTTGGCAGGAGGTCAAGGAGACTGGCTGGAGAAGAATGCCCAATTGGCAGGTGGAAAAGAGAGAGTAACACCTGGGCAGGGGTTACTGCCAAGGTCATGGGGCAAGGGGTTATGGGGCCAATCTAAGGCTTTCTTGGTGGTCTTGTCACATCCAGTGTGGTCGTGTTTGGATCACATGCAGGAACTGTGTGACATAAGAAGGAATTTCCCTCATGTTTCCCAAAGCCATCTTCCTTTGGAATGACCTTCAGAATGCCCAGGGTTGACTTTGCAGTCTCTCTGAGATGCTTAAATTAGAAACTCACCAAGTTCCTTTCTCTTATGAATTTTTTGTAGCTGTAAAAGATCCTCGGTTTTATTCCTGCCCCATCTACAAGAAGCCAGTTCGAACAGATTTGAACTACATCGCTGCTGTGGACCTCAGGACAGCCCAGGCCTCTGAACATTGGGTGCTCCGTGGGGTTGCCCTTCTCTGTGATGTCAAGTGATATGGGAGTATCCCCTACCCAAGATTTTAGAAAATGCAAGATCCAAAGCTATCGTAACCTTTATTTCTGAGTGCTGGGCAGTGTATCAATCAGGTTGCTTGTGCAATTAAGGAGCTGCCTGCTCCCTTAACCCCTCCAACTCCTTAGCTGGATGCTTAGTTACATTTTACCTGTTTCATCATTAGTGTCCAACCTCAGTGTTTTTTAAAAAAAGTTACTAAGTGATTTAAAGTTAAAACATACAACTTCCTAATAAAGTGTGGCCCTCAAATCTTCAATGATACATTTTCTTCTTGCTTCACTCTGAGGCTCTGAGGATGTACAAGGCTAAGCAGACAGCATTTCCTTTAAAGGGACAAGTCTTCTGTTGATGCTGTTCTGGTAACAACCAGGATCTCTCAGGTAACTCAGCAAGTTTGTACTGATTTTGCTTCTCTTGCCTTTTGCATTTAGGTCAGGTTATGAGGCTTATTTTCAGGTCTTCAAGCAGCCAATTAAAAAATCTTTTGAAAAATGGAAGGAAGTAGAAGAATGGGTTAAGGATGACAATAGACAACTCATGCAAGCCTATACACATGTTGAATAAAGTTCAATCTCACTTATAATTTAGCAATGAGATGCTAGAGTGCAGTGCTCTAAGCTGAAAAATTTACCAATTACTAGAGAAATGTAAATTGGCCCAACCTTTTTATAAAATAATTTCATTGAACAAAGAGAGAGAAAAATTTTCAACTGCTTAATTCTTATATTCTGTATACCAAGGAAACAATTTAGAACACTGAAAACAAATTATATAATGTTGTATTTTGTAACAGAAAAAATGAAAATGCCCTAAATGTGCAATAGTAAAGCTATGCTAAAGGAGATTAGGAGGTGTTAGCAACTATGAAACAAGACATGGAAGGTTTCATTATATGCAAGTGGCAAACATTGCATTAAGTGAAAGATACAGTTCATAAAATGTCGAGCACCATGTGATTACAAGTATAACATGAATTTGCATGTGGACAAAAATTATACCGTAATATGAAAAATAATAACAGGTATTGTAATATGATAAAGATAATAGCTTTCTTGAAAAAATGTAATGATTACAAAAAAATACAGGGAAATGATATATGTCTTAGATAAAAGTGTGGGGATTTCACAAAACTTTTATTAGCTGGGAAAATATTATCTAAGAAATTTTGCTCTTTCCTTTTATTCTGGTTATAAGTTATGAACTGTTTCGTCTATTACATATGGACTGGAAAACTTGGTCAGAATTAAGTTAGAATTGTGGTTAGTTCTAGATCTCCTTAACTGCATTTCTTTCTGTAAGAAGGGGTTAAATTTGGGGTAGGGGCTATTAGGGATAAACAGTACCAGTCCCTCTCGTTAGGCTCTGGCATGTGACTAATATCATTATTTTATGCTAATTATAATGAGAGTTAATTCTTACTAGATCATGGGATTCTTAACCCTTCTTGGATGATACTGTTTTCATTAGAACAGCTTCTTTTGGTATAGATTAATAAATCAGTTGATTTGTGAGAACTGTGATAAAACAATCATTTTATTTTGAAGAACAAATAATGAAAATATGATGTAATTAATAAAGTATTGTTAGTAAATGCCTGAATTTGAAGTGTTGGTGTTTTTTTTCAAAGGGGAGGTGATTGTATATAAGTATCCAAAAAGGCTTTTAAAACTGGATTTTTATCAAATGATTTATTTAATTTTGTAATATATACCTGTTAACATACATGTGCAAGTCTTGGAGATCTAAAGTGGCAAAAAACCACGATGGAAACAGCTAGAAGATGTTAGGGATGAATTCAGCACAGATATCTCTGAAGCAATGATGAGTCCATGTGGCCCCTTTCTGCCCAGCCACCTCTGCTCCACCGCAGCTCCTCCCACTAAGGGTGCTGGGCATTTCTCTGAATCAGTTAGGCAAGGAGAGGACCAATGGGTTGAATCTGTCAGGGGATGATTGTCTTCGATGTGGGAAAATCAACCACAAGGGATTTGGCACCATTGCAGAGTGGCAGAGCAATCTTTTTCATCTGTTTCAATACTGATTTATCAAAACTTTATTTATTTCACACCTCCTGTGTGTCAGATACTCTGCTGCACTGGTGGAACAATGGTGAAAATAACCTTGTCAAAGTGCCCACTGTCACAGCATTCACCTGAGGAGTAGGTGCAGAAATAAGCAATTATGCAGGAGTTATATATACTCTCAGCTTCGGAGGATACACCATGACATGTAGGATATATAGAAAATGCTATCAAGATTGTGAGTTAAGAAGAGATAGCATAGATAAATGGGACCTCATAAAGCTAAAAAGCTTCTGTTCATCAAAAGAAATGGTCTCTAAACTGAAGAGAACACCCACAGAGTGGGAGAAAATATTTGCCAACTATACATCAGACAAAGGACTTATAACCAGAATATATAGGGAACTTAAAAAACTAAATTCTCCCAAAATCAATAAACCAATAAAGAAATGGGCATATGAACTAAACAGAACTTTCTCAAAAGAAGAAATTCAAATGGCCAAAAAACACATGAAAAAATGCTCACCATCTCTAGCAATAAAGGAAATGCAAATTAAAACCACACTAAGATTCCACCTCACCCCTGTTAGAATAGCCATCATCAGCAACACCACCAACAACAGGTGTTGGCGAGGATGTGGGGAAAAAGGAACCCTCTTACACTGTTGGTGGGAATGTAGACTAGTACAACCACTCTGGAAAAAAATTTGGAGGCTACTTAAAAAGCTAGACATCGATCTACCATTTGATCCAGCAATACCACTCTTGGGGATATACCCAAAAGACTGTTACTCCAGAGGCACCTGCACATCCATGTTTATTGCGGCACTATTCACAATAGCCAAGTTATGGAAACAGCCAAGATGCCCCAGCACTGACGAATGGATTAAGAAAATGTGGTATCTATACACAATGGAATTCTATGCAGCCATGAAGAAGAACAAAATGTTATCATTCGCAGGTAAATGGATGGAATTGGAGAACATCATTCTGAGTGAGGTTAGCCTGGCCCAAAAGACCAAAAATCGTATGTTCTCCCTCATATGTGGACATTAGATCAAGGGTAAACACAACAAGGGGAGTGGACTATGAGCACATGATAAAAGCTTTAGCACACAAGGGAGGGGTGAGGATAGGTAAGACACCTAAAAAATTAGCTAGCGTTTGTTGCCCTTAACGCAGAGAAACTAAAGCAGATACCTTAAAGCAACGGAGGCCAATAGGAAAAGGGGAACAGGTACTAGAGAAAAGGTTAGTTCAAGAAGAATTAACCTAGAAGGTAACACACACTCACAGGAAATCAATGTGAGTCAATGCCCTGTATAGCTATCCTTATCTCAACCAGCAAAACCCCTTGTTCCTTCCTATTATTGCTTATACTTTCTCTTCAACAAAATTAGAGATAAGGGCAAAATAGTTTCTGCTGGGTATTGAGGGGGTGGGGGGAGGGAGGGGGCGGAGTGTGTGGTAAGGGAGGGGGTGGGGGCAGGGGGGAGAAATGAACCAAGCCTTGTATGCACATATGAATAATAAAAGAAAAAGGAAAAAAAAAGAGATTGTGAGTTAAGGGTTGTGAAGGAAAATACTGGACTCCATGAGTGAAAATAACAGGAATAACAGCACGCAGTTATGTCATGATGAACAGGAAGAAGCCACACTAGCATGACCCCCATCTGTCTTTATTTTGTGATGCTGTGGATCAATTCCAGAACATTGGGCTTGACAGGTAAGTGCTGTCCCACTGAGCTACATCATCCCAGCCCTCCGTGTATATTCAGCTAAGACACAATGTAAGGGCAAACAGCGAGGTACATATGAGCTGCTGTGGATCCTTGCCTGAGTTTTTCCCTGGCCCTCTGGTTCCCTTGTGCTGCTCACAGCTGCCTCAATTCTGTGCAAGTAGGGTCTTTCCAGAATTGAGACTAAAGGAAAAGAACTGAGATGACTGATTGGGGAGGGGTATAATAGAACTACATTATATGTATTATGAAAATAGTATAATGAAAGCCCCTAAATGCTATAAAATAAAGAGGGTGGGGGATAAGAAACAGTTATGGAGGTGGTGAATTTGATCAAAAGTACATTACATGCATATATGGAAATATCACAATGAACCCTTCTGTGCAATGAATACACACTAATTTCTTTAAACCTGCCTGTTTATGCATGGAATGTATATACCATTCCATAGAAACTCATGTCAATCCTCCCCATGCTTCCTTTTCAGGGAATGTTGGAAAATATTGAACTAACTTAGCACTGGTGAGGCCATGTCCCCATCAAGGGACCAAGGAGAGCTGTATGGCCCAGGTGTTCCTGTGCAACAGCTCTACCCTGACCCTGAATGCTGGTTTGCCTGTGGAGACTTAATTTGATTGGGCCATAAGGAAAGAAAGTTCTGGGAGGTATACTTAAATTTAGATTTGAAGAATAAAGGGAAATAGCTCAGATACTCAAGTCCTGGTTACTGGCCTCTTGTTTCCTAAAGGCAGAAGTAAGCATAGGGTATGAAGGAAGAGTGACAAGAAAGCCTGCTTGGAGTGTAGGTCTCCTTTCTCAATGATATGTCATACCTTTTATGGCAGTTGCTGACACAGAGTAGCAGCTGGTGGAAATCGTGTTTTTAAGTCATTGGAACAAGGAGTGTTAAAGCTATTTATAATGGAAAAATCTCATGGTAAATAACTCACAATCAAGAGGCATGATAAGGTAACCACACATTTTAGAGTTAAGTGGCTCTAAGATTTTACAACCTATAAGAAAACATGCAGTATCAATAATGACATTCTCAATACAGTTTTGTTTGAAGTTGCCTCATTATATTAAACCAGATACATGTGTATAAAATGATAATGTAGTTTCTGAAATGTTTATAACATCAAACCTTTAGCAATGACAAAACAATTAATATATATACAAGTAATTTTTACTTAAAGACAATACCCCCCAAAAAAGTCTGCAAAGCACTTTTTTCCCTAAAATAGCAACAGTGAAGTATGTAATTTTTTTTTACAGTTTTAATAATTTTCTCTTTCAAGCATTAGGAGAGACTTTAAAAATTATGTTGTGTAACTGATTGCTGTTGATTACTAGCTCCTGTCAGAACATGAAAGTGATGCCTCTTATGGGTAGAGAAATGATGCATTTGTATTTGCAATGTGGTCCTCCAGATTGGGTGGATGCTTTGAAAAACCAATAAACAAATTAGTAGGTTTTGAAAATAAGGGAATCTGGAAGCATTTTAGAGGTGTATGCATCTGGTTTATTGTCTGTCACCTATTGTGCTTATCAATGATCATAAATAACTCCAATGAAGGAGGACAGGAGGGAAGTCAAGGTCAGCTTTAGAATCAGACCCGTGATTTGGCGTAAGAAGCTGTGAATTCACAAGTGTGTTCTTGCTCTCATCAATGGTGAGAATTATTCTGTGTCTCACTTAGAACAAAATCAACTCTTGATGAAAGACCAGAATGTGTTGCTTTTCTCATCTGCATGCTGAGAGGTTTTTCTGGTTCTCATCTTCAGCCTGGAAAACCACAGGTCTTAGCAGCCAGAAGGGCATTCATCATAGATAGAACCCTACCCTCTGCTTTTATCTGCATGAGAAGAAATGAAGATGCAGCTACTGGGGGGCAGGTGAGAAGGAAAATAAAATGTGAAAGGGTGATAGCTCAATGACACTTCAGTCTCTTTCCCTCAGACACTGTCGGAATTTGCTTGTTTGTCATAACCTTGGAAGATCATGACCATGAGCTGACCTCAAAACTCTTCAAATCAATCTTAAAAAATGACTTCCTATCCCTGGATTACAAAATTTTAAAATTTCAACAGCATTATGACCTAATGCCATGGTTTCAATGACTTAAGGGATTTAATCTGAAGTCTTAGAAAAGTCCTATCAGCTCCTCCTTCTTAGAAATACCTAGGAAACCACTGTGGATTTGGGAATTGGTACGTGTTCTATGCCATCTTTGTGCCTTCTCTGATTTAGGACTCCATTTCGTCTTCGAAGGCTCTGGATTTATTGGCATTGCTTAATTGTTTCCATGTTCGAGTTTATGTTGGATGGTTTTAGATCCAGAATTAGGAGCCTTGTCCTCTCTTTAATTTGCATGCCAAGTGGTATTCCTCATTGGGCAATGCATTACTACTCCTCGCTGTGTCTTGTGGGTAGAGCCAAGACATATTATGCAGCACGATGCTTTGCCCTGTTCCAGCAGTGTTTTATGATGACTGTAATACCTTTCTTCATTTATTTCTTCACTTAGGCTAATATGCACAGCTTTTATATCAAGTGTAATCCAAACCAGACTTGCCTGGAAAGCCAATTAAGTTTCCCCCAATACTTTGTGCAGGAGTCAATTTTAATAAGACCACATAGAGTGTTCATTCTAAGTGGTTGAGAAGGGAGAAAGATTAACTGTGATGAAAGACACTGAAGAGACTGCCTGGAAAGCCAGAGTGGAGAGAACAGTGAAGGATAACGAATCAAAACCTGTGCTTGTAGCTGACAGCGAGGGCCCCGCCCACTGCTGAGCGCAGGTTCCTATGCACTCCTGTTTCCCCTTGCTCAATGCAGTCAGCTGCGATGTAGCCACTTCAAATTTATTTATGCAAATACTTAAAGCAAATCCCAGGAGACTTACAGAAAACGAGCTTATGAAACATCTTAGTGTTTTACCATTGAAAAGTATTTGCATGCACCAATGAAACTTTTTACTATTCTAGCAAATATTGAAAATCTTTGTACTTCCTTAGGAAGTACATGCATTGCTTGCATTTTATGTTCTCTGATACATTATTCTACTGATACCAAGGACTTATCAGTGAGAGGTTTTTAGATGGTCAATGTAGGTTGAATCATATTCTTGGAAAACAAAAATACTCAAAAAAGTTTTGCTTATGTTATAAATCAGAAGATTATTGGGTGCAATGGCTCATGCTTGTAGCCCTACCTACTCAGAGGGCAGAGATAGCGAAGATGGTGGTTCAAGACCAGTCCAGGCAAAAAAGTTAGCAAGACTGCATCTCAACAAATAAGCCAGCAGTAGTGGTAGTGTCTTTAATCCCAACTATTCAGGATAGGTAGGTAGGAGGATCATGGCCCAAGGCCAGCGTGGGCAAAAAATGAGAGCTCTTATAATAACTGAAACGAGAAGGGCTGTGTGTGATTCAAGAGGTAGAGCCCCTGCCTAGCAAGCACAAGGCCCTGAGTTTAAACCCCTGAATTTGTATATAAACTTATATATATTAAAAGCACATATGTAAATATCATAATGTACACCCCCCCGTACAAATATTATATGTTAATAAAAAAAGAAAAAGAAGAGGTCCTAAGATCCCTTGCCAATTTGTCATATGAGGACACAGAGAAGTCACCATCTATGAACCAGGAAGCAAACCTTCATCAAATACCGAATCTGCTGACACCTGATCTTGGACTTTCCAGACTCCAGAATTTGAGAAAAAAAGTTATCTTATTTAAGTCACCAGTCTATGCATTTGTTCGAGGAGCCTAAACGAACTAAGTAGGACGAGCAGGTACAGTCCTTCTGCTCCTCCTAGTACGCGTATTAACGTTAGCGTTCTCTCCATCAACCCCATTCCCTCTTTTTCCTTTAGCAATTAACTGATTTCCTAGTGTTCCTTTTGTCTTTGTTGTTTTGATGACAGTGGCTTTTAAGTCAATTTCAAAGCCTAAGATCTCTACACTCTCTCAGTATGATGCACATAAGTATACTAAGAACAGCTGTATTCTATTTGATGTTGACGTCTGATATTCATATCATAGGTCATCAAATAATGCTAGTATTTTTGTACTTGTTTAAAATAGCAAAGTCAATTATTTCATTCACAAAATAGTGGTCATTCAAAGCAGTGTGAAATGACAGACACTGGGTTGCAACTGTAGCTACTTTTATTATAAAAATATAAATTAAAGAAATGGGTCTTCATCCTAAGAATACTTTAGAATCATTTGGAGGGCTTTAAAATATTTTGTTAAGAGGGCCCCTCCATGGTCAAAGCAGCTGGAGAGAGGGGTCAGGATGTGCTGTTAAAGCAGCCAGCGTTGAGAGCCACCGTGTTTAAGTGTGGAGTAGTTGGTGCTATTAAAAACACTCATCAATAAAACTATTAGAAAGCAAAATTTGTGGTTAAAAACCTTAAAAAATTATATAACCAAAAGAGAGTTGAGGTGGTAAAACTCCCTTTTCAGAAGGTACTATTGGAGTGCTTCTTATACCCAGTATCTTTGATGTAGTTTCCAGTTTTCACACTTTTGTTATCTGATATTGTTTCTGAATGTTGTTGTTTGTGAAATCACAAAACTGACAGGTTAAACTGCTCTGAAACATACCGTGGAGTGCTCGCTCTGTGGGAAATTAGCAGAACACATGCATCAGTGTCCTCAGATTTAATATGCATTTGCCTCTGGTGGGATCTTGTTATTAACGCAGCTTTTCAAGTCACCCGACCTTAACCTTAAAGTCAGGGGTGCATCCTGAGATTCTGCATTTCTGCCCTCAGTGCTGCTGAGAAGACACTTCCCAACGTCTCTTCATGGGTTTTGAGACGGTTATGTCTTCATGGCGAATTGACCGCTTGTTAATTGTGTAATGGTTCTCTCCTTGGTAATATTCCTTCTTTTGATGTTTCTTAGTTTGATATTAATATAGTCACTTTACTGGTATGTTTTCATCCTTTTATTTCCTATCTTTCTAACCAACTATGCCCTTGTATCTATGCCTTTGTGCGGTACTGCTTTTTTAATATAATTCAACAATTCTGCCTTTTAATGGGGGGCGTACAGGCTATTTATGTTTTGTGTGCCCCATTGGTGCCATTTGACTTAAATCTACCTCTTAGTTTGTTGTTCTCTATCACTCCCATCTCTCCTTTGTTCCTTTATTCCTCTTTTTCTGCCTATATTTGCATTATTTATGATTCTTTTTTTCTCCAATCTTGACCTAGTAATTAAATTAACTCATTTTTACTTTTTAAAATGACTGTCCTGGAGTGACCAAGACAGATTTAGTGTTTCCCTCAAATCGACTAAGCTTTAGACAGTCTTTTCCCCAAACAGATCCCTAAGGTTCCTTCCTAGACATTTCTTTAGAAAAGTTGAATTAGAAATTGTCTTCTTCTTTGAGCTGTACGTTTCAAAACATAATCACCAAGACAGAGAGAGCCCCGTCTCTCAGTTTCTGTGGGATGATGAGAGCCTCCTCTTGGTAAGTGACAATTAACTGACGCAGTTGGCTTTTGCGTACTACCAGCCTGCCCCTAAAGTCTTCCAGTACCTGTGCTTCTGCTCTCCCCAGCACTTAAAAGTCCTCCCACCTTTTGTTTCTGCAGAGTTCAATTTCTCTCTTCTACTGCAATGGTCTTGAATAAAGTCTTCCTGCTTGTTTCTTCTTTCTTTCTTTCTTTTTTCTTTTTTTTAAGCATTTTTATTACTATATAATAGTTTTCAGAGGAATTTGTTGTGATATTTCCATATATGCGTACAATGTACTCTGGTTTGGTTCATTCCCTCCGTTGTTCTCCCTTTCCTCTCCCCCTTCTTAAAATGGCTCTTCTAGGGTTCAATGTCCTGTATTCATACATGTGTGGAAAATATATCAACCATATTCACCTTCTTTCCCCCCTTCTCAGTGCCCCCTCCCCTCTTAACATGACCTGTTTTACATTCCTGTCCTCATTGTCTGTCTGTTCAGTCTTCAGTGGGGTTTGCCTTGGTATTTTACCCTCAAATGTATTGCACTTTAATCTGTCCAACCCTCTCTGTGACTCTGCCTTACACTTCCCCTCCCCTGTATTGTTCAACAGTTTTTCGTGTGTTTTGTTGTGTCTTGTTCCTATGCAGGTGCGATGTATTTCAATATTATTCTCTGTATTATTCCCTTCTTTCCTTCCTTCCCTAGTCTCCTCTAAATAACTCTAAGAAGTATTTGACGCAGCTTTTCTGTTTCAAGGTGTTTATAACATGCAACTTTCCTCATGGCAGTCATTCATATAGTATCACTTCATGTATGAGAACCGTGCCGTAGTTCCTCCCGCTCATCCTTTCTATTGTCACATATTTCATTTTTATATGTGTTATAAACTCCACAATATAACTACTTTTGTGGCAGTAAGTTATCTATTAGAGTGTCTAAAACTAAGAGAAATATCCTTTATATTTAGTGTTACTTTTTCAATTTTCTTCACTTTTCATTTCTTTGCATAGGTTGAAATTTGCATCTGCTATTACACTGTTTGTGCTTTAAGAACTTCTTTCAACTTTTCTTGAAAAACACTTCTGCTGGAATTTTTCAGGAAATGAATTTATTCCACCTTAAATTTTCAAAGGTATATAAGATGTCTATAGAATTCTGGGCTGTCAGTTTTTCTCTTTAAAATTCCTTTGAACATATGGTTTATCTAAATGACCAACTGTGATAACCCAATGACTCATTTCTCATTTCCACTTCTTTCAGGGACAGCAGACAGGTTGCCTACTGATAAAATCAGACCCTCAGTTGTGGAAGGCTGAAGATAGCTGGGTCCTGGCCTGTTTCCTGGACTGGGAATGGGGTTGATCCCTTTGGATCAATCCTACCCAGCATCACAAAGATGCCTCAGAGAAAATTCTGGGATGTTTCCTAAAGGTGAATGAATAGTGTAGGTCAGAGGAGCCTAGAAGAAAAGACCTTTTTAATTCCAGATCTCTAACCATAATTTAGTTTATCTGCTCTTTTTTTCATTGCTGGAATGAGGCAATTTTCTTTGGAAGTTTCTTCATTTTATTTGAAAGACTAATACACTTTCCTAAAGTAAAATCTTATTCCTGATATGCCATCAGTCTCTTAATGGTTTTCATGGTCAGAATTTTTATTTAAGCTAAGAAAATAATTGCTGTATAAAAGGTATAATTTGTACAATATTAGGAATTTAGCATATATATTTTTTAATTAAGCCAACTGATTAATTCCTGTAAGTGCTGTAACAAGTCATCACAAACCTGATGGCTTAAAGTGATAGAAATATATTCTGTACTGGAGGCCAGAAGTTCAAAACAAGATGTCAACAGGGCTGTCCTCCCTCTAGAAAATCTAGAGGCAGATTCTCTCTGCCTCTCCCAGCTTCTGGTGGTTGCTGGCAGCCTTTCGCTCTTGGTTAGACTTTAATGTCTGTTATTTTTTCACATCACTCTTTCTTGTGTGTTTGTGTGTGTATGTGTGTGTTTAATCTTCCTCTGTCTTTGTTTTATATGGACACTTGTGATGGCATTATGGCCCACCAGATAATCAAGGATAATCTCTTATCAAAACTCCAAATTTAATCCTATCTGCAAACCCCTTTTCCATATAAAGCAACATTTACAAATTTGAGGAATTAGGACATGACATCCTAGGGTAGCTGCTATTCAGTGTACACCAGTGTTCTTGTAGTTTAACTGTAAACAAACTTTTCTTGGTAAACACCATTCCTGTGGGTTATTAGAGAGTTACAGAAGCACTGAATAGCTAAAAAGAAGACTGGCATGTGGAATTCTTTGATTGTGGGCTTTAGTCTATAGTAATTATCGTAATAGAGCTAATATTTCCTGATTACCAAGTGCAAAGACGGAGATAACTTCTTAGAATGTTTTGCTATTGAAAAGATGGTGTGAGGACCTGTAGTGTTGGAATTGCCTGAGAACCTGCTAGAGTTGCATAACCTTGGGTTCCACATGGTACTCATTCCATCAGAGTGCATTTTATGAGATCTCCACTGCACCCCCTGACCATTAGACTTGAGAAAGCTCTCCTGCACCACCAACTTGTTTAACTCTCACAAATGTTCTAGAATGTGTTATTGCAGTGTCTGTTTTGTAGAGGAGGACCACAATCTATAAAACTTGCTCAAAGTTGCCCAATTACTAGGGGCTGGATCCAGAACCCAGTCCAGTCTGCCTTTTCTTTGCATGTGCTCTTAGATTTTCATGACATCCAGAGCCTCCACATAGCACTATGGATATTGACTCATTAGAAGGATGGAGATGCTGCCTCTCAGAAGCTCTTATAAGTCCTGGGTGAGTCTGTTGGAACTTCTTCAAGCTATTTGCTTATTCAATCTTGGTCTGATGGGGTTCCCTTAAAACATTATTTCTACAAAATATCTGTGCACTGGTTGAAGGGATCAGTCAGTCAATTGTTTGAATGTGGGTTAACTAAATGATTTTATTTTGCAGAGAAATCCTTGAAGGTGCAGAACACAAGTGTAACCTTTGCCACCTGCCTTCTGTCCATCCTCATAGATAAAAGTACTGTATTGCAAGAGGGTGTAAAACTACCTACCTTCCAAGAAAGGGACTACAAAGGCTCTGTGATTTTCTGTCTCTTAATAACTTATGGTTATCAATTTAATTTGATAATTTCTCAGGATGTGCTATTAGCATGATGTCTGCATGTGAAATAAGTATCCTTATCACTATCCTTTTCAGAGCATTAAAATGTGTTTTCTGCTCAAACCTCCTTCCATTCTAAATTACAGAATGAATTCTCCATATTATGTTTATTATAGTCAAAAGACTTTTCTTAGCTGGGTATGGCGTTTCACGCCTGCAATCCCAGACACTTAAGAGGTAGAAGCAGGAAAATCTGAAGTATGAGGCTAACTCTGGCAAAATTAGTGGGACCCTATCTCAAGAACAAAATGCAGCACAAAAGGGCTGGGGCATGCGTGGATCAAGTTGTAGAGAGCTTGCATAGCATGCCTAAGGCTCTGGGTTCAATCCCCAGTACCACAAGAAACAAACAACTTTTCTTTTTAAAAACTCATAAAATTTGTCAGTCCCTTATTTGTAAAGGCTTTATGTTAGGTCTATTTTTTTTCTTTAAGTTAAGGATGGTAGTAAGAACAAGAGTCAATATTTACCAAATTAGATGTTATACGCTTCATGCCTCACTTATGCCCCAGAATAACCTTTTCTTGTTAAAAATTATCTTCATTTTATGTATGAAAAATTAAGCTCAAAAAGTTAACTTGGTCAGGGGCCAATGTCACAGAGCAAGTAAGTGGTGTACAGAACCTGGGTGCAGAATTTATGTTTGTTCTTCCAAATGCCTGAGACTCAGTTCAGTATCCCCAGTGTTAATCTTGAATAGTATTTATCAACTCATCCCGAAACTCAGCTTGGAGGCACACACTTTCTGTGGCTCTTTGACCTTCAGGTTGACTCAAGGTTAGAGAACCTATGCTGCTCACTTCTCAACTGTGCTTTGGGTTTGCTGAGTCTCAGGCCCAGGTTTCTCATTAGCCCTATGGAAAATAATTTTCTGCTCCAAGGCAAAGGATGGTATAGCTAGTGATTCTCCTTCAGAAAAAGGTTGCTCTTTAGTGTGATAGCAGACAAGAGGACACCCACAGTGATGTAAACCACCTGGCAATGGTTTACAAAGAAAGACATCTTCTGTTTATGTCACTCTTAGCTCCATTCACACATATCTACCTACAGTTACAGATTACCTCAAATTTAATATTTACAGAATCTTTATTAAAGAGTTTTCTCTTTTATACATAAGGGCTCATTTTGAACAAAATTAATGCACAAGTTTTGAAGAGATTTAATATGATGAAAATGGCAGGTCCTTTCTGGAATGACTTGATGTTTGCTAGGATATAGCTGAGGTTTTGATGTATCGTGAAATGAGTCTGCAGTCTTGCTGTTTGGAACTCTTTCCAAATGATGAGAAGGTTCATGTTTCTGAGAAAAGGGAAACAATCTTGTGGAAGAAATCAGAGTTGTGAGTTTGACTTACTCTTCTTCCCCTAGGTATGCAACTATATGATAGAAATGAAATAAACTTCCCTCCCTCTCTTCCTCCCTTCCTCATGGTTTCTTCTGTAAAATCAAATCGATGTTTGTACTCAATTATGGTTGAATTGTATAACCTCCTCCCCTTTAATATATTAAAGTCCTAACTACCAGTACCACAGAATGTGATTTTATTTGGAAATAGATTGCTACAGATATGATTAGTTAAGATGAGGTCATACTAGTGTAAGGTGGGCATTTAATCCACCAGGACTGGCGTCTTTATAAAAAGGGGCTGTTTGGACACAGGAAAAAAAAACACCAGGAGGATGCCTTGTGAAGGTGAAGGGAGACACTGAGCTAATGAAGGAGAAGTCAAAGAACATTCAAGTTTCTAGTGCACTACCTGGAACATTTAAGGGGGATGGGATAGATTCTTCCTCATGACCCCTGGAAGTAGACAACCATGTTGACTTTATTTATGACTTTTTAGCGTCCAGAAATGCACGACAATACATTTCTGTTGTTTAAGTCATCAGTTTGTGATATCTTGTTACGGAAGCTCTAAAAAAATCACACGTTGCTCTGGTGATTTTTTTTTTTCATTTCAGTATTCTACTTTTCTGTAGAACCTCCAATAGACTAGTTTTATAATTTCTTTCTTTTTATTCACATTCTCTGGTTGATGAATCACAACAATTATAACTTCCTTTAAATTTCATTAGCTTTTTGAACACATTTATAGCAGTTGCTTTGAAGCCTTTGCATGTTAAGTCTAACAGCTGAATTCCTTCTTTTGCCTGCTTTTTAAAAAAACTCCTGGATACATGTCACATTTTCTGTTTATTGGCATGTGTTGTAAGTTTTGCTGAAACTGGACAATTTTAAACATTATTATAAATTATAAATTAAATGTAAGTATTATACTGTGGCAATTCTGTATCCTGACACCCCAATGTCACTTGTACTTTTTGTTTATTTCATTTGTTTACAGATTTGACTGAACCATTTCTGTGAAGTCTTCTTCCCTGGCAGTGCACAGGCTCTAGTGCACCTGCTCAGACTTCTCTTGTTTTTCTCTTTTAGTTTAGCTGTGCAGGGTTAGCTCCTGAATCAGCATAAGCCATTTATTGGCCAAATGAAGTACTTTAGCTCCTTAGCTAGTTTGTATTTCATTGTTTATCAGTGGGTATATGTGTGGCTTAGAGACTGCTTTCACAATTTGTATTTTGTAATTTTGACCCATGTTCAGTCAGGGATTAGTGGCTTAAAAATTCTCTCTCTAGTTACCACTTAAAAGGGTATGATTTTGAACATATGCACAACATTCCAGACCACTAGGGATGTGTGCGATTTTATTTTGAAACCTGGTTTTCTAGGAAATGCCCATGGATCAGTATAGCTTATTCTTTGGTGTTTTGTCAGATATGCCTAGTAAGACTCGTCAAACTACCTGTGTGTAGTTGGGGAGTGCATTCACTTTTACCCCACATGCTGCTCTGATTGTTCCTGAGTGGGTGTAGTCTGTGGCTTGCATACAGTCTTCCTAACCTCTAGGGTTGACTGTGACCTCTAGAAGGTTCTTCTTGGCTATCTCTTCCTTTGGCTTTCTTCATGAAACTTCTGCTGCTCTTCCATTTCATTTGTTGTTAGGAATATCATGGAATTCCCAGTTTCTCTTAATTGCACACCTTAAACATCTTCATCATTTTAGACACTTAGGCATGTAATTCATCATGCCCTATCCCAAATAAAGTCAGTTATCTTGTCTAGCTTATCTACTCAACTCCTAAATGGCAATGAAGAGCCAGGCACTGTGGCAGAACAAGACAGGAAGCAGATCGCTGCTTGAGAGGCTCAAGGTCTTCTAGGAGAGGCAGACAGGAAAAACCCACAGAGAATGGGTTCAGAGGCTAAAAAAAGGTGTATGAGACACTATGGGGACCACTTGCTCTCTGGGAATCCACATAACATTTCAGAAATCCACATAAGACAAAGAATATTCTGTACAGAGAAACTGCAGAGAGAAGTATGCAGTAGTGAGGTTCAAACAATTGCAAATAGTTGAGTGAGAACAGAGGGAATGAGTACAGGGATCCTGTAATAAGAGACTTGAAAGAAATAGAGTGCTACCACCTATGTTAAGTAGGTGTGTGAGAGCCTACCTCCCTAATTAAGAATGGTTTAACTGGGGCTGACTCATATTGGTCGAGACTTTCTGTTACTCAGTTGTCATGTAAGACTCTGCTAGTGAAGTCTCCATTAAAAATTGCTTGATTCTTGTTGGAAATGTCTGCCATGTGGCAAACAGTATCTCACATCAGAAAATAGCAGCCAGGCATGCCCAACCTGGACTTGCTAAGAGGTAGCTAAGAAAGCTTATCCTGTTGTCCATACAGTCCATATTAACAGAAGAGTAGACTCTTAAGAGGATTAATGGGGCATGGGGAGAGTCCCTGATAGAGGGGAGATTAGTGTAGGGGTGGTAGTAAAGATCTGTTTCTGATTAAACAAAGAGCATTATGAGAAACATTGGAAAGATCAGAGTGCCTCCAAAAATAAGACCTTGGTATCTTTTTTTTTGGAGAGGGTGGAACTGGTATTTGAACTCAGGACCTTTCTCTGTGCTTTCTAGGTAGTCACAGCACCACTTGAGCCACTCTGATCCTGGTGTCTTAAACCTTGCCTGTGCTAACCAACACTATATTTATGATAGTAACATAGTAAACAGTTTATATGTCAGTTAACTGATTTATAATCTTCATAACAACTATACGATATGGGCATTTTAGTATTTCTATTGTATACATAGGCATCTGCACTTGCTCAAGGTCAAATGAATGGTAAATGAAGGGCTCAGGTTTAAATACTATGAGCTGGCTCAAGGCATCTTGAAGGAACCAGAGTGTGGTGTGGTGGTGTACACCTGTAATCTAAGTTCTCAGGAGGCTGATAAGGAGGATCACAAGATCAAGGCCTTCCAAGAGTACAAGGCAAGAACTTGTCTCAAAAAGCAGTTAAAAAAAAAACTCACTGAAGATAGTAACTTGGTGGGTTGAAGAAAGCTCAGGATGTGAGGAAAGAAAGCTAAGTAGAGTCCTCACATGGAGTTGGGAAGGGAAAGCATTGCCTAGTGAATTGGGGAGAAGACAAAAGTCAAGAGTGGAAAAGTGAAAGAACTGGCTGCATTCCTGTCCTTCCTGGATTCATGGACAGTGGGTCAGGCCTGCTCCAGGGACAAGGAGAGGTTTTGAATGAACCTTAGTGATAGGCCACAGGTCAACTGACTGAAGTGCACTGAAATTACCATTGCGATTCAAGGAGCCAATACACAGCATCCCTCATAGCTGATTCAGAAGTTGGACAGAGGGAAATTTTAAATTCAGCATTGTTTCAGTTTCTTACACATAAAGCTATATGCAGAATGTAGCTTTGTTGCATTGCACATGGTTTTGCTAAAAATCCAAGCCCAGAGCCTGCTTGTCCAGGCAGTCACAGGCAGTGCTGAAAAACTGCACAGTGAGGAAGGCAAAGAGAGAGAGGCAAAGGCAACCTCAAAAGACACATGTCAGCATGGATATATGAGGGGATGAAACCTGAAGTTAGTCACAATCTGAAAGTGACTGGAAAATGATGGCATCTTCCATACTTGGAAAGGGAGGGACAAGAACGTGAACAGAGCAAATTTTGAAGGCAGTGGTTGGTCAGGATAAAATAAAGTGATTCCCTGAAACCCAAAGGAATTCACATCTTTCCACATTTCAACTACGTTTGCACTCATTTTGTGCTCATTTTTCTTATTGAGAGAGGACACACCACCCTAAGCTGTTTCTTAGTGTGAATCATGGTCCCTCTTTATTTATGTATTTCTCTTCATAAGTTATTTAAGCTATTTGTACTTTCACTCATCTCAGTTCTTCCACTGATTGCAATTTTATTCAAGCTAATTTTCATAATAAAATTATTCTAACAATGGATTAAATATAAATTAGTTGACATAACTGTTCATCCATTTTGGTAAATACAGGATGCAACATGGAGTATTTTATGCTAGCATAAGCTCTCTGTTTCTCTGATGATGAAGATTTTTCCAAATAATAATAGCTCACATCCTCTTCATTATCCTTTGGTTTCTTTAAACTACAAAAATTTCAATAGAGGTTGATGAAAGAAAATAAAAAGGATTTTTAGCTGTAATCCTGAATGGTATAAAACAAAATAGAAAACCCAAGCATATTCATGGCCTCCTTTCTTCGTGAAAGCAATTTTCATTTCTATCAGTGGACCACTTTTCTGCCTTACTTCACAAGTCAGCAAGACTGAGGCCAGGCTCTGGTGGCTCATGCCTGTAATCCCAGTTACCTGGAGACTGAGATCTGGAAGATCACATTTCCAGGCCAGCCCATGAGAGTAGTTCATAAGCCCCCACAAAAAAGTCACCAGAAAAAAAGAGACTGGAGGCATGGCTCAAGCAGTAGAATACCTGCTTTGCATCTGCAAACCCCTGAGTTCATACCCAGTCCCACCAAAAAATGAAAAAAAAAAAAAAAAGAACGAAAGAAAATGAGTGAATACAGTAAAAAAATTCAAGCTTTGAAAAATTTGTAACTCCATTTCATTACATAATTCAAAGTAATTTTGGACTCAAAGATCACCCCAAAGCTAAAATAATGTATTTCAAAGATGTGTTTCATAGGGAGATTTTAGATCATCTTCTTCTGCTATTTTATTTTCATCTTTCATGTTCTCCATTCTCTCTCCCCAGTCCTTCTCCTGTCCAACTGTGCCCTTTTCCTTTTCAGCAGGTTCAGATGTACAGGACTTTCAGTACCTAAGACCTTGACAAGAGTGCTTTTTTTCCCTGAAAATTTCATAAAACCCTTGGCAGGTTTTTCCCTGTCCACCAACTGCTACTGTGGTAGTGCTTGAGTAACCCAAGGACATTTTGGTTTTATGTCTCCATTTATTTATCCACTTCTAATCAACTTAAAATAGACATACATATAGGCTTTTGGGCCAAGTATCAAGTAACTTAAGGTGTGAGTAAAGATATTTCCTTTACGTATTTTAAGACATAAGCAATTAATTTTAAAATAAGAACAGGAGTAATAATTCCATGATGGAAATAGCTCCAAATATGAAATCAGAACACTGGGATTATCTACTTGACCTTGGGTTTGTTGCCTAACTTTAAGCATTAGTTTCCTCAACTATAAAGTAGGACAATACTGTGATTTGCAAGGTTATCTTGGAGATTAAGTGAGATTATTTAGTATTCATTAACAACCTGGCAGAGTGCTAACATTGATAAGTCAATGTTCAACTGGTTGTAACTCATCTTTAAACTCACCAAACACTGTCACATGTCACCATAGCCAAATTCTCTAAATATAGGAAACAATCAAGCATTGTATATTCATGCTAAGAAAACATTCCAACATTTGTTCTAGCACTGTTGGTGGTGCTACTGAACTCCATACCCGTGATTTTCAAGAGTTAATGGAGGGCCTCACTCATCGTGAAGTTTTTCAAATGGATTTTATTTTAAGATGTAGTCAAGATCTTTGAAATGGGTGTTGAAAAATGAGGTATAATATTGGCAATAAATATTTTTGTTGTACTCCATGTATTAAGTTTATAAGTTAAAATAGTTATGTGGCTGTAAGTGGGTTTATTTCATTCTTTATTTTTATTTTTGTGTGTGGAGGATTGGACTCAGGGTCTTGTGTATGCAATGCAAGTGTTCCACTACTGAGCAGTATCCCATCCTATTTCATTCTTTTTGTCTATTTTGCAACTGTCTTGAAACTAGTTTTCTTTTGATGTGCCTGAGTTCTGTCCCTGGAGAGTCTAGCACACATAGTCCAAGAAGTATGAACTCTGCTGTGTTGCTGGGGTTTTTTGTTTGTTTGTTTGTTTTGCTTTAAGTGCTGTTGGGGATCAACCCAGAGCCCAGTGAAGGCTAGGCAAGAGCTCTAAACTGAGCTAGAACCCCAGTCTTTCCTGCAGTTTTTGGTGGCTGTCAGAGGTCTCCAAGATCTCAAGTCTTTCACTGGAGCAGTTTCATTTGTGGAAAGGCACCAGCAGCACTTACATATTGTCATATTAAATTAAATATACATGAATTAGCATTTTCAAGGAAAAGTTGCGTATGTGGGCACTGTGTATTTTTCAAATGCAGGTTGGAAACGAATGTGAGTTTGGTATTTTTGGATCTCTTTTGTAGAGGACAAAATCTAGGGTAACCCCCAAGTTCCCCACTCTCTGGTGTTCAGGCTTTTGTGTGATGTTCTTTGAGTGTGGGTGTGATTTATAACTTGCTTCTAGCCAGAGATTATGGTAAAGGTAATGGGATCTGTGTGATTACATGGATGGGATTCTGTGGTCATGTTACATAAGACTAGCACCTTGTAGCTGGAGTCTCTCTCGTGAGCTGGCTTGGAAGAAGCAAACTGCCATGAAGTGAATAGCCATGCTGAGAAGCCTGCATGGCTGGGAACTTCAGGCAGTTGCTAGTTGCTAAGAGCAATCTCTGACCTACAAACTGCAAGAAAAGAAAGTCCTTGTTCCTACAGCTACAAGAAAGTGAATTCTGCCAACAACCTGAGAAAGCTTGGAAGCAGATCCTATGCCAGTTGGGTTTCTATGAGACTACAATCCCAGCCAGAACTTTTTAGCTTGTGAGGCCCAGAAGCAGAGGCCCTAGTCAAGCCATGTTGGACCTCATCTATAGAATTGGTGTTTCAAGCTGTCAGGCATGTGGTTATTGGTTATGCAGCAATACATAGCCAATATTTTTTTCATCAAATTTGTCACCAGATCATGCTATTGTTAGCATCTGATAAAGCAGTAAGTTGAAATAAGGAATGATCTCAATCTGTGATATAATGTAAATGGATGCTACCAAGGTATAAATAATGTCTCCATTTAAGCCAAGGAAACAGTAGAAACTATATAAAGCACCAGCCAATGATTTGGGTTCTGGGTTTCAGGCCCAACTCTGTCATTCTCATTTTTGAACCCTTTTATTTTTACAACTTAAAAGTGAAAAGTTTGAGCAGGATAAATTTTGCATTCCATTATGGGTGTACATTCTCTTATAGGCTTCAGAAGCACATTTCTAAGAGTTATAATATTTTACCTCTAGTTAACTATTAAATAAGGCTCTTGTTTATTTTGGACTTCCTGATGCTCTTAAGTGCCTGGCTCAGATTAACAAGGTCTTATTTAATGACTAGAGAGAGCACATTAACCTCACACTGGAAACCAGCTGATTAATTTACATAATATTTAAAAAAATCTCATTTGGTCTGGTAAGCTGGGAGATCTATCAGCAGGAGGATGACAATTTAGAGTCAGCCTGTTAAGTATAAATAGATTTTCTCACTCATTACTGTATTAAAGAAAAGTGATATTTTTTTCCAAGCCAAAATAATTTGGCCTTCATACTTTTCATACTCACAAAATGAAAGAAAAGAAGAAGGAAAGAAAGTAAGTTAATCTACTTGGCTCACACAAGGAAATTAAAAATAACTTTAATTAATCCTATCTATTTCTTTTAAAAATATTCATGTATCA